>NW_023605194.1:27033895-27435678 GCF_014898055.3 Talpa occidentalis
AGAACGTTTCTTGAGCACCTACTATGGGCAAAGAAACAATGTGAGGGCGAGTGAGAAAAAGGGTAGACCCTTTGCTCTAGTTGGTGAAGGATGTACTGGGTGAAGAGGTTGTGATGCAAAAGTAGAGAGAAAGGCCGATGAAATTGGGGAGATAAGACATCTTGTTTTCTATTTTCATGTTTCAAAGTTTCTTCCTCTAGACATGAACCTTTCCCTTTAGCGACAATCTGCCTCCTCTTGATTTAGGGCACTTGAACATTTTGGAAAAATTTTCAAGAGAGCTCCTAGTGTTAAATCTTTGTGGTGAAATTGTCTTTGAGTTACCCCTCCCCCAAACCTGACACCCACAAATCCTGATCTAGTTGTACATGCAGTTTCACTACATAAATTAATGGGACAACTGACTTCTTGCCTGCTTCTTAGTGTTTTTTTTCCTATTTAGTGCTTCAGCCCAAACAGGTTTCAGTTGTATATTAACTCATGATCTCCCCTATTAGAATGCATAATTCCAGTGGAGAAGGATCTTCTCAGATTAGTCGAAAAACCCAAAATGAAATCATGGGAGCAATTATGTAGTGTTATTTACATACAAGTATGCAAGGAAGCTAAACATTTCATTTAATACAAATCAAAGAGTCTGTTCTATTGTTCTGTATTGTGTAAAGTAATTCATAACTTACCACATTTCTCCCTTTTTTATAAGATAACATGTGCTAAAATATCTTTTTAAAACAAGCTTAACAGCTAAATAGTCTTTGCTATAGTCTAGAATCATGTTCTCAGATATTGTGTCTACGTAAGAATCTGCACTCAAATATTTATAGCCTCTTTATTCACTATTGCCAAAAATTGGAAGCAGGTAAGATGTCCTTCGTTAGATGAATGGATGAACAAACTTTGGAATAGCCATTCAATATTATTCAGAATTAAAAAGAAATGAGCTATCAGACCACAGGACATGAAGGAAACTTGAATGTATGTTACTAAGTGAAAGAAGCCAGTCTGAAAAGGCTACCCACTATATAATTTCAAGTACATGATTTTCTGGAAAGAGCAAAATTCTACACAGTGAAAAAATCAGTGGCCACCCAGTGTTAGGGAGGATGAAGGAGGGAGTAAAAGGCTGAGCATGGGGAATTGAGAAACTATTCTGTCTGATGTTAATTCAGTGGATACATGACATTATACATATGTCAAAACTCAGAACTCTAAGTGAACTCTATCATATAAGCTGTGGACCTGGTAACCTTGCATCAATATTCTATAACCACTAGTAACAAATGTACCACACCAAGTTCTTAATAATAGAGGAAATGTGGCAGGAAATGTGGAGGAAATGTGTATGTGGCAGAGGAGGGAAGAGGATAGGAATACTTACTTGTGTTCACTTTTTCTGTAAACCTAAAAATGAAATTTCTTTTGTTATACAGCAAATTTTGTTTGACTTTAGATTGAGGTAGAGCCCACAGATGGAGACACACCTGGGATTGGGTTCATACTTGGTTTGAGGCTTGGTGAGTTTTTGGTATCCCTCAGCTATCGGTTTTTCATTTATAAAATGAGGGCAAAAATATCTACCCCTTAGGATTATTAGAAGAGTAAAAAGTGACATATGGAAAATGATCAACTTGGTACCTGGCTCGGTCTTGTCCCTGATACAGAGTACACAGGCCTCTTTTCTCTCAGTTCACAAGGTCTATGGACAGACACATGTCTGGATCACTGCGGGTCTAAGGCTGGCATGAAGAGGGGGTTCAGCAGCTAATGATGGAAAAAAACAAACAATTCCCACATTCTCAGGAGATCTGGTTTGACGACTATTAACATTAAGGTCCCATAGCAATTTAGAAGATAAACAAGCCCAGATTAGGTTTTACAGCACTAAATAGGACAACTTTCAAATGGGTCTTAATGGAAAAAACAAAAATCTCAGCTGTGTTACATAAAGGCAGGCTTAGAGGGCTTGGATCAGATGAAGAAGCAGCTTTGGAAAACCAGGGATTTCAAGCTGAGGTAAATAAGTTTGTAGTAAAAAAAAAAATGCAGATGATTTACTAAAAATTTTTTTTTAAGGTTTTGTGAATAAAAACATTGTGATGATAGCATCCTTGTAAATGTCACTCTGGGACTCAGTTTCTCTTTATCCAAAGCTTGACAGCTGGATTTGATCCATAAGACCTTCAGATTTTTCCCTAAGTACAGGGTGAAACCACTAGTGTTTGAAGCAGGAGTGGGCCATAGTCTGATTTATGTTTTTTGAAGCTCAGACCTTTTCTCACTACCTGCCTCCCATCTTTTGCATCCTGTCCTTTGTGTTTTCTCTCTTGTCAGTTTCTTTCTGTGGTATCCCGTCCCCCTCCAGCCCACAGCAATTGCTCTTTCTCCTGAGCTCACAGCATTTGCTAGAATCTTTATCGCACTCTGCCCCATGACATGACATGCTATTATTATCTTCTGCATATGTTATTTAAATAATTAATTCAACAAGCATGTACTGAACAGCTGCTGCGTGTCAGGCATTGCTAAGTCGAGGGACATAGAAGGATTAGGGCAGGTTCTCTGCTCCCAAGTAACCCATAGTCTGAGGAGGGATGTCTACATAAACAAATCACTGGAGGTGTGTGATAAGCATGGCATGGTTTTTATGGGATCCAAGATAAGGTCCCCAGCCAAAGGCAGGAGGCAGGCCTGGGGGAGGTAGGGAGGGTTGGGGGGGACTCCTACATGAAAGGAGGTTGACTCCAAGGCTGACTGGGAGTGAGGGTGAAGGGATGGGTAGCACACCACAGTGCACAACAGACAACAGAACACCCAGGACACCCGTCTTCTACTGGAAAGAATTCTTGAGCTGAATTGGGGGAAAACCCCAGAGTGGGATAAAGGAGATCAGAAGTAGTATTCATTTATTCACTGGAGAGACCACAGTGTTGTTGTGGGACAAGGTACCTCCCCTCAAGGAGCTTGTGAAAGACTTGCTGGTGATCAGGTTAATAATACAGTGTCATAAATATTTGGTGCTGTGGGAGCCCCTATGAAAGAACTCTGGCCCAGCCTTAGGGCACTGGGAAGGCTTCCTGGAGGTGGTGTTCCCTAGTCAGCACCCCTGAGAGTTGGTTGGGCTTTGTGGGCTTAAAGGGATATGGAGTGAGATGAGGTGTACAGAGGGAGAGATCATGGTGGCCCATGTTTCCCCTGACACCCCACTGCTTCAGCTCAAGAAACTAAGCTGCAGGCCCAACCTATAGCAGGGGACAGAAAATAGGCTGGCAAGAGGTCTGCAGAGAAATCCTGGCTGTTCTGTGGTCTTCCCAGCCATCTTCTGGAACATGGGCATGTTTTGCAAACACAAGCAAGTTAGACCAAATATGTGGGGTTTGGCCTGGCTCAGCCATCCCAGATCACTAAGCAAATAGTAAGGGAATTGCCCCCTTTTTCTTTCTAAACTAAATCTTCTCTGGAAGTATAATTTATAGAACTGCAGCAAACTGCGGTTTGGCTTTCTTCCCAAGAAGGAAAACATCTCAGATTTTCCACATATCCTCCCCATCCTGTTGGTCCACAGCCAAGACTTCCCAGCCAGGCTAGGGTAGGACTACGCCTGCTACTTGGAAGAAAGGCAGGGATGGATCCCACCTCGGGGGCAGCCTGGGCAGCCATTGCAGCATAGCTGGTGCAGGTGGGTGTTCCATGCAGAAGAGGTGGGTATTACTGGGGGGGACAGGGAACTGTGCAGTCAGAGGCACTGAGGTGCTGTGCCAGGACCTGCAGGCCTGGGAAAGCTCATCAGTGTTTACAAAGCACCTTCTTGTCTCATTTCAGTTTCCAAACAACTGTGTAAGGAGGGTAGGGCACACAATACTATTCCCATGTAACTGATAAATTACTAAGAGAATGGCACAGACCACTTGAAATTAGCCTGAGTCAAGTTAGAATTCCACCTCTGCAACTGAGTGACAGACAAGTTGAAAAATCTCCTGTAGCCTGAGCTGTCTGTTAGGGATGGCAGCGATACTTCCTCCAAGGAAGTGTGTGGAAGGATAGATGAGATCTTCTATGCGAGGTGCCCACATGGTGCCTGGCCCCTAGCAGATGCTCACTGGTTGCTATTATCATGGCTGGAGAGGTTACCTGACTCCTATGGGCACAGCTGGGCTGCAGCCCATATGATCTGACTCCCATCTTGGTCCTTTATTCTGCCTCAGTCCCTCGTGGGGCCACCAGGCCAGCTTCGTGAGGTTGCCGGTACATTCTGGGCTCAGATCTGGGCTGAGTCTCTAATAGGTCAGTCCTTACGTGCAATGTCTGCTGTGCTCTGTGGATGCAAATGACTAGAAACTGCATAGCTGGTGAAATCTAAGCTTCAGAATATGAACCCCAGTTCAGAGTCCGCCTGTTTCCTCTTATAGTCAAAGGCAAGCATCCAAATCTCTCCCTCATTTATCATTGTCATTGCTGCTCAGAAAAGTCAGCTCACATTCCTTTCAGTGGCCTCCAGCCACTTGACTCTGAGTAGAGATCCTGACTAGAGGAGCTGAGCCTTGCACACAGTAGGCCTGGGGAATGTTTGCAGAGGAGCTGTCAGGTCATGCCCACTGCCAGCGGCTGGAAGTTTGTGTCATCACAGCAAATATGAAAGCAGCATTTACTACACTGGGCAGCTCAGAGTCTCCTTTGTTAGAGATCAACTTGTTTCCCCAGTAAAAGTGTTGCAGCTTTTACATTTATTCCCTCTGTCTGGCACCTTCTTCCCTTACAGAGTGGCTGACTCATTTGCTTTTTGCAATTTTGTGGCTTCCTTGGAGTCTTGTCTGGCCATCCCATTCAGAGTGACTCCCCTGCTGCCTGCGATGCACTATCTCATCATCATTCTTTATCGTTTTCATTGTACTTCTCACTGTCTGAAGTGCTTTCTTTGCTTAGTGTCTTCAAGACTAGAATGGAAACTTCTTAAAAGCAGGATTCAGTGTTTCTTAGTCATTGTGGCATCCCCAGCACCAGGTACACAGCAGGAGTGCAGTGTTTATATATTCTGTGGGTAAATGAAGCAAGCTAACGATCATGAAGTCCAGTGTTCCATTTTGCAGAAGAGAAAACTGAGGCTCAGAAGGGTTAAGTGCCCAGTGTCACTTCACTTGTGCCAGGCACCCCTGGTAAGAGCTTTTTCCCCAGTAACTTCTTCCTTTGGGTCTTTGGAACCAACATATGGTAATTTAGGTCTGCCTTTCTCTTTTAGAAAGAAGGACTATTTCCTGTCTCTGAAGAATTATAGCACCAAAAATATCTGATGTATACCCTAATAAGCTGAAGGACAGTTTGCTCACTTGAGCTAAAACTGAAAAATACACACGTGCACATATAAACACCCTGAAAAGAAATTAAAATGGGCTGACACATGGATAAGAAATGATCATATAAAATGACGTCACACAACTGGATGTCAATTAGCTAGGGAAACACCATAACGAGGTCCTATGTACTGATGTTTGAGGAGAAAATTTCCTTCCAGACTCTACAGAAAGAATAAGAGGCTCATTGAAGAGTCGATGGGGGCAGTCGGTTGGATATTTTTGTCAGAGAGTAATTTGAGGATTAACTCTGAAGATGCATGCAGGGGTTCAGTACAATACCTATTTAATCAGGCGCAGTTTTGTTATCCCTAAATCCCTAGAGATGGATTATTCTGACGACTAACTTGTGTCCTTTTTTCACTGACTCCCACTGCTTTTGTCATATTTATTCCATGGGAGCTGAAAGGAGATGATTCACACCAAATAGCAAAATGAACCAGCATGCTAGCTCTGGTAAAAGGTTACCTAGAGCAGTAAGGAGCTAATAATAATTATTATTCTAACAACTTATATTTTATTCACTCTATGTCTCAGGCAATGTGCTAAGGGCCTAGGTGTATTACCTCATTCAGTTGTATAAGGCTGAAATTACTTTTGTCTTGATTAACACGTAAAGAAGTAGCCATTCAATACTATGAGGAAGGAACTTTTTATTCTGATTTTACAAATGAAGAAAGAAAATATGAAAAGGTCAAGTGGCTTGGCCAAGGTTACTCAGTTGGGAAGGAATACAAACAGAATCCCAGCTATGGTGCATGGTCTGCTAAGCGATAGTGTGGTTGATGGTTGGAAGTAATAGTTAGAGGAAATGAGAGGCTGTGGAGTTTTGGTGACTGTCAGTTGTCTGCAATGTCCCTAGCCCCTTGCTTATCTACTGGAATTCAGAGAACATTGTTGTAAATGAAAGGAAGTAGGACTTAAGAGAGACATGTGCAGCAACACAAATTATTATCACAGCCCCGATGACCCTGTGATGGCAGTTCCAAGCGCTGGGTCTGTGGTGCTCTCTGCATACTGCCTTGTATCTACTAGGCAGGAATAGCATTTATTTGTCTTTAATTAAATGAAGAAGTGATGTGCAAACACCCACCTTAGATTTTGCCCAGTGCCTGGCACAAAATAGGTACTTAATTGCACTCTACTCCCTTCTGTATCTTTATTTCCTTAATGTCTATCACAGTGTTGAATACATATTCATTGTTAAACACTGTATTTGTGTGTGTATATATATATATATATATATTTACTAGTAAGCACTTATATAATAAAAGGGAATATTTACTGAAGCTCCATGCTAAGCATTTTTAGGCACTATCACTTTTGCCTAGGCATTATCACTAATGAGGTAGTATAATTAAACCCAATTAATAATGAGACTTTTTTTAACAGTAGAGAAAACAGAGGTTACATACTTACCCCAATGACACAGCTGTCAAGCTGGTAAGTGGCAGAGTCAGGGATTTGAACAAATGGGCTCTCAGAATCCCTGCCTCTAGTTCCCATAGAGCCAAGGAAGATGGATGTCTGGCCAAAGCTTGAAATTTAATATTTCTTGGAACTCTTATTTCTTAAAAAAAATCCATACTCTCTTTGCTTCCTAAAATGCCTCTGGTTCTGGGGCCTCCCTGGTGGTGCAAGGGGTTAAGACTGAACCTACGAAGCTCTCCGCAGCCACTGCAGCACAAGTTCAATCCCCGGCCAGGGAGCAACCCACATGGCACAGCAGACCTCTCCTGCCTTTCCTGCTGCTCCCCTCAGCAGTGTATTTCAGTCGATCTGCCTGTTCTGTTCCCGACTCTGTCTCTGGTGAATCCTCTCACCCTCCACACCTCTGACCTGTACCCCAGCTCTTGTATACATAAGTAAATAAATCTTTAAAAAAATAATAAAATGCCCCTGGTTCTAAATTAATGTTTCAAACCTTTGACCAATTTTATCAACGAACTCAATCTTCACATTATCCGCTGCTTCAGAGAGGCATCCTATTTGTTTTGTGACTTCTTGTTCTCCTGATGGCCAGAGCGTGTCTCTAGAGGTTGTTCTAGGTTGTGGAGGAAGTTTCCTGGGAGAAGTGAGTTATAAACTAGAATTTAACTGACAGAGGGAAATCTGGGACCTGGATTTTATAGCTCTTCTTTCATCCATCCATCCCTCACCCACCCACCCCCACTTCTAAATCCTTTCTCACTTTATCCCTGGTAGAGCAGAGTGAAGACCTGATTCAGAGTTAGAATAGATCATAGGTCCTCAGTGACAAATAAGGGGATGACGGTCTGGATGGATGGTTGAGGTCTTGTCAGTGATGGGATCAGCAACCCTCTGGAAAGGCCAGTGGCTTGAAAGTGGGTAAGGGGAGCTTTTATATTATAAGGTGCTCCCTAGAGATTGAGGCTAGGGTCACCAAGAACAGTACTACATCACCCCTTCCGTGAGTCCTTCTTGGGCTGTTATTGATATTGCTATGATCCTTAAATGTTAGTCAGTGGAAACATCTTCTGCCATGAACACCGGAGACTCATAATCAATTGGGATGATAATTTGAATCCCTAGAGATCTTCTAGTCCAGTATTACCATTTTACAATTGAGGTCCTGGGAGGGAATATGGATGACCCAAGGTTTATGATTAGGTGAACTGTCTATTGCCTATTCAATGCCATTTCCTGCTCCTTGTTCCTTGCTAGCAGAATGTCAATTTTGTTTGATATTGTGTAGCCATGGATTCAGGAAGAACTTACCTATCCCTCCTGTCTCCAGAGAACGAATCTTGATTAATTTGAGTCAATCATAATAGTTCTCCCCTCTTTACCATGCCTGGTTTGGATAGGGCTCCTTCTGCCTCTTTCCTGTGCTTCCCCACCTGAAGATGCCTTAGACTTGTGACAAATTTTTGGGTCTCATTGGCCTCACTTTGGGACAATCCAGTTTGGCTTGCCACTACATTACCCAGGGGATGGGTAACTTTGGGTGTTTCATTGGGAAACTATTATCCTTTCTTCTCTTTATTACACACATTCTATTAAAGGCCTTTTTTATTAATGGTCTTATGCTCTGGAGTATGCTTCGTCTTTATGTAGCAGATGGCAGACCTATTTAAAGTGTTTAAGGTTTGGGGGCCTTGGAGGGCTCCTGTTACTCCCCACTCCAAACTCCCTTCTGGTAACCTCACTTCAAGAGCCAGTCCTTTTGATTCTCTTATACCAACTCTTATTAATGTCCAAATCCCAACAGTCTTCATTGATTCCTCCCTGCCACTGTGATGGGCCCAGTTACTCTCACCTTTCTAACACCCCTGAATCTGGTAACATATCACCCTCTCCCTTACTCAAGTCTCCACTAATATATCTCTTAGTTCATCCAACCCAATGACTGGTAGCATTCATTTGTGGGAGCCCCTAGTATTCACTTGTAGAGGCTTCCAGAGACGGTTTTGCATGGATAATTTGAGAGTTCAGTGGGGAAAATTACTAGCATTTATTAGTTGTTGTTGCTCAAGAATTGGAGACCCCTGAGGCAAGGGTTTGTCACTAGAGCCCTGTTTTTTTTTTTTCCATTAGGGGTTTAGAAAAAGCTTCCTTCATGGGTTTATTTACAAGGTGTCTGGCACTCATATGTGACAGCTCTGTTCCTACAAGCTAGGTGACCTGTGCTCACGCTGCAGTCATCTGGGAGGGAAATGGGTAGTGGTGTGACATCTCACATATCAGAAATTCAAGGCCACCCATCACCTGGTGCCTAGACTGTAACAGGCCACTGGGGCAGGCCCCTCTGATCCTGTCTTGCATCAGAAATATAATGCTAATCACCACTCCACAAACTGAGTTTGTAAAAATAGACAGCATTAGGTTATAACCAGTGCTCTGGAATTACCAAGGTGGTCAGCTTCCAGTGACAGCTCTGTTATAGGCCAGGCACTAAATATATCCTCCACACAGTGACAAGGACAGTGTCAGGGAGTTCACTGGCCATGTGACTCCTCCAGGTCACAGGGGGAGAAGCCCCAGAGTCTATTCCTGAACCAGGATCTGGCTCAGACTGAGAATAGATTCCCTGTGTCCTGGCCAACTGTCCTACTTGTGGTCTCCAGATAGGACATGACGTGCCACTCTCTGACAAGCATGTGGATGGCCACGGAGGCGGTGGCAGGACTCCTGGCATGAGAAAATTATTTGGGTCAGAGAGGCACACTTTACACGTGCTTCATGGGCTGTGGAACAGGAGGAAGAGATGGGCTGGAGGGGAGAGGGGACTAGAAGTGCCTCCAGATCCACAGAAGTTGGCATCTGATTCACTCCTAAGCGACTCCATGGTTGTGCTTTGTATTTGGTCAGATAAGTCCGTTCTTTCCCTAACACTTCATCTCTTTGAATAGCATACATCTGTTAGCCAGCTTAGTTAAAAATTGAGTGACATAAACATTACTTGGGTGTATTTTTGCCGTAAACAAAATTGCCTTCAACAATAGCTAGAGCTATCAGCACCATCTTGAGACACATGGCAAATAAAATTGAAAAGAATCTATGCTGAAGTTTTGGGGTAGAAAGAGGGAAAGGCACACAGGACTTTGATGGCATTGCGGAGCTGCTGCAACAGCTACGGGCTGCCTACCCACAGACTGTGTATGGAGAAAAATCACTTTTTTTTAAAAGATTTATTTATTTATACAAGCACTGGGTACAGTCAGAAGCATGGGAGGGTGAGAGAATTCACCAGAGCCAGAGCGGGGAGCAGAGCAGGCAGAAGGACCGAAGTACACTGCTGAGGGGAGCAGCGGGCGGCAGGAGAAGTCTGTGCGCCTTGTGGGACCCTCCTCTGGTGGCCGGGGAGCAGCCGGGGATCGAACCAGCGCTGCAGAGGCCGCGGGCAGCCTCGCAACCCAGCGCTCAACCGCTGCGCCACTGGGGGGGCCCGAGAAAAATCACTTTTGAAAGGGTCCTTGCTTGCTGAGTTTTCTGTTGCTTGTATCTGCAAGCATTCCTAATACAGTTCCTCTCTGAACTATGTAAATTCAGGAACTTTGTCTAAAATGCTTTGCATTGTATCGCCAGAGCTGAGAACATATCTGGAACACAGAAATCACCTGATGAATCACTGAACTTAAATAATGTGTATTTTCTGAAACGCTGAGAGCTTTAGTCTGTGGGAGATTCCTCTCTCTGGACCCCAGACAATCCTCACATTTCTGGCTCAGCAGAGAGGGGAGTTCCCAGGACATGGAGTTTCCTAACCACTGGAGAGATTCCTCTGCTGTAAAATGTCTTTCAACTCACAATTTCATCACTAGGAGAAACAAGACTTCAAATCACTCTGTAAAAGTTGAGAAATGAAGTTTCTTTTCATCCTTTTCTAACTCAACTCTTTTGGGTCAGGTCAGAGAGAACTATATTTATATCAAATTCTGCCCATCAGCAAATAGTGTTGCATTAGGGGGGAGGCCAGGGAAAACCTCCCACTTGGTGATAGCCAAATAGGGAATGTTGGCTGGTACATTATCCAGGCGGAAGAATAATATCTCTTGGAACGTCAAGTGGTTCTTTAGTGAAGTGGAG
Organism: Talpa occidentalis; assembly: GCF_014898055.3. Classification (NCBI taxonomy): domain Eukaryota; kingdom Metazoa; phylum Chordata; class Mammalia; order Eulipotyphla; family Talpidae; genus Talpa; species Talpa occidentalis. Next base: position 27,044,791 of record NW_023605194.1, read on the forward strand.
AAAAAATATTTTAAGTGTCACATAAACTATTTATGTAAGAAGAGACTGAATTGGAAAAAATAAGCATCCAGAGTTTGTTGAATGTAATTGGACTCTTGTAGACAATTCTAGAATCAACTTCAGACCATGTATGGCTGTGAAACAAGGGCTGAATTAAACTGAGATATCAGGCTTTTGATAAATATAACTGGCACTGGGCCTCCCCGGTGGCGCAGCGGTTAAGCGCTGGGTTGCGAAGCTGCCCGCGGCCTCTGCAGCGCCGGTTCGATCCCCAGCCACTGGGCTAGGGTCCCACATGGCGCGCAGACCTCTCCTGCCACCCGCTGCTCCCCTCAGCAGTGTACTTCGGTCCTTCTGCCTGCTCTGCTCCCCGCTCTGGCTCTGGTGAATTCTCTCACCCTCCCGCGCTTCTGACTGTACCCAGTGCTTGTATAAATAAATAAATCTTAAAAAGAAATATAACTGGCACTGGCAGCATCTTAATTTTGTAATGTATTATAGTAGAAGGAAAGATTTTTGGAATTTACAAACGCAGGTGAACCCAATTTTCAGCTCCTACTGCCTGACTTTGAAACAATTATTTTCACAGGCTTTGATTTCCTCCTTCATGATACTGTCAAACTTCATGATATTGTTATAAAAGTTTAACTAAAATCATATGTGCAAAGTACCTGACATATTACTGCTATGACCACCACCTCTACCACTACCACCACCACCACCACCACTACTTCTTTTTTTTTTAAAGATTTATTTATTTATGCATACAAAAGCTGAGGTACAGGCCAGAGATGTGGGGGGAGGGGTGAGAGAACCCACCAGAGACAGAGCAGGGAACAGAAGAGGCAGATTGACTGAAATACGCTGCTGATGGGAAGCAGTGGGCAAGACAGGAGAGGTCTGCTGTGCCATGTGGGTGGCTCCTTGGCTGGCTGGGGCTCGAACTCGTGCTGCAGAGGCTGCAGATTGCTTCACAGTGTGGTGCTTAACCCCTGTGCCACCAGAGAGGCCCCTCACAACCACTTCTATCTCCATTATCATAATTCACTACTACTGCTACCCACCACTACCCTGTCACCACGACTATTACAATAGGTAGGACAAAGCAAGCTTCCTGTCACTGTTAGATCTCTCTGACTCCTGGCCCAGTGCTGTCTGTCACAATGCACCTCTCCATGACAGCTGGGCTCTCACCATTGACCATGTTTCTCAAACATCTAGAGTTATCTTGCTACAGTAATAACCTTGTTAAGTCTTGTTAAAAATCAGATTTGGATCCAGTTAAGTCTGGGGCAATGGTCTACATTTCTAAGTCCCAAGGTGATGTGTATGAACCAGACTACTCTTGGAGTAGCAAGTAGTTAAAATGGCTCAGATAAAGACAAAACAAATGACCTAGATAAAGGCAGGGTTTATTGGCAAATTGTACTGCCCCTTAAATGCCAACAACTGGAAAGGGTGTTCTTGGTTGTTAAGAGAGTCTTAAAGTAAGGGACTTGTCCGTCTTCTGCCAGAAACACCCTGACATGAGATCAACTCAGCAGGCCAAGGGACGACGTGAAGATATGGTGGCCAAGAGATGTTTAGACACACCCTCCAGCAGCACAATCCTCCCCTTCATTGTGAGGAAGAAGGGGCAGCAAGGCAGTCCATGTAAAAACCACTTTGTTTAACATTCCAAAGGCGTTCCCAGTGTATCCCCGAGTCCTCATTAATTACCTGGAGAATTACCAAGTGGTGCTTGGATGGGATAAGAGCCTCCTTCCACTGCAATTCACCAACCCTTATGATACTTGGATGACCAAAAAAAAAAAAAAAGAAAACCCAACCAAAGAACAAAAAATGGCATTTGATGAAGAGAGAAGAGGAAATGAAGCTTGGGCACAGAAACAGAAGGGCTTTGGCTTGTGAGATTTCTCAATCACAGGCAAGGCTTGCCTTCTCAGAGGGGAGGCAAATGATGTCCGTGTTGTTAGCAGTTCTGGGCATGGAAGTTTGGGGTTGCAACAGAGAGTTGTGAGCATGGGGTTGGGGAGGGGGTGAGAGTAGGTAAAGGGGGAAATTTGGTATGTGGAGGAGTGAAGAGACTGGAGCCAGGCAGGGCCAAGCGTGGGGACAGGGGAGAGTTGGGAGTGCTCACTGTTTCTTTAGATTTGGAACCAGGATGTGTTGGCAGTAAAGCTAGAAGAACAGAATCAGAGGAAAGAATCTTGGCAGTTACATAATCCAGAAATTTTAAAACCATGCTCTCTGGAGGTCTAAAAATTCTAAGTGAAGGTATTTCAGGGACTGCTGTTTAGTAAGGTAAGAGGGGATATGGGCCTGGTCCTTCACATTCATTTTAGCAGCAATTTGTATCTACTTTATACATCAGGTTTCTGAATATGATTTATTTCTGGAAAGGATTTTGTACTTATGAATTAACTGTTATTTTTCAACCTCTTCACTTGATAGCTCAAAAATGGAAGGTGACTCTGTAGAGACTTACAGACGATAGCTCATGATACAACACTGATACTTAGAACCTTCCTGTAGGTGTGCTAGTGCTGTCAGACTGTAGGTCAAACAGGACTAGAAACACCAATCTGGATTCTTTCCTCTGAGTGTGGCCCATTTATTTTGCTCTATTTCCTCTAATTCCAATGCCACCAAAACTCAAAAGTAATGCCCAGATTTACAATATCCCATTTGTGAGGAAAGAGGACTGAGATGAGGACTGGCCTAGGGTGCAGAGGATAAGTTTGCCTCTATGGTGTGACACTTGTGGACCTCATCTAGACACCCCTCCCCCATTTTTCATCTAACTGGAATTTCCATCACAGTTTAGGCCAGCAGGTTTCACATGAGCTCAGGTGCCAGTGCACCTGTGAAACACCTTATATTTTTGACATCATTTATCAGATAGACAAGAAGCAGCTTTATCAACAGTAAAGCTAGCTGTATTATAAGCAGGAAGTTTAACACTGTAATCACACACACTGTGTTAGTTGTTGAGAACTGTCACACATTGTGTGGTTGTCCTCCAAGCACGGGGTAATCTTGCACTTCTCCACTTCCTCTCACGAACATGGTCATGTAGCATGCTTGGCTAAAGAAATGTGAGTGGAAGCTCTTAAAACCAGTGTGTGGGGCCTCCCCGGTGGCGCAGCAGTTGAGCGCTGGGTTGCGAAGCTGCCCGCGGCCTCTGCGCGCCGGTTCGATCCCCGGCTGCTCCCCGGCCACCAGAGGAGGGTCCCACATGGCACACGGACCTCTCCTGCCACCCGCTGCTCCCCTCAGCAGTGTACTTCGGTCCTTCTGCCTGCTCTGCTCCCCGCTCTGGCTCTGGTGAATTCTCTCACCCTCCCGCGCTTCTGACTGTACCCAGTGCATGTATAAATAAAACAAACAAATAAACAAATAAATAAATAAATAAACATGTCTCTATTAAAAAAAAAAAAAAACAGTGTGTGATTGATTCTTCTCATTTCCTTCTCTGTGGGACAGTCTTGTCTTTGTGGAAGTCCATGCTGAGATGGAGCCCCTGTTTTCCAGAGTTGTGGGGTTGCTGCAAAAGGTAGAGGGCTATGTCAACATCGTGTGAACAATAAATAGTCTTTGCTGAAGCCACAAATATTTTGGGGTTTTGTTGCTGTAGCAAACTCTAGTCTGTCCTAACTGATATAGATACATGAAAAATGAAGTAGTAAGTTGTGAATTGGAACACTGCTGATTTCCTCATAACTTTTCTGTTAATTCCATCCTTTTATTTCCAACTTTGAAGGACTTGTACCAAATAGCCACGTCTTTGAAGAATTTAGAGATATATGGTGAAAATTATGCCAAGTAGGTAATGACTAGGTAAGTTACTAAAAGCCAGTGAATCATCATATGTTCATTAAAATAGACCATAAAGACAGCACAACAAATAAGGATACAAATATGTTATGTAATATTTAATGCTGTCAAATACCAAAATCAATGATTTTAATTCATGTTAAACGAGTGAGGTCTGAACCATTATTTTCAATTTATCAAGACTTATTCAAGAGGACCTGCAGAGGATCACTCTTCTTAACATGCTAAGACATTTTCTTTTGCATCTGGTCCTCTAGTTCAGACTCCATGCCTTTCACATTTAATCACAAGAAGTGATTGACATGTCTCCAGTCGTTCCATGGTACCAGAGAACTTAAAATAATTTTTGAGATTACAATTATTTTGTGTTATCCATATTTAATTTTCCTCTCAAGCTATCTTGCAGTATATATTCCTATGCTTTGCTAATGCCATACCACCTTTTATGTGGATTTGCAGTAAATTGGTCCAATTTTGGTTACAATTTCACACAACTGTATGACTCCAAATGATTGACTCAGTCTCTAAGTCTTATTTCCTAATTCCCAAAAGGGAAAAATCTAATTGTTTCAACTTGAGTCAGGCATTTACTCTTGATCTACTCAATTGTGGTTTGAGAGGGTGATGTGACATCTAGGGCTTCCTTTTCCTAGCTGTGAGAAAGATAGAATACAACAAGGACAATGAAAGACATTAAAGGAATTCTTTAGCACAGAGAAACTTTATATTTAGTAGGAAAAGCTTGTGGTTGCACACACACACACATACACACACAAATGGAGAAGCAAATACATATTCTGGGATTCTATGGGAGGGACTGAAAGAGGTCATTGTCTATTTGTTACTTGTTTATTTTGTTGATGGTTAGTATTCACTAGTGCAAAACAGCAGAGGGTGCCAGAAATATAAGAAAAATGTACTGGAGAACTTAAGTAAAATTTCATCTACCAATTTATTTTTTGTATAAATAAGGGAAAATTTAAAAATTTTGTTATAGTGTCCTGACACTTTGTGTTGGCTTGTACATTATTATAGAAGCATTGATTTAGAAAACAAAAGCAAAAGCATTATATTCATATGCCTCAGTAGTCATGAGGGATAGAGATAAAGCAGAGATTCTGACATTTTTTTTGTCCATTAAAATCTTTAGGGACAGTTAAAATAAGGTCACACCCTCACACACTTATCAGAATGACTATTGTAAAAGTAATAATATCAGGTGTGGGTGAAGATCAAGGAAAACTGGAACCCACATACAATTCTGATAGGAGCATATACTGGTAAAGACAATTGTTTCACAGTATCTACTAAGGCTGGACATAAGCACACCCAAAAGCCCCGTTTCTAAGTAAATACACAAAAGAAATGTATACATATGTCACCAAAAGATACGTGCTATGTACTATTTATAGTACCCCCAAACTGGAAACTATAGTACCCCCAAACTGGAAACTACCCAAGTGTCCGCCCACAGAATAGACTAAAAATTGTGGGATAGTCATAAAATGAAATAAAATTCTGTACTGGGATCCCACCTGGGGTCTGTCAACTTTATCTCTGATCCTTCTGTGGTTACAGTCTGGCCCTCTACAGTCATCCTTGGGATGGCATCTTTGGCACTTGGCACAGTGAGACTCTGAAAACACTTTCTTCTCTGGGGAGACTTGGGGGTGGCTCAGACCAGCTTGGCTGCAGAGGTGTTAATGTGTAGGAGTGGTGCCACTCCAGCTTGCCCATCACTGAAGGGTGTCACACAGGCTGGGAACCAGTGCCAAGAAATGGCTGAACCTTGGAACACTGGGCATCAGCTAACCCTCATGGGAATGCTCAGATGGGCACGAGCAAGTGGGCTGAGAGGGACACACAGGAGGCTTTGATCCATTAGTCTATTGGGCCAGGGATCTCCGCCTAGGATAGGGATCCTCTCCTCTGTTTCAGGAGAAGCTGTGGTTCAGGAACCTGTGTTAATAGCAAAGATTGATGAGAAAAGGGGACTTAGATATTCCTCTAGTTTAAATATTGAGAATCTTTGTAAGATTTTATTGTAGTAAAATCTGTGACTAAACATGCTTGGCTATTATTGACCCTGCCCAAAACTTCCTGATGACCAGTGGGTATCAGTCACTATTATTTTTATAGATATTATCATTTTATCTTCATGAAATGCAATTTACAACCTTTCAAGATTAAGCTGTGATAGGACAGTGAGTTTGCTTTATGTAAAAATTAAATTCTTCATGTGACCGTTTAATTCGGTTTTAAGTATCCCCATAATCTTTGAAGTGGAAGATGGGACTAGTTGATGTGGGGGCCAGCCCTGCATGTAGACAGTCTTTTTTTCCATGGCATCAGCCTGCTTTCACACCCCTTCTTGCTGTCTTGACACTGACCAAAAAAAAGATTTTTTAAAATTTTATTTATTTTTAAAAAAAATTATTTTATTTTATTTTTTATTTTATTTTTATTTATTTATTTTTAAAAAAAATTTATTTTATTTATGCATTAGAGTTGGGGTGCAGGCCAGAGGTGTGGGGGTGAGAGGACTCACCAGAGACAGAGTAGGGAGCAGAACAGGCAGACTGACTGAAATACACTGCTGTGGGGAACAGCAGGTGAGTCAGGAGAGGTCTACCGGACCATGTGGGTTAGCATCCTGGTTGGAGCTTGAACTCGGGCCGCAGTGGCTAAGGACAGCTTCATAGTGCTGAGACCCAACCCCTTGGGCCACCAGGGAGGGAGGCCCCCTGTTCCTTATTCTGTGGTCCTACTTGATGCACCATTTGTGACCAATACCCCCAGGCTCCTCCATCTTCCTACCATATTGCATCTCACTAGTCACCTGCCTTCTTGCATCAGAATGTTGCTGAGAGATGTTTTTGCTAATTTCTGGAATAATTATATCATTAGGTTGAAGTATGAATATGGTTATATCCCTCTCTCTTTTTTCCCCCAGTAATTTAGGTTCTCTGCTCTTAGTAGCAGAGTGTTTGATAACATCTTTTTAAAAACCTATTTCTCTCAAAATTAGCCAAAAATCACAAGTGGCTATTAATACCACTTCCAAATTGAGGTAGAGAACTGGCTCTCTCATGCCGACAGTGTGGGTTATAGTATTCCATCCCTAATGGCCATGGATATTGGCCCCACGATGCAAAGAGTGAGCCATGGGCAGCTGTTTTAGGTCCAGGGCTGTTGCTCTCAGTTTGCTTATGCCTTCAGCAGTTGCTTCCAAAGCAACAGGGCCTGAGGCGCGAGGGACCCTGGGTCAAGTCTCCTCACCCCTTGCCATACCTGCCTTAACTTTATATTGACTTCAGGACACGAACCCAGGGTCTCCTTTACCTTGTAGTGAATTCCTTCTGGGGCCATTAGTATCTTTTCCAGCTAGATCACAGTGGGGGCTATCTGCTTCTACCCTTCTGCTCTGGGAAGAGGAGTGTGGTTGTGGGCCTCTCCTTTCCAGAAGTAACGCTTTGCAAATTATTGCTCATCCTCCCCTGGTCCCATTGCCACAGGGCTCCTACATACAAGCAGTGGGGGAAGAGCCCTGGCTAGACCACAGGAAAAACACCCTGTTCTTCCCTTTACCTGCACAGGGGTGGGGGTGGGGGTGGGGGTTTGGGGGGGTAGAGGGGTTACTTAAGTGTTTTCTCCCTGAATATACAAGTCAGCTCCAAGGTGACTTGCTGTCTCCACCTTTGGACACAGAAGAGGCTGCTATTGCATAATTTCATCTCACAAACACCCCCTGACAAATTCACATTGATTCCAGCAACTACTGTGGCCAGCAATGACTCAATATGTCACACCCTGGGGGCATTCATGTCCCAGTCAGGCAGCTTGCTCTTTCTGAAATGTGCTCAGAGCTTCCCTGTTTTCAGCTCAGGGCTCTACCCCATTCATTCTTTTTCTTCCAGAAATTTCCTCAGTGTTTGCTTATCTACACTCCCCGAGCTTTAGAGACTCACTCAGAAACCCCCCTCTTTCCCATGCTCTTTTCTGGTACCTCAATAGATCATGAATAACCAATTCTCTGTCTTCTTGGTGCATTCACTGCCCTTTGCTCATCCTTTCATGCACCTCATGGCCTTCCTGGCTTGCGAGCCAGGTGATGAAGTGCAGTGGAGCTGCTGGCTCTGAATCCTGGCTTTCTGGTTCTGGCTATAAGGTCTTAGCAAATGTAACTGGTCTGATCTGATCCATAAAATGAGGATGGTTTTTGCCTCATGGAGCTATTGTGAAGCATGGGGAAATGAATAAACTATGCCAGAAACACAGAAAGTTAACTGTTCATACAGTAAATATTGTGGACCTGCACTGTGCCAGGCCCTGTGTATGTCCGGGTGAACAGACCAAGTCCCTCTCTGCAGCGAGCTTACATTTTAGTGGAGAAGCACCACAATACACAAATAAATAGTAACAACAATAGCCATTATGTGTTAAGTAGCTTCCATGTATCAGTCATTATTCTAAGTATTTTCACTAATTATTCTCTTTTAAAAACTGAGATGCGTACAATTATTATTTGCTGATAGACAGAAAATGGAATCTTCAGGAGTTACCAATTTGCTCCAAATCATACAGCTAGAAAGAGGTGCAGCCAGAACTGGAACCCAGACAACAAGGCTTTAAAGTCTATAGTTAGGTGTTAGGGAGAAAATAATGCTGGGGAGGGGGGACGGAAGATGAGAAGGAATCGGAGAAAGCAACTGAGCCTGTGAGTTCTAGATCTGCAGAGGGAAGGGCAAGAATAGAGACCGAGGTAAACATGAAGCAGTTTTATGTGGAGCAGCAGGCCCGGTGACCAGTGGAGGCAGTGCAGGAAGAGAATGAAGAGCTGTTAGCGTGGACTGTTTAACTGTTTATTAGTCTCCAGTCATTATAATGGTGTCTTCTGCAAGGCAGGGGCTGTGTGTCTTGTTCCTATTTGTATGCCCACAGGGCCTAACTCTATGTCTTATTAAATAATAGGCATTTAATAAATCTGCCTTATTAAAAAGGCATGATGTTGTTATTGAATTAGATTTTCCATCTAATTGGGAAAAACTTAGGCTCTGCCAAAAACAAGAGCTGGCTTTACATCCTGATCCACTCAGTGTCTGGGTGATCTCTCCCCTCCCCACTGCGGCATTTCACCCTTTCCCCTCGTTTGGCAGATGCAGACATCACATTTCCGTTACAGAATTTTTTCTCATGGTTAAGAGAGATAATGCATAAAAAACTGCTAGTGCAGAGTAGATTTCCCACAATTGTTACTTTGAAACCCTTCCCCTCCTCCTAATACTCTGATTTGATGCCTTTAGATCATCTACTAACCACCTCTTTGCAGGCAAGTTTTCTTTTAACTCTTTCAGTAGCCTGGAAAGCTGGCTTATTTTATGCCGCAGATGATGTTTATGGACAAGAGTGACTTCTTCCTGCTGACTGGGCTCCATGCAAGTTTGAGATATAGCCCAGATCAACATGTTCTGGTCAATCCTTAGAGGAGATGTTTTAGTGAGGATGACCTTGACAATAAGGAAAGATTTCAGAAACTGTGCATTGCCTTGAAGCAATGAAGCTTTAACTTTCACCCTCTAATGCCTGCCAACTAGGGGTGAAGAGGGCTGTCCTCTAAGTAAGGACAGCCAGGCTGCAGCTACACCACCCCCAGCAGCTGGATCCTACCCAAGTCTGATAGTCTCCGCTGCCACCTGGCTCCTTTGGGAGACCTCTTGGTCCTGCCATAGAAAAAAATGATTCTTATCTTAGGCCTTGATCAGCTCCTGAATAACATTACCTGGGACAAACTTAAAGGGCAGGCTACCCCTCTCACAGCCGGTCACATCCAGACCCTCAAGGAACTGAGAACTTTTTCTTCTTTTTGTCTTTGACCTACAACTTAAGACTTGACAGCTAGTTCCTTCTTCTTCCTTAAACTTGTTTTGTAGCAAGTCATCTGAAGCATGTGCACCTTCCAGAGCTAAATTTGACTCCCCACAGAGGAATTCCAGTGCATATGTGATATGCAGGAGGGCAATTTACAGGTAGGCTCTAAAGACTGAGTCCAGCTTGGCCCAACTGTGTATGTTTTCTGCTCATTTCTCTGTCTGGTCAGTGAGTTTGCTCAACCCCCGCTCATGGTGAAACCTGATTCTTTCTGGTTGGCCATGAGTCCAAGTCTTCTGTTGCTACTAAGTGTTATTGGTTCCTTCTCCTGGATTCTGAACTCACTGGGAAACCTGTGATGTCTCCAACACCTGGGTCCCTGAGACTGGGGAACATTTCATCAATGTCCAGCCTTTCACTTAATTTCAAACAGCTATCTTTTTTTGTAAGCATACACACACTTTTTTTTTTACTCCCCCTTCACCAAGGAAGAATTTATATTTACAAAACATCTCTGTATAGATTAGGATTATTGTCAGCTTCAACAAAAACAGGGAAGGTTCAAAATGTTGATGGAACCTGACTACTCATCAGGACATATGGCAGTTGCTATGTAAACATTTGTGGATCTGAATTAATTTTTTGATGAATGCATCAAGTTATACACACTTTTCAGACATCCAACCCAACCAATCCTTAGTGTCCATGTCTCAGCTAAGATGTCTTCAGCTTAGCCCTTTCATGTACTTCTGTGGGATAGCAGGAGATCTTTTTTCACAATTCTTTCAAATGGAGCAGGTGCTGATGGGATGGAGTGGGTGGGATGGCAGAAGGAAGTAACAATAATGATTAGGACAAGACAGACGATGGGTTGTAATTTGGTTAAAGCTGCAACCTTATCAACAACCAGATTAACTGTAACAGAGCAAGTGGGGCATGGCAGGGTCCTGTGCTGCCTGGCCTTCTGGCTGTGGGCACAGGGCTTTGGCAACTCTCACACTGACCAACACAGCCCTAAATCGAGTCCACTGACTGGGTAGGCTGGAGACAGAGGCTGTGGCCCATTTAATTTTGCATCTCTGGTGCTTGGATCTGGTATATAACTGGTGTCCAATAAATATTTGTTCAATAAAGGAATATGTCAAGATACAGACTATATATAAACACTATAGGAATTTTAGAAGAGAGACATTATTTTAGACTTTCTCAAGGCCTTAAAGAATAAGGTATGGTGGCTAAGTAATTCGTAAGTATGGAATGGTATGAAAAAAAAAAAATAGAGTGGGAAGCCAACATACAGCTTCTTCTCAAGGAAGAAATGTTCTCTTTTTCCTTTGCCATGTGTCAGACCTGACCATGGCTAACTGGCACTGGTCTGAAGAGGAAGCTGATATTGAAGATGCCAGAATAGAAAAACCATGAGGAAAAATGTCCAAAGTCTGTTCTTCAGTGATGAAAGTCTATTTTGTGAAATATCAGTGTTCTTCTGGTTTATCCTAGTTTTGAGAGTCTGACTTTCTGTCACTTTCATCTATACCTTACCTGATACAATCATGAAATAAGATCAGAGCTGATCGTCAACAAAACTAATGAGGTATAACTTATTCCACACCTTCTCAGTGTAATAGCATTTAAAAAAAAATGTGAATGTGCATTGCAAGTGTCCATAAAGCATTTCCCAACATGTGTGCCCGTGAAACCTTTTGAAAAGAAGAACCTCTGAGACTGATGGTTCACAGAAATGCTACTACAGGTCAGGGGAAGACTTGTGAGGCCACAAAGAAGGCAGATGAGAGCATTGCCACACCCAGCATCACAAGTCAGAAAATTTATGGAAACTTAGAAGTAGGCCCCTTGAAAAGGTTACATATCCTGACTTACTCTGCTAACTTATTTCTTAGTCTCCTTTCAGTCCTCAAATTCTGTGGGGTTTGTATGGTTTAGTGCATTCATCTCTTGACATTGAACAAAGTTTCCCTTCTTTTTTTAGTCACTCACCAACATCTGTGAATGAAGTTGAAGTGGGTAAGATATATATATGCACATGCACTCAACCAGTCTATTTCTGGAGTGAATTATTTAAAATAACCAAAGAAATGAATCCCTGCTCAGTGGGTCTCTGACTAACATTCAAGTTTCACTCAGGCACTGACCACATTTTTCATTAATCTGCCTTTTTTTTTTTTAGTCCAGTCACCTCAGGGAAATGGCTTGAGGCCACAGAGGGAAGTTATAGGATGTTTTCTCTGCTGTTACTGACAGGGTAGTGACAGGGTAGACAAATGACATAAAATAGAAGAATCTACTTCATCCCAGCTGGGAAAAATTGCCTCTGTGCTTTCTTGATCTCTGTTAAATTCATCATGGCTTTCCAACTGAAACCACTTTGGCCCTAAAATGTCAAAGGAAAAAAGAAAAGTGCGTGGTCTCTGAATTAAGGGACTGCACCTCCTTGAGCTGTGAACCATGCCAGCCCAGGCAGGACAACTACCCTCAATTTCTTCCTCCACACCATGGAGTGCTGACCATGACACCCCGCCCTCCCCCCACCCCACCCTCCCTTAAACCCTTCCCCTTCTCACCCCCTATCAGCAAGAACAAAGCTATGCCACATACAGCAGGGTTCCTGTGAGTATCAGGTCAACATCACTGCCATGGCTGTGGGGGTGTGCCTGCTGGGAAAAACCTGGGTGCCAGGATGCAAAGGTGTCTGTGGTAGGTGGTGACTCTTCATGAACTAGGACCAAGGAAAGAAATGCTATGTTATAAGAAAGGCCCTACCCCTATTCCAGAGTCCAAGCCTCAAAGACCCCCACAGGGAATTCTTCTTTAACCCTTGGAGGACCATGCTGCTCCGCAGGGGTCTCAGCAGGGCTGCCTAGCCCATTAGTCCCTTACATCTCTGAGAAGTTGAATCAATACAGGAGCTGCTTTAGAAAGCCCAGCTAGGGCCAGGCAGGCCAGACGAGTGGACTTTCATTGCAGGGCAAGGATTGCCTGTTTCTTCTGACCAGGTAATTATGGGTTATAGGATAAAAAAGACTGATCACCAACCAAGTAAAATTAAAAATTAACATGCTCCTGTTTGCTTAACTGTAATCTTTGAATCAGTCAATACTCAGAAGCTGTGCCAGTAACCTGGCGGGAGGGTGGCTGCAGATTCTGCTCAGAGACAACCCAACCAAACTTAATACTGACATCAGTTGAGCAAGACTGAGATTAAATATGCCTGGGATATGGATACACAAAAAATGCCTAGAGAGTTCTTACAGGGGGACTGGCATTGAGGATGACTTGCTCCCCCCTTCATTGTGGGGGTTGAAAACACCTGTGACTGAGCAGGTGATGGTAGAAAATTCAGTTGTAGTTTAAAATTTTAAATATATTTATGAGCACATTTCCTAACATATAGTCAGCACTAATAGGTATTTGGTGAATTAAAAAAAAAAAAATAGAATCATTGACCCAGGACCATGGAAGACTGGGAATCCAAGAACAGGAATTGTAGTTTACAGTCAGCTACTTCTATACAGTTGTTTCTCTGTAGGTGTGCCCGTCACTAACCCTGACTTCTTGATTTCTTCTCTCTCTCTATGTACAGAACAGTAATTCCCAGTCAGTGCTGATTTCTCCCTGGGGATATCTGGCAACGTCTAGGAATATTTTTGGACATTGTAAATGAGGAGGTACTCTCAGCATCTTCTGGGGAAAGGTCAGATATGCTGCTAATCACCCTACAGGAAATAATTATTTGGCCCAAAATGTCAGTAGTGTAAAACTGAGAAAGCCTAGTATAAAACAATGTCACCACACTGTTAATAATGGCTATTTGTGGGAAGGAGGTTGGAATATAATTTTGGAAAACTCTGTACTTACTAAGTTTAAACATCTATGGGGCTTTTGAACAATATGAGTATACCACATTTGTAATCAGAATCAATTTCCTCTCTCCCCTCTCACCATCATAGCAGCTTTCCAATATCTTTTTCTGGCCCTGAACATGGTCTGCATACCCTGGCTAAAGTGTTTACCCCTACAAGTCTGGGTGGGGGGTGGTGAGATTCAAGAGCAGCCAGTTCAGATGCACAGCCCAAGCCAGGTGACACCCTTCAACTATGTATGAGAATCAAGCCAGAATCTGGTTGAGGGGAAACCACACAATAGTTACCTCATATTTGGCAGACTAGGGATGGGAATGGGTGTATATGTGTGTGTGTGTGTGTATGTATGTGTGTGTAAATATACTCACATATATCACTAGCACAAGTAGACATGGGTTAAGTATGTGTGTGTTAAATCCATACTTACTGAGTTGAAGGAATGCCCAAAACACAGCGTTTAAGACTCAAGTTGCTGAAAAGCAAATTTTGTAATGATCCTATTTTAATTAAAATTTTTTATGATCCTATTTTAGGTCTAAAATTCCTTGATGAATGTTTGTGTATGTTTGCATCAGTTCGGAGAAAGATACAGAGAATACCCTCCAAAACTGCTAATGGTGATTACACCTAGTGATTGAGATTATAACTCTAAGGTATTATCTTTGCAATATGGGGCATAGAGACCTTTGTAATTAAAAACAACAACAACAACAACAAAACCTGGAATAGAATAGAAAGTGTGCAGTTTTGTGTGCATATGAATATGGTAATATATGTACATAATCGTCTTGAGTGTTTCTATGGAGTGTGTACGCACCTGGGTGTATGGGGGAGGATGTTTCAGGGGGAAGCAGTACTTTTGGTGCACATTCCAGATACCGGTAATATCATTCACTCCTCATTGGTTAGCACCTCACTTGACACTTTTTGTATAAATATCATCTGCTTTGCTGATGTGGGTTGTTATGGCGGTCCTTACAACTGAATGGCCTTAGATAAATTACAAACAGGAGATAGATAAATTACAAACAGGAGAGGTTGCTTCCTTGCAGCCAAGACCACTGGTGGTTTAGCGGTTTCTCAGGAAAATCCACATCCTGGTGCATAGTGTTTGTGGGGTGACTCCAGTGTGCAGAGGGTTGTGTGCAGTAGGAAATGGTTTTCTCCTGACAACTGCCCAAAGGAGAGGGCTTAGAAATCTCAGCCTATGTGGGTCAGATGCCTTCCACAGGCAAAACTTCCCCAGCCGGAGATCCAACAGGATTTCTCAGGCACCAGAATTTATTAATGGAGTCGACTAGCTCAGTAAAGTGGTGGAGGCTGGTTTCCATGCTGCCCCGGGCTTTCACATTCTCCTCTGGAGCTGCAAGAGTCCATTCCCTACCAACGGAGTGACTTTTCCCCCATTGTTGGGTGAGCTTCTGTGTGTGTGGATGCACCTATTCCCCCATGCACACATACACACACACGGGCAGTCTGCCCCCTTGAGGAGACCAGGCACGTCTGGCAGAGGGTGGTGCTGACTGCATCTGGTCATAGACATCTGAATACATATGGGTGGCCCCTTTGCAGAAGAAGCCAGCTGTTTTAATGGGCTGATGTTCTGCCTGCTCTAAATGCCACTCTGTCCCTTCTCCCCACAGACTACTTGGCAGCAGCTTGGTGGAGGAAGAAGGACTCCCTGTCTGACCCTCCCCTGCTGCCTGGTTTCTGGGGAGGATGTGATAGGGGCCGGGCTGGTGGGAGGAGCAAGCAGAGGTGTTGGGGTATCTTCCTGATATTGTCTGGGCCCAGAGAGAGGTGGGTCTATCCTTCAAGAAATAAGGACACAGTGGAAGGGAACTGTGACTGCTTTTCCTTCCGAAGCTGGAAAATTAGAGGAGAAAAAGAAGGGGAGACTAAGGGGATGCTGATGGCAAACTTTTAGCTTGCAATACGCATACATCAATCTCATGGAAGAGCCTAATTGGTTAGCCTGAATCATGCTTATTTCATGAGATGAGAGTCAGGTACTGTGGTCGACAGCCTTTGGAAATGGGGAGGAATTCCCCAAAGAATTAAAAGGAAAAAGCAGAAAGGCAGACTGAGCTGAGCACACAAAAAATGAAACTCAAGTGATCTATCACAACTTTGTCTTCTCTCTTCTCACAGTTTCCGGTCTCCCAGGTCCTCTTTACGGGTCTCCCAGTGTCCACCTGTGACATGGCCCCATCTTCCCAGGCCATCTCTCTCTCCAAAATGGTACCAGACAGAGACAGATAACTCTTACAAGTAATTCCACACTTGGGACTTCTGGCGATTCCTCTTTCTTCTCATCATGCACATCTGGATGTCATTCATTTTGGTCCTACTTTCTCATAGTTTGTAGATTAAAGATCTGTGTTCATGTGAACATGTTAACTAGGGTTATCTATAAGCTCTTATCCTTAGCTTACAAATTAACATTTTAACTGGGCCTTTATTCAGGGGAAAAATCCAATGACAGGTGTTTCAAGCAGAGAAGCAGGTAAGTAATTTTGTGCAGATGGGTGTCCGGCTTCTATGCCCCACTGTATTGGTGGCTTTTCTCTTCATCTTAGGCCAGGTGTTTGACAGAACTGCCTGCTGACCCTCTCAGTTGGGGGAAGCCAGAATAGCCAGGAGGAACTATGCCAACATTACTTCATTTCCCAACAGGTAGTTTTGACAACTGATTTATTCCCAAGCTGTCTAAAGCAGCATGAGCAAGGAAGTTGCTGGGACTCAATCATTGTAGTCTTGGCATGGATATCTCTGCATTCAGCCTTCTTGAGAACAAGGCAGGATTTAGGGAACCCATCTGCTGAGGCTGAAACTATTAAGAATAAACAAAGAGTATTCATTTGCTTATCATATATTTATTCGTTTATGAAAGGCAGAATAATATAGTGGTTAAAGTAAGCCCACAGGGAGGTTCTTGAAGGTTGTACTGTGTCCTAAACAGCTCCAGGGAGTGCTATTCACAAGGACCTTATGTGGCAGCCCTAGCTTAGGGGTACTTTCATTGGCAGAGCATCACTTGGCTTCAAATCTGCCTCTGCCACCTCTATCCGGGTGACTTTGGGCTGGATTCTTTACATTTTTTGACTCAGTGACCTCAAAAATGAAGTGAGGCTACTACCTGCCTGGGAGGTGGTGTTGTGCGGATTAAATGAATGATTGCATCTTCAGTGCACTGAAGAGTTTCCATGCCATTGCCATGATCAGTTCCTAAACAGTTGACAGAATACCCTTGGGAAGCCATCTGGGTCTGGGCCCTTCCTCTGTCTCTCTGTCTCTCTCTGACTTTCTCCTATATTTGCATGTCTCTGCGGTGTTTTTTCCTAGAACTTTTTTTTTTTTTTTAATAAATTTTATTGTTATATTCCCCATACAATTGCAGCCTCCCCATTCTGACCCCAATCCCTCCCCTCCCACCCCCGCCCCCCTAAAAGTGTCTCTGGTTCATAGTTTTTTGTTGATTTTGATTTTCACTTTCTTGTAGTTATTCATTTTCCTGGTCCCTTATTTAAGTTTTCTCTAGATTCCTGCTATGAGTGAGACCATCCGGTATTTTTCTTTTTCTTTTTGGCTTATTTCGCTGAGCATGATCCCTTCCAGCGCCATCCATGTTGCTGCAAATTGCATGTGTTTATCTTTTTTGAATGCTGAGTAATATTCCATGGTATATATGTACCACATCTTCTTGATCCAGTCATCTATTTTTGGGCATTTGGGTTGTTTCCAAAGCTTAGCTATTGTAAACAGTGCTGCTATAAACATAGGGGTGCAGGTGTTCTTTGGAATTGATGTTTCTGTGTCCTTTGGGTAAATACCTAGGAGTGGAATTGCTGGATCATATGGAAGCTCTATGTTTAGTAGGTCCAGAAATCTCCATACAGCTTTCCACAGTGGTTGGACCAGTTTGCACTCCCACCAACAGTGCAGAAGAGTTCCTTTTTCTCCACACCCTCGCCAACATTTGTTGTTGTTAGTTTTTTTAATATGTGCCA
The DNA here is from genome assembly GCF_014898055.3 of Talpa occidentalis. Classification (NCBI taxonomy): domain Eukaryota; kingdom Metazoa; phylum Chordata; class Mammalia; order Eulipotyphla; family Talpidae; genus Talpa; species Talpa occidentalis. Next base: position 27,062,387 of record NW_023605194.1, read on the forward strand.
TTCTCACTGGTGTAAGATGGTATCTCATGGTAGTTTTGATTTGCATTTCCCTGATGGCAAGTGATGTTGAACATTTTTTCATATGCCTGTTGGCCATTTGCATTTCCTCTTCAGAGAAGTTTCTTTTAAGCTCTTCTGCCCATTTTTTGACTGGATTATTTTCTTTGTTGTTGTTGAGTCTCATCAGCTCTTTGCAGATTTTTGTGATCAGTCCTTTATCATTAGTGTTGGGTGCAAAAATGTTCTCCCAGTTGGTGGGGTTTCTCTTTGTTTTTGTTATTGTCTCTTTTGCTGTGCAAAAGCTCTTTAATTTGATGTAGTCCCAGCTGTTTATCTTTGCCTTCACTATCACTGCTTTGGGTGATGTGTCTGTAAAGATGTCTTTGATGTGCAAATCACGTAGTGTTTCGCCTATATTTCCTTCTATATATTTTATGGTTTCAGGTCTTATCTCTAGTTCTTTAATCCATTTTGAGTTGATTTTTGTGTATGGTGTGAGGTGGTGGTCAAGCTTCATTCTTTTGCATGTAGCGACCCAGTTTTCCCAGCACCATTTATTGAACAAACTTTCTTTGCTCCAATGCATATTCTTTGCTCCTTTGTCAAAGATTAGTTGACCATAAATCTGTGGGTTTATTTCTGGATTTTCTATTCGATTCCATTGGTCTGTATGTCTGTTCTTGTTCCAATACCATGCAGTTTTGATGATTATGGCTTTGTAGTATAGTTTGAAGTCTGGGAGTCTGATGCCTCCATTCCCTTCTTTTTTTTTCAGGAGAGCTTTGGCTATTCGGGGTTTTTGGTGATTCCATATGAATTTCATCAATAATTGTTCTATTTCTTTGAAGAATGACATTGAAATTTTGATTGGAATAGCATTGAATCTGTATATTGCTTTTGGTAGGATGGCCATTTTAATAATGTTTATTCTTCCAATCCATGAGCAGGGATGTCTCTCCATTTCTTTGTGTCTTCTTCTATTTCTTTTAACAGTGTTTTATAGTTTTCTTTGTATAGGTCCTTTACCTCTTTTGTTAGATTTATTCCCAAATATTTGATTTTTTTTGTTTCAATAACAAAAGGGATGGTCTTTTTGATTTCTTCTTCTTCAGATTTATTGTTTGTGTATAGGAAGGCTACTGACTTTTGCGTGTTGATTTTGTATCCTGCCACTTTACTGAACTGATTGATGAGTTGAATTAGCTTTTCTGTGGAGTTTTTGGGGTTCTCTATGTATAATATCATATCGTCTGCAAATAGTGATAGTTTGACTTCTTCTTTTCCTATTTGGATTCCTTGGATGTCTTTCTCTTGTCTTATTGCCCTGGCTAGGACTTCCAGTATTATATTGAAAAGCAATGGTGAGAGTGGACATCCTTGTCTTGTTCCAGATCTTAATGGAATTGCTTTCAGCTTTTCACCATTGAGAATGATACTGGCTGTTGGCTTGTCATAGATGGCCTTTATGATGTTGAGGTATGTTCCTTGTATCCCCAGAATTTCAAGGGCTTTTATCATGAATGGGTGTTGCACTTTGTCGAAAGCTTTCTCAGCATCTATTGATATTATCATATGGTTTTTATATTTCTTTTTGTTGATGTGTTGGATAACGTTGATTGATTTTCGGATGTTAAACCATCCTTGTGCCCCTGGAATGAATCCAACTTGGTCGTGGTGAATTATCTTATGGATACATTGTTGGATTCTGATAGCTAAAATTTTATTGAGGATTTTTGCATCAGTGTTCATTAGGGAGATTGGCCTATAGTTTTCCTTTTTTGTGTTGTCCTTGTTCGGTTTTGGTATTAGTGTAATGTTGGCTTCATAAAACGTGTTTGGTATTGTCCCTTCCTTCTCAATTTTTTGGAAGAGTTTGTGAAGGATAGGCACTAATTCATCTCTGAATGTTTGGTAGAATTCATTTGTAAATCCATCAGGTCCTGGGCTTTTGTTTTTGGGGAGGTTTTTTATTACCATTTCAATTTCGCTAATTGTAATTGGTCTGTTTAGGTGTTCTATTTCTTCTTTATCTAGCTTTGGGTGATTGTAGAGTTGTAGGAATTTGTCCATCTCCTCTAGATTGTTAAACTTGTTTCCATATAACTGTTCATAGTAGTTACTGATTATTCTTTTGATTTCTGCTGTGTCCGTTGTGATTTCTCCTCTTTCATTGATGATCCTGTTTATTTGTGCTTTCTCCCTTTTTCCTTTGTGAGCCTGGCTAGGGGTTTGTCTATTTTATTGATTTTTTCAAAAAACCAGCTCTTGGTTTCATTGATCTTTTGGATTGTTTTTTAGTTTCAATTTCATTTATTTCTGCTTTGGTTTTTATTATTTCTTTTCTTCTACTGGTTTTGGGGTTTTTTTGTTGTTCTTTTTCTAGATCTTTGAGCTTCGAGATGAGGTTGTTTCTTTGCGTTCTTTCTTGTTTCTTGATGTGAGCTTCTATTGCTATATATTTTCCTCTTATTACTGCTTTTGCTGCATCCCATACATTTAGGATATTAGTGTCCTCCTTGTCGTTCAATTCAAAAAATTTTTTAATTTCTTCTTTGATCTCCTCATTAGTCCAATGGTCTTCCAGTAGTGTGGTTTTTAATCTCCATGAGGTAGGAAAGTTCCTTGCCTTCTTTTTATGGTTTATTTCTAGTTTGATGCCTTCATGGTCAGAAAAGATGGTTGATATGATTTCAATCTTGGTGTATCTGTTGATGTTTGTCTTGTGCCCCAGTATGTGATCGATCCTGGAGAATGATCCGTGTGCGCTTGAGAAAAATGTGTACTCCGTTTTTTTGGGGTTTAGTGTTCTATAGATGTCTGTTAAGCCTAATTGCTCTAGGTCCTTATTTAGAGCTTTGGTTTCTTTACTTATTTTTTGTCTTGTTGATCTATCCATTGTTGATAGTGGTGTGTTGAAGTCTCCCACTACGTATGTGTTTTCTCTGATGTCTGTTTTCAGAGAGGACAACAGTTGTCTGATATATTTTGGTGCTCCTTCGTTTGGTGAGTATATGTTAATGAGTGTTATTTCTTCTTGAAGTAATGTCCCCTTGATCATAATGTAGTGACCATTGGGGTCTCTTTTTATCTTTTTGAGTTTGAAATCTGTTTTATCTGATATAAGTATAGCTGTTCCTGCTTTCTTTTTTGGTCCATTTGCTTGTAGGATTGTTTTCCATCCTTTAACTTTGAGCCTATTTTTATCTTTTGTAGCTAAATGTGTTTCCTGGAGACAGCAAAAGGTTGGGTTTTGTTTCTTAATCCAGGCTGCCACTCTGTGTCTTTTTATTGAAGAGTTTAGTCCATTTACATTTAGAGTTAATATTGATATGTTAACATCTGTATTTGCCATTGTGTTTGTCTTTCCTTTGATTTTATTTATTTATTCTTTTTTTTTTTGGCCTTCTTTCATTGTTATTCGTCCCTCTGAGGTTCTGGCTTTAGGACTCCTTGTAGTATTTTTTGGAGTGGGGGTTTAGTTGCAATGAAATTCCGGAGTTTCTGTTTGTCTGGGAAGGTCCATATTCTTTCTTCAAAGAGGAAGGAGAGCTTTGCGGGATAGAGTATTCTTGGTTGGCATCTGTTTTCTTGGAGTCTGTTGACTATGTCCCTCCACTCTCTCCTTGCCCGTAGTGTTTCTTCGGAGAAGTCTGATGTCAGCCTGATTGGTTTTCCTTTGAATGTTATCTGTTTCTTCCCTCTTGCCAGCTTCATTATTTTTTCCTTGTCCTGGATTCTTGGGAGCTTTACTATTATGTGTCTTGCTGTATTTTTCCTTTCGTCGTGGAAGTTTGGTGTTCTTCTTGCTTCTTGTATATCAATTTTCAGTTCCTTCTTCACATTTGGGAAGTTCTCTTCAATTATCTCTTTGAATATTTTCTCTGTTCCTACATCTCTCTCCTCTCCTTCTGGTATTCCTATAACTCTTATATTTCCTTTCCTCATGGAGTCAGATAGTTCCCGAAGTCTTTCTTCGTTCTTTTTCCTTCGTACTTCTCTTTCCTTTTCTGTTTTGGTTCTTTTTATTTCTGTGTCTTCAAGATTACTTATTCGTTCTTCCATTTCATCTATTCTGCTTTCATTGCTTTTCCCAGAATTCTTTAGTTCTTCCATTAATTCTTTGATCTCCTGCATTTCTTTTACTTCCCTCTTTAGGGACTCAATTTCTTTCTTCTGACCATTGTTTTCCCTCTCTAGGGACTCAATTGCATTCTTCTGATCGTTGATTATTTTTCCCTTATCATTGTTTTCCTTTATGACTTCTGTCAGTTTTTTAATCACGGCAATTTTAAATTCTCTTTCTGGAAGGCTCAGAAATTCTTCCAAGTTATTGTCTTTGCAATCTGGGGGCTGGCTTTCTTTTTGTGGTGTGCTTTTTCTCTGGAGAGTTGCTAGGTTGCGTGTGGTTCTTCTCCTCCCTACTGTCTGTTTTCTAATTTGCCGTATGCGTTGGGACACTGTGTTGTTGGGACTGGCCGGCATCTTGGGTGGGCTTCTCTGTTCCCCTCTGGTTCTTCCAGGAGTCATCTGTCAGTTTCAAGCAGCCTTTAATGGAGAAAGGTCCCTGTTCTAAAATGCCGATGTGGGGACACACTCCCCTGTGCGCCTGGTCTGCCCCGGCGGTGGGTTCCTGCTCCCCTCTGGGCTTGGACTGCAGGCCAGAGGGGGTCTGGCGTGGGCGAACTTCCCCCGCTCACCTCTGGCTCCTGAGGAAGCCTTCTGCAGGTAGTCTTTACTGAAGAAATGTCCCTGTTCTAAAATGGTGATGTGGGACACACTCCCTGCGCGTCTGGTCTCAGGCACACTCTTCTGCGCGCCTGGTCTGCCCCGGCTGTGGGTGCTCGCTCTCCCTGTGGGCTCAGACTACTTGTTCGGAAGGAGCCAGGTGTGGGCTAACTCCCCAGCTGGCCACTAGCTCCTTCAGTAGCCTGTGCTGGGGTCAAGTCGCTAGGTGGCGCCAGAGATCTCTCCTAGAGCCCTTGGGGAGCTGATTTTCCACCCCGTGGGACAGGGAGCAGAGCGGGGATGGTAGGGTACACCTCAACGGCTTTGGGGTGCTGTGTCTGCCTTGTGCCCCACCGTCGTGGGGAACCCACGCCCCTAATTTCGTGCCCCGGGTCTCAGTTCCAAAGCCCTCAGTTCCAGGACGCGGGCTGTAGCCCAGATCAGTGGCGCGGGAATGGCGCCTTTTGAATCCCGCTCCCCTGCCTGGGCGCCTGGTTCCTGCTCACTCAGGGAGGGCCTCCGCCGTCTCCCCGCAAGCCTAGGTCGCAGGCGCTGGGACCTGGGCAGCTGCGATCCGGTCTGGATCCGCGCCACTTTCCGCGCAAGCTTACCGGGCGGCCGGGGCTGTGTGCTGGTGCTGGTCTCCTCCTGGGGGGCGGGGCTCTCTTTAATGGCGCCTGGAGCTCACCTCCGCGGCGGATCCTGCAGGGTTCGCCTCAGCTCCCGTTCACGGGGTGTGGTGGCTGCAATAGTTCCTTTCCACTCACAGTCCCGCTTGCTGTGTCCGTTTTTCTTGTTGGCCGTTTTGGTTTGTTGTTTCCTCCTCTCTGCCGGTCGGAGAGTGCCGCCTCTGTGGGCGGGGGAGGGGAGCAGGGTTCTGCGCTTCCCTCCCTTCTCGTCCTCTTTTATGGCAACTTTCTTCTTCGGGCAGTTTGCTGGAGTCGTCCGTTTATCTTCCGTGTCCCAGTTCTCACTGGGACCTGCCGCTTTTCCTCCCTATTAACTTTTTTTTAATGGGAGATCTTACTCATCTTACTCGCAGCGTCTCCTCGCCGCCATGTTGCTCCGCCCCTTTTCTTGAATATCTCCTAGAACTTTTAAAGGCAAACTCCAGACAGTATATAATTTCACCCATAACTACCTCATTACATATTTGTAACCAAAAGGAATAAAATCAAAAACAACAATCAACCCACCCATCCACAATGTATTATCACATAAAAGAAGTAATAATTGCAAAATATCGCTGCTGTCAAATTCACAGTAAGATTTCTGTGGCTGCCTCAATTATTTTCTGCTTTTTTTTAACCCAAAATGTATTTATGAGGATGGTTTTCCACCCATCCGAATGCAGGGTGCTTTTTGTGCTGCTTTCCTCCCATTTTAGCTGAAGACTATGGGGCTGCTGCCATTGTAAGCTACCATGTGTGCCATGCTCTAGGCCGCAGTGATTTTACAGCCTCTGGCCACTCCCCATCCATGATTTAGGAGTTGGGGCCCTGAAACAAGTGGTGCTTCTTGTGTTTCCTCCTTTGGAAAGGAATGTAGGGATGAAGGAATCCCTTGCAAGAAGCATGCTCTTGCAGGGAGGTCATCATTGCTGGAAAGCTCAATTACTTTTCAAGATTGGTTCTCAAACCAGAATCCAAATAAAGCCTTCAAATAGTATTGATTTAATATTTTTCCTGACTTGGTACAAATCCCCTCCTCACATACTGTGGAAATAACCCCTGGTTTCCTGTGCCTTTCTCAGGGCAGTGCTCACTGTCACCTCTGTTCCAATTTCCTGCTTTCGTGAGTCTCAACATCCACTTCTCAAGGCTGTTTGCTGTTCTCCTTTAAGTGTCCAGCCAGACATGCACTGTGACCTGTTTCCTTCATTTCCTCAAGACACTATTTGCACAGAACACTCAGGGGACTCAGGGGGACTGGAAATGGGAGGTATGAGTGGAGGACACACAACACAAAATTGCATCCTGCTTCTTAAATGTCCCTCTACTCTGTCTGAGATGTCTCACTGGCTTGCTTCTCTCCAGGATCCTGGCCTTGTGCCATCTTGCTGAGACCGCCTCTACTCCCACTACAGTAATCTTTCCCCATTCCCCTTTCTTTCACCCCTTACTTTGAAATGGCCACGGACAGCTCGTCTTCTTATATCATTCAATCAGGAACCTGCTTCCCTTGGTCCAACTCCTCTGCTCTAGACCATGTCCCATTACCTCTTACCACAAGGAAAAGACACATCAGGGTATTTTATTAAACAAAAAACAGAGTTTTCAGCTCCCAACTCCCTCTCCCACACCCTCTCTGCCTCTGGCAATGTCTTCCCAGGCCCACACAGTGACCCCTCTAGATGAACCCAGCGGTCCTTCACCTGGTCTCTCTGACATCATTCTTGGCTTTTTCCAATTCATACTTTACTAAAGCCAGAGCAATCTGTCTAGGATACTAATGGGATTACACTGCCTCCCTGCTTAAAATACATCAGTGATATCCCATATACTTATACGACATCCAAATTCTCATCATACTCAAAGACTCTGCGTGAGTCCAGCCCGGCCCACCCTCGCCCTCATCTCATGTTGCTCTTCCTGTGCTTTCTCAGGCCTCACCTGCTTCCCTTCAGTTGTTCAAATACCCACAGTTTTCTCTAGGGGCTAGAACTTGGTTGTGATTATTTTTTCCTCCACCAGCTTTCTTCCTCCTATCACCTGGGTACTTTCTACTTCTCCTTTGAGTACCTGCTTAGAGGGCTTCCTTGACCTCCCCTTGAGTCTGCACCTTCTCCTTTTGCTGTACCTAGAACACTTATAATCATTTGTGTGATATTTGCTATTGTTTTTGCTAGGGTGCGAGTTATGTAAAGTCAGGGACCATAGCTATCTTGTTCATTACTCCATCTCCAACTCCTGACACAGTGTTTAGCAAGAATACTCAATGAAAAATTACAAATTGAACTGAACATTTAAGAAGAAGCTACTGGTGCCACAGACACTGATAGAGGAAAAATCTCAATAATTCAGAAGTGGAACCATCATTCTTTTAAGGAACTCAACAATGCTACATTACATTCAGATCCAGGTGCCAAGACGCTGCCATTTCAAAGAGGGGTTAGGGATAGGGGTGGGGAAGTGCATTCAAAGCTGCCCATCTGGTGCTTATAGAAACACTGCTCTGCTATGTTTCTTTCTTTGCCCAGGAGGGAATATTTTTTAAGCCACAATTCCAGAATTATACAGTTGCATGTGAAATGCCTCAGCTCCTGCTGATGAAGTGATTTATTCGGAGAACTGGCTGCTTTCCAAGAGGAAGGAAGGGCTCCTGAGATGCCTCTGAAAAAGATGAAAGAATTTCCAAAATAGCAGCTTAATGTTGTACCACATATGGGATTTTCAAATTCACAGCTGGTTGGAAAACCATTTCCGGCTTCAAGCCATTTGATTTACTGTCTTCGTGGCTTCACGCCCCCAGAGCTTTATTTATCTCCTGGTTACCAGGGAGTTTCTCTGTCTTTTTCCTCCCCCCAGTCCCTCTTTCCTATTGAATATTTTCAGTTGTGTGATACTAGCATTTGACTAAGTGTCCACATGGAATATATGCTCCTTGGAAATGGTACCACATCTGTGCTTTGCCTTTTTGATCCTATAAGCAACTGGACCCTAAACTATATTGTTGAATAAATGAGTCCTCAATCAAAAGCCTTAATGTCAGTCAATAGAAGCATAAAAGAGAGTCACCTGTTGATATAAAAGAGATATTGATACCAACCAAAACTCTCATGTTTTCTCATGCCCATATACACATGTTCCTTGGTCCACTTACTATTACTGCATAAAAAAAGACCCTAAAAGTTTGTGACTCAAAACAACCACCAAATTTATTTTTTATTTATTTATATTAATTTTTTTAAATTTATGTATACAAGCACTGGATACAGTCAGAAGCGCCGGAGGGTGAGAGGATTCACCAGAGCCAGAGTGGGGAACAGAACAGGCAAGAGGACCAATACACTGCTGAGGGGAGCAGCAGGCGCGGCAGGAGAGGTCTGCGCGCCATGTGGGACCCTAGCCGGCAGCCGGGGATCGAACTGGCACTGCAGAGGCTGCGGACAGCTTCTCATCCCAGCGCTCAACCGCTGCACCACCAGGGGAGGCCCACAACCACCAAATTTATTATGCTTACAGATTCTATGGTCAGGAATTTAGACAGGGCACAAAAGGATGGCTTATCTCTGCTTTATGACAACTAGGACCTCTGCAGGAAGAGTCAAAGCTTGGGGGTAACTCAAAGGCTAGGGGCCATGATCATCTGGAGTTTCCATCACTCTCCTGCCAGTTGCTTGAGCTACATGGCTTGAAGACTTGGACCACTAGCCAGAGTACTACCTTCTCCATGTGGCTTGGACTTCCTCACAGCATGGCAGCCTCAGCATAGTGAGACTTCTTCAAAGACTGTGTGAGTAGTCTAGTGAGCAAGGTAGAGGCTGAATAGTCTAGTGAGTAGTCTACTGAGTAGTCTACTGAGTAGTCTAGTGAGCAAGGTAGAGTCTGTATCACTTTTAATGACTCAGTTCTAGAAGTCACACAGTGTTACTACCTGTCTTACTCTGTTGGTCAAAAGCAGCCCCAAGGCCACTGAGATTCAAGGGTAATGGAAATCAACTCTGCCTTCTGATAGAGGTGTGGCAAGTTGCATTGTAGAAGAGAATGTGGGACTTGAGATATTTTTTATTCAGGTTTTATCTGACCCTTTGCTTTGTTTCTCTATATTCAATATATAAGTGAGACCATCTGATATTTGTCTTTCTTCTTCTAACTCATTTCTCTTAGCATAATCCTCTTCAGTTCCATAGTTGCAAATGGCAAGAGTTCATCATTTTTTTTCATAGTTGAGTATTATTCTGTTTTTGATAACACACCACATTTTCTTAATCTGCTTATCTGTCCTTGGACGTTTAGGCTGTTTCCACAACTTGGCTAGTACTGCAATGAACATAAGCGTGCACATATCCTTTTGAATTAGTGTTTTTACATTTTGGGGGTAGATACCTAGGAATGGAATTGCTGGTCATAATGGTAGAAATATTTTTAATATTTTGAGAAATCTCCAAACTATTTTCCATAGAGACTGGACAAGTCTCCATTCCCAACAACAGAGTAGAAAGGTTCCTTTTTCTCTACATCTGCACTAACACTACTTTCTGTTCTTTGATATGGGCCATTCTCACTGGTGTGAGGGAGTACCTCTCTTTGGTTTTGATTTGCATTTCCCTGATGGTAAGTGATGATCAGTATTTTTTCATGTGCCTGTAGACCATCTGAATTACAGGTAATGATCCTTAATAAACTTCATGCATCCTCAAGCCTCATGTCAGCATGAGTTTCCCAAGAATTCATCCTAAAATTCCATGTCCCTGGATTCTCTCTGATGCAGTGTGAGCAGCAGCAGTGTGTGCTATTTTTCAGGCCTGGCCCATAAAAATCTTTTTGGTGGCTCCATTATGTTTTCTCCATCAGTCCCCTGGATACAGATGTCAGTGACCCTTGGGGAAGCCATGATGGAATTAGCTTGAGGATCAAGAGAAGGGAAATTGTCCTACTGACCTGAACATGCTTCCAGATAATTTCTCTGCAAACATCTTTACCTCAAGCAGTTTTGCTTCAAGCAATTCGTCACATAACTAGTTGACCATAAGACAACCTTGACATAAGAGAGAAAAGATCTGTAGGGTAAATGGAAGTGATCAGGTTTTTTCCACCCTCCTGCCATTAGCATCAATGATCGATACCTGTGGCCTCACACGCATGCCTGATATCAGCACCTGGAGTGTGGTGTGGTTGTATGTTACTGGGCATAACTGAGTCGAGAGACTGAGCATATAAGGGCAGCCCAGCAGCAGCAGCAGAGGACACGTGGTAGCAGAAGACCACACGGCAGAGTGTAGAAGAGACCAGGGGAGAAACCACGACAGAATGCCAGAGAGCCCAGAAAGAGTGAAGATCCCCCCGAGGGGCTGAGACGGTCCCAGCCTCCTTGCCCTGGGGACTCCTTAACTGCCTTGCACCTGGTTGCCTCACTACAAATGGTGTAGAAAGATCATTAGAAGCCTGAAAAAGCCATTAAGGGATCCAGGATTCCTCCTTTACGCTGCTGTTCGGATCCATAGAGAACCTGCTCTGTGCCTTCCTGGCACTACAAGAACAAAAAATACAAGAGGGTCTTTCAGAAGGTCAGGATTAAACACAGAAAGTGAACAACAAAACTAAAAAGATGGGAAACAAAATATTCAAATATGAGGGCCTCCCTGGTGGTGCAAGGGGTTAAGACACAACCTATGAAGCAATCCGCAGCCACTGCAGCACAAGTTCAATTCCTGGCCAGGGAGCTACCCACATGGTGCAGCAGACCTCTCCTCACTTGCCCACTGCTCCTGGATCTGCCTGTTCTGTTCCCCACTCTGTCTCTGGTGAATCCTCTCACCCCCTACACTTCTGGCCTATACCCCAGTTCTTGCATGCATAAATAAATAAATCTTATTTAAAAAACCCCCAGAATATTCAAATATGAATACATAGCAAAAAAAAAACAAAATGGTCTCATCTGTTAACAAACGTCTGTGTATTTACCGCAATATTGCTCAAAGAACTGAAATTTTTTTGCTGGCTGTACCTAAGTTGTATCTGTCTTCCAAGTCCTTTATTCATTCATAGTGTTATACACATTTTGTATTTTTCTGTGATCAGATTTACTGCCAATGGAAAGTCAGGAAGTGTAAAGCCAGATCGTATATCATGTACTAGAAAATGATAACATCAATTTGCAGAACTGGCTTCTTATGTCATCGATGGGGAAATGAAACCAAACTGACAGCAAGCTTAAACAGATTAAATTGATTGATTTGTTAATGGAGAAATGACACCAAGCCGTCAGCCAGGTACAGGTGCGCTTTTCTTTTACGGCAACGTTGCTCTACGGCCAACTGGTTATGTCGCAAAAAAGCCCCCAAACAGTGAAGCTTTTCGGCAAAGTTGTTTGCTGTGAAACTACCAGCCAGTTTCCAGGACTGTTAAGTGAGTCAGAAATGAATTTCTGTTATACAAAGTTACTGAATTTGGGACATCTATCAGTTATAGGAGCATATCGTTTACCTTGACTTATTTCCCACCCTCACTGCCTCCCCAGACCCTAGCGGAGGGCGGCTCCCTGCGGGGGGACCAGAGCCCGCACCGCCCAGGTCCAGGCGGGGCGGAGGTTCCCAGGGGACTAAGAGCAGCGCTTGTGTGGCCTTTTGGGGGCGTGCATACATCCATCATCCAGCAAAACGTGGTTCAATGCACTCAGACTCTTACCTATCAAAAAGCGGCTGGCCTGCCTTGGGGGCATTAGTCAGAGAAGGGACAGAAAGCAAATCCTTTTTTTTTTTCTTTAAGATTTATTTATGCATTCATGAGCTGGGGCTCAGGCTGGAGGTGCGGGGATGGGGTGTGTGAGGGGATTTACCAGAGACAGAGTGGAGAACAGAACAGGCAGACTGACTGAAATGCACTGCTGAGGGGAACAGCGGGTGTCAGGAGAGGTCTGCTGTGCCATGTGGGTTGCTCCCTGGCTGGCTGGGAATCGAATTCCAGCTGCAGTGGCTGCGGATCAGCTTCATAGGTTGGGTCTTAAACATTGCGCCAGGCCCCAGGATTCAATTTTAATTTTGACTCAGAAGTGAGTTTTAAAATGCAGCTCCATATCCTTATCCTAGGTTGAGGATGGTAAAGAACCTGTTTTGTTTGTCCTATATATGGCTTCTTTTACCCCATAGAATATTTTGTTTGCTTTCATTTTATTATATTTAAAACTCAGCAACTTATAACATGGATTTTGTTACTTAGTGTTTTTTTTCTTTTAAGGTGGACTTGTAAGGACTGTATTCCCTAAATTCTTGCTTGCTCAAAAATGTGTATTTTTTCTTTGAAGGACAGCTTGGTGGACACACAATTTCTTGGTAATATTCTTTTAGAACTCTTCTCATGCATTTACAAGTTTTCTTCTGTTTGGAAGGATTAGATGCACTTGAAGGAGAAGCATAGAAACTAAGGGTAAACAGTGTTTTCACGTTGTGTTGTCAACAATAGTCAGTGAGAGTGGTGGTAGGTTGTGTGTAGATGGATTTGAGAAGGAAGAGAGACTGGCCTCAGAAAGACCAAATTGGAGCTCTGATAATAAAATTATTAGGTGGTTGTAGGGTAAAGAAAATGTCAGGCTTTTCTGCCCTCCCGCCATCAGGATAGATGATAGACCCTGCGGTCCTGAATGCATGCCTGATGGCGGGCACCTGGAGTAGGGTGTGGACATAGGTAGATGGGATTCACCTGGGCTAAGACTGGGCTTTTAAGGGCGGTGTCACGGGGACGCCAGCAGCAGCAGCAGAAGCTGAAAGAGAAGCCGAGAGAGAAGCAGAGAAGAAGCAGCAGCAGAAGCAGAGAATGCCAGAGAGCCCAGATAGAGTGAGGATTTGCTGGGGGCTGGGAGGACTGCCAGCCTCCCGGCCCCCCAGCACTCCTGCCTGCCATATGCCTGGTGAACCCCAATAAAAGACCTGCAAAAACCCACTGAGGACTCTGACTGCTCCTTTACCCGGTCTGCATGGGATCCTAGAAAACCTGCACCGTGTCCATTCCTGCCTTTACAATGGTCAAGGCCTGGACTTCTAAAAAGATAACTTGTGAATTGAATTGATGCAGCTAGACAACTTCTTGGAATTAAAAAGGACCAGGACAAAGGACAGAGAGATAGAAAACAGTGCCTCAGGCTAAGCTGGGGTGGCCAAGTGGATGGTACAATTTCTAGAACCAGAGAAGGAAGGTAGAGGAGGAAGAAGGACGCAGAGGAAGAACAGAAGAAAGGGGATCTGAGATGCAAGTGACCACATCTTGGAGGCAGGTGTAGCTGCTGAAATTTGGAAGTGGAGTTCAGAGAAGAGGTTAGATTAAGGGGCAGAACAGAACTGGAAGAACCCCAAGTGTGATGAATATCCAATAGACGGTTTCTTTGCAGGGTAAATCCTTAGCTATGTTTCTGGCAGGTGTTGTGAGGATAGCCTCTGACATTTTCCTAATGAAACCTGTTTTCTTCCAGTAAAAGAGCTGTAGCCTCTGCTGAACAAGATAAACTTGGACTCTGTAGCATCCTTTGCTATTTGCACCTGCTTCTCATTTCTAATCTAGTGTGTTTTTCTTTGTTCCTGATGAATATTTACAAGTTTTATTAATTTTATCAGCCCTTTCAAGGAATCTGCTTTTGGGTTCATCTCACAATTATACTATTTTTCATGTTTTCTAACTTATGTTAGCGGATGCATCTGTCTTTATTTTTTCTTTGTTACCTATGCCCCCTCTGAGATTTTATTTATTTATTTTTTGATGAAGCCCTTACTTTTATCTTTGGGTATTAAATATGTTTAGAGTTCTATGTTTCCCTCCAAATTACTGCTTTCCCCTTATCCTAGGTGGTCAGATATAAAGTATTTTCTCTGTCAGGGTTTTCTGACTAGTCACTATTATAGATTTAATTTCTTCCTTGGCAGAGAGGAAATTGTTATTCTGAACTAAATTTTAAAAACTCTGAAAATATTCATTTTCTTTTGAAAACAGAAGAAAGGCAAACAAAGAAATCACCTAAGGTTATAACCATTCATGTCATATTTAGGACTAGAACCCAGCTGGATTGACTTCTGTTCCAATCAGTAAGAAAATATTTTATTCACTTCCAGTCGAATAGTTTAAATGTGGAAGTTTCTGAAACGCCTCACTAATTGGGGGGTGCATATAAAATGGAAAGTTGTGATTTTTGGAGTCAGATGTGAGTTCAAATTTTGCCTTGGCTCCTTGACAGCTGAGTAACCTTAGATAAGCTCTAGGCGTATCTGAGCTTCAGTTTTCTTATCTGTAATGTGGGGGAAGATCGCATCAGTTTTACATAGTTGTTGTAGAGATTAAGTGAAACATGAAACAATGTACAGAAATTGCCTCATGAGTCACAGGTGATCAATAAATATTCATCTCTACTCCTTCAGATTCTGTAGGATCTTAGGGTACTGGATAATTGGTTAAAAAATGAAGTGTTCATTGCAGAAAAGTTTAAATAGCACAAGCAGAAAAGATTATTTAAATCACATTGCACTGTGATAAGTGCAATGTGACTTTTCAGAACATGCATACACACATAGTCACATACATACCCACACACACATATATCTACTCAAAACTGGGGTTATAGCATAGCTACTCTGCAACCTCCCCACCCCAGTACACCCCTCACAGTTTATGTATGATAGCCACTAATGCTCACTGGTCTTACTTAGTGAATGAACCACTTGGTTATTGGAGATGGGCAGGCTAAGACATTTTGTAGTTCGGAAAGGAAAGGTAGGCCTACGATGATGAGAAGATGGAGGTAAGTGGGGGTTTGGAAGGTCCTGATGCTGACACACTGAAGTCTTTACTGTCTTCAGTCTTCAAACAGGTGTGAGCCAGTCTGTGTGAGTCAGGCTATGAATTAAAGATTAAACTCTTATCCACACAGGTCTCTGGTTCACTGCACTGATCTGATGAATGCTTCATATGCCAAGTCTACTAGTCAGGTAAGATTTAATCTTTTTTTTGAGGTAAGATTGGTACACAACATTGTTTAAGTTATAGGCAAAAGTATGAGTGCAGCTTCATATGTCTTCAAAATTATGATACTGCACCCTGCACCACTAACCCTCCAGAGCCACCCAAAAGACCTCTCCTACTCTTCCTCCCCCACTAATCTTTCCTCTCTGGTAACCACTGTTCTGTTGTCAGAATCTAAGGGCTTATTTTTTGTTTGCCTTTTTTCTTATCTTCCACATACGAATGAAATCATATCATATTGATGGGCATCTGGGTTTCCATAACTCAGTTATTGTGACTAGTTCTGCAATGAACACGGGAGTGCATGTATACCTTTGAATTATTGTTTTCATATTTTTTGGATAGATACCTAGAGGTAGTAACAAGTGCCTGTACCAAAAAGACAAGAAATAAGTGTTAGTGACGGTGTGGAGAAAAAGGCACACTTATGCACTGTTGGTGGGAAGATAATTTGGTACAGCTGCTTAGAAACAGTATGGAGGCTACTCAAGAAATTAAATATAACTATCCTATGATCCAGAAATTCCACTTTTAAGTCAGGTGGGATTTTATCTGAGTTTCTGGACCCAGCTCTGTGTTGCATGTTAGATGGAAACCCAGGAAATACCTCTGTTCTCAAGCAGCTGTTATGTTCATGTTGAAGCCACATACAAGTTTGAAAATACTGTGTTACCTGAGAAGTGAAGACAAGTGGATGGATATGAAAAAGAGGGACATTTGCCTTCTAGCTAGTTTTTTTTTTTGTCTGGGAGGTGGTGTTGGTTCAAGGCAAGGTTTGGCAGAAGAGAGAACACTCTGGTTTGGGGAGGTTGTGGAGAGCAGAAGACCTGAGCTGGATTGCATAGAATGGGGGATGAGGGGAAGGGGAAGTTGGTTGGTTGTAGAGGAACCAGAAAGAGTACCTCAAACTCTCATCTATTCAAGATAGGACTGAGTAAGTTATGTTTAAGGCATAACAAAGGAGCTGTCCTTTTGTAAGCTAGTAATAGGAATATGCAAGATGAAAGTGAAAGAGATGCTAAGTAAGCTTTGAAATTGGAAGGTGATCAGATCAGTACCAGGTATAACTTAGATACCTAATAGTGAGGACATAAGAAAAATCAGAGTTTTATAAAAATTAACTATAGGGATTTTAGGATAAGTGGTGGAAGTTTATGTCTATAGTAAGGAAGACAGTTAGCTATGAAGGAGAGAGTGTCTAAACCAAACAGGAGGCTATAGAAATGGAGTAGAAAGAAGGGTATGGTTGGAGAAACGCTATAAAAATGAAGATTTCTGACATGAGATTGATGAGAAGGAAAAGTCAAAATGAGACCAATGTTTACAAGCCAAGCAAATCAGAGTAAGATTGCCAGTAACAGAAATAGACAAGAAAGGCATATTCAAAGTGTAATAAGTAGAAGAAGCATATATGTGAATAGAACAGTACAGATTTTGCTCCCTGAAAAATCCACCTGAAATAATTATATATTTTTTGTTATAATTTGTGTGTGTGTGTGCACAGAAAAATCAAGTTGGCTTATAGAAAAGCCTAATAGCTTAACTCAGTAGTGCCTAATGGTCCTATTGTATATATACCCATGGATTCAGAAGCAATCTTTAAATGACATGAAAACATTGAGTTGCATGGTTGCCATGAAAATCCTGGAGAAATTTTCTTGCTATGATACACATTTCAATGCACTGTAAGTATTCAGAATCATATCAGCATCTTATATCTGTAAAGAATAAGCAAGTGATGTATGGGGAGAAGATCAACCTCCAGCTGAAGTATAATAGGCATTCAATAAGCAAGTGTTAAATGAACCAATGAATAAATATTGGTGCAATTACAAAGAACAAAGTATTTAAAAGTTTATTGTATTGGATGGAATAAAAAGAACCAGTGGGAATGCTTGTATAGGCTGAGTTGAAATGGAAGAGGTCATTTACTACTATAAAGGTGTATCTATAAAATTCTTAAAATATAAATTATAAATCAGTATAGATGATTGAAAGGAAGGGAATTCATTAACTATAGGAAGTGAGGACGAAATGAAGTCAAAAGTAGTAAGCAGGATGATGTGAGTTAGTAAGGGTGATGAACCTGCTAGTGAATTTAATGCCCATCTCAGTTCAACAGACATCACTCAAGCTATTCAAGGTGAAGAGTCAAAATTGACCCCATTTTATAAAGTCTAGAGTTAAAAAGGGTACTATGTGTATGAAAAGGGCATAGAAAAACTACTGGCAAACACCAACCTGTGTCTCTATAGGTATGGGGTCCATATTTACACAAATGGAAAAGGAGCCCTCATCTAGAAAGTTAATATAAAAATTGGTGTGGGAAACTGTAGTGCCTTGGTTGAGAACACCATGAAACTAGTCTGCTCTTGCACTATTCAGGATGCAGAATTAAATTAAAAGTGCAAAATTACAAAATTGCAGATCACACAAGGGAACAAATCTATCTTTCATAAATAAAGGTGGAAAAAAAGTCATTTACAGACAAATGAAAAAAAGGTTTTACTACCAACAACCCTCATTATAAGAGCTTCTAATAATTTAGGAGGAACAAAATTGTAAAACAATAGAAGAGGAGCTCGTGCGCAAGGAAATAATAAATATGTGGTTAAATCAAAACAAACATCAAATAAAATGTTTTATAAAAGATAAATGCAGGTCACATATTAGGATGTTTACAATGCATGAATAATGCATGAGTAAGCGTAATGATGATAATAATTATAGTAATATACCAAACATGCTTATGGGTCAGGCATAAATATAACTATTTATTTATATACATATGTACATATTAATTAAGTTTATATGTAACTATATATCTAATATATGTACACACGCGTACTTATAAACTTATTTAACTTGACTATTACATATATAAGGTACATACCTATATACAAATAGGTATACCCACAAATATATACCAATGTATACTTATATATCAGTTTATTTAATAACTGTAAGCTATACATGACTATTTTACAGATGACCAATTAGACTTTTATTGAGGTAAAGAGATTTTAAACAATTTGTTGAAAGTTATATAGTCGTTGGCAGATCTGGGACTCAAACTAGGCAATATATCTCCAAACTGTTAAGACAGGATCAATATCCAGAATAAAGAAATAACCCCAAAAAACTAATCAGGAAAAAAAAATAGAAAAAAAATAAGCAAAGAAGATTAAACTGACCATTTACAGAAGAAATCTGAATGGCCTACATACAAAAGATGTTCAACACCAGCAGCAAATAATGGAAAGGTAAACTAAAACACACTGCTCAGATTGGCAAGACAAGGTCAGCCAAAACCCAACATTAAGGAGATGGGTGGAGAAATGACAGCTCTTATAACATGGTAGAAATTAATGCTGAAACCACTACTCTGGAGAGAGATTGGCTAGTATCTGGCGAGGCTGAGGCAAGATATGCTCCATGATTCAGCTATTCCAGATCTGGGTTGTGAGCTAGGGAGACTTTAATACGCTGAACAAGGGCAAGGATGCTCCCCATAGCCTGGTTCATATTGGAGAAAATATCTAAGCATTAGTCTGTGGGAGGATGGATCAACAAATTGTGGTATGTTCACTTAAGATTCTTATTTTGCCTGGGCAGAAGAGCTAAAAAGAAACTTCTCTGAAGAGGAAATGCAAATGGCCAACAGGCATATGAAAAAATGTTCAACATCACTTGCCATCAGGGAAATGCAAATCAAAACTACCATGAGATACCATCTTACACCAGTGAGAATGGCACATATTAAAAAAACTAGCAACAACAAATGCTGGCGAGGGTGTGGAGAAAAAGGAACTCTTCTGCACTGTTGGTGGGAGTGCAAACTGGTCCAACCACTGTGGAGAGCTGTGTGGAGATTTCTGGACCTACTAAACATAGAGCTTCCATATGATCCAGCAATTCCACTCCTAGGTATTTACCCAAAGGACACAGAAACATCAATTCCAAAGAACACCTGCACCCCTATGTTTATAGCAGCACTGTTTACAATAGCTAAGCTTTGGAAACAACCCAAATGCCCAAAAATAGATGACTGGATCAAGAAGATGTGGTACATATATACCATGGAATATTACTCAGCATTCAAAAAAGATAAACACATGCAATTTGCAGCAACATGGATGGCGCTGGAAGGGATCATGCTCAGCGAAATAAGCCAAAAAGAAAAAGAAAAATACCGGATGGTCTCACTCATAGCAGGAATCTAGAAAACTTAAATAAGGGACCAGGAAAATGAATATAAGAAAGTGAAAATCAAAATCAACAAAAAACTATGAACCAGAGACACTTTTAGGGGGGCGGGGGTGGGAGGGGAGGGATTGGGGTCAGAATGGGGGGCTGCAATTGTATGGGGAATATAACAATAAAATTTATTAAAAAAAAATAAAATTAAAAAAAAAAAAAAAAGATTCTTATTTTGCCATTAAAATAGATGAATTTATCTAAACGTATAAGGGATAAATCTACAAAAGACAACATTGAGTGCAAAAAGTCAGAGGGTAGTATGTGCTATTAGATATGAAACTATAACAAAACTACATAAGGTTTACAGATAGACAAATGGATGATACAAACCTAAGACATTCATACCAGCTGCAACGTAATGGGGGAAAGGATGGTGTATTGGGGTTGGAGGAGGGCACAAAAAGGGACTTCAACTCCATCTGTAATTTTTTATATTTAAAAAAAAAAATGTGGCAAAATGTTAACATTTGCCTGACCTGAGTTGTGGGGATATGGTATTTTTATTATATTAATCTATTTTCTTTACATTTTGAAATGTTTCATTAAAAATAAATGCCCATCTATTTTTGAATTTAAAACTATACCTTGCTACACATCTTTAAAATAACATTAAAAACCCTTGCCTATAGTGAGTCTTCTATAAGGAAAAATTCTAAAGCACAGATTCTAGAGTAAGATTCTCCAAACATAATTTGTTTTCCTGGCTTTGATTGACATTTTATTATTAGACATGCTTATTTTACTAACTGTATTGAATATTTTGCTAATTAACCTTCTATCTTTTGTCAATTTATTTATTTTAAATTGAGGCAACATTAGTTTACAACACTGTATGATTCAGAGGGTCATACCTCCTCAGATGCACGTGACCACACCACACCCACCACCAAAGCACCCACAGTCTTCCACCATAGTCCATTGTGCCCCCTCTTTTTTTCTTCGCTGCCCCCCTACCTTGTAGCCTCAAATCTACAATCATATTTCTAGGGATTGTTTATGGCTTTGTCTGACTGTTTTATTTCTCTATACCTCACATATAAGTGAAACCATCCAGCACTTGTCTTTCTTTTGACTTCTTTTGCTTAGCATTACCCCTTCCAGGTCCACCCATCGGCTTTTACAGATGGGTGAACTTCATATACAATCTTGGATATCAGCACTTTGTTAGATGTATGATGTACAAATATTTTCTCCCACTCAGTAGGCTGTCTTTTTGTTTTAGGGATTGTTTCTTTCGCTGTGCTGAAACTTTTTAGTTTGATGTAGTCCCATTTATTTATATTTACTTTTGTTTTCTTTGTTGCTGGAGACAAATCTACAAACACATCACTGAAGCCAATATTGTATAGTGTTTTACCTATGTTTTCTTCTGTGTAGTTATGGTTTCAGGTCTAACAGCCATGTCTTTAATCCATTCTGAGTTAATTTTTGTATAAGATGTGACATGGTGATGTACTTTCTTTTGCATGTGACAGCCCAATTTTCCCAACATCATTTGTTGAGCAGACTCTCCTTTCTCCAGTTTATACTCTTGGCACTTTTGTTATAGATTAACTGTCCAGAGATGTGCAGATTTATTTTTGGGCTCTCAATCTATTCCATTGTTCTGTTTGTCTGTTTTTGTTCCAGTACATACTGTTTTGATTAATATAACTTTGTGGTAAAGTTTGAAGTCTGGGAGTGTGACGTCACCACTTCCTCTTTTTTTGTTAGGATTGCATTCGTTATTTGGGATATTTCGTGGTTCTATATGAATTTTAGTTATGTTCTATTTCTTTGGAGAATGCTGATGGAATGCTCTTGTGTGTCTATTGCTTTGGGTAAGATAGCCAATTTATCGTTCTTCTAACTCATAAGCAGGGATTATCTTTGCATTTCTTGTGTGTGCAGTCTTCCTTTCAACAATATCTTGTAGTTTTCAATGCTAAGTTTACTCATATTTAGTTCTTTTTAATGCAACTGTGAATGGGGTTGTTTTCTTGATTTCTTCCTCTTCTGGCTTGTTTGCGAATAGAAATACAACTTATTTTTGTAAATTGATTTTTTTAACCTACCACATCACTGTATTTGATTTATACTATTATTTCAATTTTTTTTTTTAGTGAAGTCTTTATTTAGGGATTTCTGTGCATATTATCATGCCATCTGCAAATAGTGATAGTCTTACTTCTTTTTTTTTTTTTAAAGATTTATTTTTTTATTTATACAATAGGCTGGGGTACAGGACAGAGGCACGGGAGAGTGAGACAATTCCCAGAGACAGAATGGGGAGCAGAACAGGTAGACTGACAAAATACACTGCGGAGGGGAGAAGCGGGCGAGACAGGAGAGGTCTGCCGTGCTATGTGGCATTCTCCCTGGCCGGCTGGGAATCGAATCTTCACTGCAGAGGCTGTGGACAGCTTCACAGCTCCGCGCTTAACCCGCTGCACCACCGGGGAGGCCCGATAGTCTCACTTCTTTTCCAATTTGGATTCCTTTTATATCTTTCTCTTACCTCATTGTTCTGGCTAGGACTTCTTATAATCTGTTGAATAGTAGTGTTCGTGAAAGTGGACATCCTTGTCATGTACTACATCTTAGAGGAAAAACTCAATTTTTTACCATTGAGTATGTCAGCTCTGAGCTTGTCACATATAGCCATTATGTTGAGGTATGTTCCACCCATCTCTAATTTTTTGAGTGTTTTTATCATAAATGGATATTGAATTTTATCAAGATTTCACTGCATCGATTGGTATCATGTGATTTTTATCTTTCCTTTTGATGTGGTAACACTGATTTATTTTTAAATGTTGAACCAACCATGGTCCCTGGAATAAACCCTACCTGATCATGATGTATGATCCTCTTGATGTATTGTTGACTTGGTTTGCCAGGATTTTGATGAGGATTTTTGCATGTGTTCATCGGGGATATTGGTCTGTAATTATTTTTCAATAATGTTTTTTTGAAATTTATCCAAAGGAAATGATTTTTTAAAGGTTTATTTATTTATGGATACAAGAATTTGGGTATAGGACAGAGGTATGGGGGAGGGGTGAGAGGATTCACCAGAGACAGAGTGGGAGAGACCAGGCAGATCTACTGAAACACACTGCTGAGGGGAGCAGTGGGCGAGACAGGAGAGGTCTGCTGCGCCATGTGGGTCACCTCCCTGACTGGGGATCAAACTCGTGCTCCAGTGGCTGTGGATAGCTTCATAGGGCTGCAACTTAACCCTTGCACCCCTGGTCTATAATTTTTGTGTGTGTGTGATTGTGTGATGTCTTTGTCAGTTTTTTTTTTTTTTAATATTTCTCCTTTGTACCCCGACAGCATTTTTTTTAAAGGTTTATTTATTTATACAAGAACCGGGGTACAGGCCAGATGTGTGGGAGGGTGAGAGGATTCACCAGAGACAGAGCAGGGAACAGAACAGGCAGACTGACTGAAATACACTGCTGAGGGGAGCAGTGGGCGAGACAGGAGAGGTCTGCCTCACTATGTGGGAATCTCCCTGGCCAGCCGGGATCCAACCCGCACTGCAGAGGCTGCAGACAGCTTCACAGTGTGGAGCTCAACCACCTGCGCCACCAGGGAGGCCCTTTTCGTCAGATTTTGGTTTCAGAGCGATATTGGCTTTATATAATTATGTTCAAACACAATGTTAATACCTGAAAACCACTTTGTGTTCTTTAATCTGTCATCATATCATTGTCAGGTAATTAATCCAGAAGGCTCCCAAAGCAAGTTTTGTAAGATGTTACCCCATTTGCACTAATTCTTGTGTATCATATTATATTGCTTACTATATGCCAGGCTTTGTATAAGAGCTTTATACATTTTCATTCATTTAATCCTCCCAACAATCTTGTCTATGCGATACTAGGTTTATTTTGTATCCATTTTATTTGTATTATTTGATTATGCCCATTTTACCAACTATTTTCATTTTACAGTTGAGGCATGGGGAGAGGGTTAATTTGCCCAAGGAAACACAGCTAGTGAAGTAAGCCTAAACACAGGCAGTTTGACTCCACAACTCGGTTCTTTTTTTTTTTTTTAAATAGAGGCATGTTTTATTTATTTATTTATTTATTTATTTGTTTATACATGCACTGGGTACAGTCAGAAGCGCGGGAGGGTGAGAGAATTCACCAGAGCCAGAGCAGGGAGCAGAGCAGGCAGAAGGACCGAAGTACACTGCTGAGGGGAGCAGCGGGCGGCAGGAGAGGTCTGCGCGCCATGCGGGACCCTCCTCTGGTGGCCGGGGAGCAGCCGGGGATCGAACCGGCGCGGCAGAGGCCGCGGGCAGCTTCGCAACCCAGCGCTCAACCGCTGCGCCACCGGGGAAGCCCCACAACTCGGTTCTTAATTATTACTCTGGATTAAAGAATTTGTGGCCATTTGGATGAATTGATCTTATACCTTCATCCTGTGAAAACTTACCCTACATCTTTCTTACACACATTAAATCACACTTTCTCCTACATTCTCATAATCTCCTTCCCTTACACAAGGAAATGTGGGCAAGGGGAAAAAAGACTAAACTGATGATTTTGAGGAGGAATATTCACTATATGAAGTTGTTTATTTTTGGTCAATGAAATGTCATACTTAGTTCATTTGTAGGCGGCCTCCATGGTGTTATAACATTTATTTCGCAGAATACTTGTGTGATCATCCAAACATTGAATGTACAGTGTTTCATACCAAAAAGGATGCTAAAGAAGTTGCTCATATTTGGCATCAACACACATTTTTTGAAATATATGTGTATTAGCGATTTCCCTAAGCACTAGTTTAAGAGATAGTATAATGAAGAGAATAGTCTACATTTACAAGATATTTTTAACTTATGATTTTAATTGCCTAATATTCAAATAATGAACTGAAGTCTGACTGATTGTATAACTTTAATATTTGAAAAATTTTATCTGGAAATTAACAACTTAATACAATACAGATTTGTACAAAAATGAGGGACTATTAAAAACTTCTGATCATACAGACAAAAATATGATTAAACAAAGATTAAAAAAGGACAGAACAGTTTGCAAGTACTGATAAATACTATGTAATGCTTTCATTTACTGTGGCAGATACAAAAATCAAGAATTCATTAACAGATTACATATAAAAAAAGCAACTACATGAATTTTCTAGCTGTTTAAATTAACAAAATATAACAGTAGTGGTTTTTTAAAAAATGAGGTATTATTACACTGTAAACCAAAAACAGCACAAATAAAGGCAATGTGCAATTTAGTGATAAATGTTTATAAATTTCAACTTAATAACAACAGACAAAAATTTCCAGTTATTTATGGACTCTGTCATTGAAAAATTTGGCTTGCTTGTGTACTTATTTAAAAGTGACAAAGTTATCGATATACAAGCACATCATTAAACATGCAGACCAAGCCAACACAATTTTCCATCTCTATCAAATAAAAACTGTTTACATTTTATTTAAAACACTTAAATCTTGTTTCTTATACATAATTCTTTTGTGCTTATTAGTTACTAGTAACCTACAATAGACATCCTACTTTCTAGTTCAAGCAGTGTAAGAGAGAAGCAGTTTTATTTGCATATGGATTAAAAATAGAGCAAAAAAACAAAACAAAACAAAACAAACCAACATTCCTTTAACTCTTAGGCTTCCCAAGCTTTTTAAGGAGAAAAAAATCTATAAATAATATATTCAAATGGAAAAGTAGAGTAACTTCTGTTTCAAGGAGAATAGTAGACTAAGTAACTCCTTTTCCTCAAAGGTAAATTGGCCTCAGAAGTGCAGGAGAGAACAAGTTGACTAATTCCTCCACCCTAAAAGAATTCTGCTGGTTGGGTGCAGGAAACAGAGCAATAAGAAAATAGTGTAACTCAGAAAAAATGTTGGGAAACTATTATTTGCATGTGAACCATATGCTGGCACTTTAAAGGCTGGCTCATTATTATTGCAAATATATCTTCAGAATTTTCTGAAGGAAAGCTATTCAAAGTATAATAAGACAATTGATTTGGAAATATTTGTAACATGCGAATAAAACTGCTTCATTTACTGAGAAATAAAAAGAAAACCCATTTATTGTCCGACTTAAAATGCAGTTTCTTTTTACATGCTACTTTATTAGAAACTCCAAAAGGGTACTTTTGCATTTACTAGGTTCAGAATCCAGTGAAAAACAAACATTGTGGCCAGAATGTTCAGCTTTATTTTTACACCACGCTACGTCATTTTATTATACAAATGTTATCACTGTATTCGTATCTTATTCTATCTTCTCCAAAAATTAGTGTTTCAGTATAACTGGTGGTCAAAAAATGTTAGAAATTAAGCCTTGTACATCAATCAAAGTACATATATAAAATAGTTTTCTTTTGTGCTTGTAGTTGATTTAATTTATCAATGATTAGTTAGATCTGATTTCCTTTTTAATATTCTGACCCTTAAGAAGTAGTGATCATTATACAAATATTATAGAGTACTAAAAGTAACTAGTTTACTGCCAATGTGCATGCAGACTAACAATAATACTTAAAAGAATATAACCTTAAATCCAATTAGTCTGAAAATAGTTACACTCTTGTACAATCATCTTTATTGATTTGTAAAAGCTGTATACACATCTAAAATCCAGAATTTACTTTGTAAAAATAAATCTTTAGCAATAAATGGCACTATCAAAATCCCATTATTCTCAGGCTATTAT
The DNA here is from genome assembly GCF_014898055.3 of Talpa occidentalis. Taxonomy (NCBI): domain Eukaryota; kingdom Metazoa; phylum Chordata; class Mammalia; order Eulipotyphla; family Talpidae; genus Talpa; species Talpa occidentalis. The sequence continues at coordinate 27,088,734 of NW_023605194.1, forward strand.
GTAGTTATTTACATGCTTTTCAGCAACAGTTGAAAAGAATCTTATAGGACCAAAGCCAGTATATCAAAAAACCCTGTGAATTGCATTTGCAATTATACTGTTGTTTACCTCTATATGAAAATATGGCTACATGCCTTACATTAATGATAATGTAGCTGTGTTGCCACTGGGTTCCACTCTATCACTAATATATTCTTTACTGTACTTTGTTTTCCCAGTGGAATACCTGTGACAAACTACTTATGGAAAATGATAAAGTGCTATATAAAAGAGGAACTGGACCCACACCTACGTATGCAATCTGGTCTTTTCCTTATTCAAGCTATTTCTGTTTTTAGAAAATTATGCCTTCTCTACTTCCACTGAACATACTTCATAATAGATTTAAAAAAATCATTATTCTAAAGTTGGTGAGCTTAGTCAAGGTGTTTGAGACAAACATGAAAAGGTTAAAGGCACAATAAGAGGGAAGTGAATGCTACATATAAAATGTATTTCAAGTCTTTTAGATTACTCAAGTCCAAAACCTTCTGAATTTGAAATTCCAATGATCAATTTCTGTTTCAGATCCTTTTTGCTCTTATAGGGGGGAAGGCAAAGTTGATTGAAGCAGGTGTGAGCCACAGGCAACCTGGGGAAAATTTTTTTAAAAGATACTAAATCTTAAGATTCATAGAGAATGACTTATTGCTAAGCAACTTTCAAAACACCGGGATACACACATTGAAATCTATTTTACTATGCTAAGAGATGTCTCATTTTAATTCTTTCAGTGAACAAATAGTTGGCACCATTCTACATAGTGGGGCCTGGTTTCCAGATAAGACAGTGAATGTCCCTGCTCTCATGAAACATTCATTCTAGAGGTATTATTTTGGGTGTCAAAATTTGAATATTGTTTCCCCCGCTTTACTTGCTATGGAATCTTGTTCAGATTGCTTCATGTCTCCAAACCTGTTTCCTCATAGCCACCATAGGGCATAAAGTATGCAACTGGGTTGCTTAAAAGAGCTACCAACATAAAACACCTAGCAGAATAGTAAGTAAATAATATATCCGTTATTATTATTTCAGCCTTGACTGTCAAAAAAATAATAAAACATGTCTGGGTACTTGATAGCCACATTTTTATCATTGTTGCCCTCAACGCATTGGCAGCATGCATCCTTTCAATCTTTTGGATGAGATTCCCTACTCCTTTACTTGGTGTATTTTTATCTTCAGTCAAGAATATAGAATTCTATAAATATCTTGGACCCTTTATGAAGCTTATTGCATCAGAATAGTTGTAAGGGAAGTCAATGAATAAAAATGGGGAATACCCCTGAGAAAAGGAGAATATTTATTTAAAAGATCAATTGATTACAACTTAAACTTTGAGAAGTCTCCTGTATTGTAAGACTTTCTGATTAGAATCACCATTAAATTAGTGCTTCATCTATAAGCATCATGCTAAGTTCTTTTATGTATTTCATTTAATTTAAACCTTAAAGCAATGTAAAAAGTGATTGTTATGAGGCAGAATAAACATGGGAATATATAGTCTAAGTAATCTAGTCTAGGCTATATAGCTGGTAGAGCTGTAGGTCTGATACTCAAACCTAGATCAGTCTGACTTCAAAACCATTACTTTAAGTATATAAATATCTAACATTCTTATTAAACAAAAAAATCTAGTGGGTCTAAAGGTGATGTTATTTGTCTGATAGTCGACTATATTTAACATATATGCACTTCATACTGGAAACCCTAGAGTTGTTCAAGGTTAGTGCCTAAGCCATGTGAGCTTATAAACTAACCCTTGAAATAATAATAGGAAAAGTCTAGATGTGATGTCACCTTTTTTATGAAAATGCATTACTCATATTATCTTTCAATTGACAATATTTTTGTAAATATATTCTGAAATATTAATTTCTGTTAAATTGTAATCTTAAAAGGCATCTCTTGATTTTTTTCAGTATAGGGCTTTAAATTTCTTAACTTTATATATATATATATATATTTGTTTTATGTTTTAAATATAATGTTCACTTACATATTAATTCAAGAAACATTTTAGTGGGCATTGAATATGTGTGGCTACATGAAGAATACAAAGGTTTATCAAGGAAGACCTTTGCCTTGAAGGATTAAATGACTAAGAAAAAGTACAAAATGATTAGTTACATAACTTCTATAAATTATTGAGGAATTCATTGAAGAAATTATGACTTTTGACCTTACAGAGACAGTCAAAGTTAAATTGGGTTTTTAAAGAGAGGTAGAATTTTCATGAGTAGAGAGATAACGACATGTAAAGAGAACTGCTTAAAAGTATGGAGGGAGGAAGAAAGGTGTGTCTAAGGAATAGCAAAACAACCTGATGACTAAGCATGGTAATTTTGAGAGAAGGCTACATAGCTTTATTTGACAGTCTTTAGAGCTCTGTACTTAAACTGATGAGCAAATCAGTATTTTAAAAAAGAGAATTTAATAGGATGAAATAGAAAGGGGAGACTGAGTAGGCAGAAGAGGAAGGAGACTAGATAAGCTAGGAATTCCAAGGCAAAAAGTAACTACACCAAGTAGCTGTGAAAAAGCAAAGGACAGATTTCAGTTCTAAAAATGAAAGTAAGATCTGAGAGAAATCAGAAATATATGGGGGCCTCCCTGGTGGAGCAGGGGTTGAGCGCTGGGTTGCGAAGCTGCCCGCAGCCTCTGCAGCACTGGTTTGATCTCCCGCCACTGGGTGAGGGTCCCACATGGCGGGCAGACCTCTCCTGCCGCCCGCTGCTCCCCTCAGCAGTGTACTTCGTCAGTCTGCCAGCTCTGCTCTTGCTCTGGTGAATTCGCTCACCCTCCCGTGCTTCTGACTGTACCCAGTGCTTGTATATATAAATAAATAGATAAATCTTTAAAAAATAAATAAATAAAACCTGTGCTTCTTCCACCGTAGACCTTCCTTTAAAAAAAAAAAAGAAATCAGAAATATATGGGGTAAAAAGAAAAAAATATGTTGTGTCTATTCAAATCAGCATTAGAAATTACAAGGTATTTGACAGAAGTAGATCAGCACAAATTTAAATAATTTAAAGCCACCATCATCATCCCTTTCATATGCAGAGCACCATATTTAAAAAGTGCAGGACTAGTACTAGGACTGTGCTGGAGGACTTGAAGTATGAATTGTACTACTTGTAGTTCTAATAACAAGAAGCGCCCCCCCCCAAAGTTCCCCTAATATTTTTATTTTTTTTTAAAGATTTATTTATTTTTATACAAGAGCTGGGGTACAGGCCAGAGGCGCGGCAGGGTGAGAGGATTCACCAGAGACAAAGCAGGGAGCAGAACAGGCAGATGATACTGAAATACACTGCTGGGGGGAGCAGCGGGCACAACAGGAGAGGTCTGCAGCACCATGTGGGATTCTCCCTGGCCAGCCAGGATCGAATTCCCACCGTCGAGGCTGAGGCTGCGGACAGCTTCACAGCGCAGAGCTGAACCCGCTGCGCCACTGGGGAGGCCCACCCCTAATATTTTTAATAAAAACACCTTTAAATAAAAATAAAGGTTAGACAATATACAACTAAAAGTGAGCTAGTCTAAAAGAACAAAGCAGTTAACTTAAAAAATTTATGGAAAGGAATTATCGGTTAGTGTAGGAATGTCTTAAGCTATAGTTAATAAAGAACCTTATGCTATAGTTTATCTCATTTCAAGGTAATGTTTACTCCCAAGATTTTTCTATGAAAATCACTTCAAAGTGAAAGAATCCTCTAACTCCAATTATTATTAGCAAAGCCTATAGAGCAAAAATAAAATTACTATCTGGAAATTTACCAGTTTGTAGACGTTTCATTCTTTGAGATTTTAAAATTCAAATCAGCCATTCCTCCTACTGGCACTCTGTCACTTCCTGTAGTAAAATGTAGCAACTTCTTTTGAAGATCAAGAGGAAATCCAAGCACAACATCCCAAAAATACCTAGAGAATACCAAAGGAAATTTACATAAACTGTCTTGACAAAAATCCTGTAGCTTAGAATAAATGTAAAGTAAGCTCTAGGGAAAAACTTCCTCACACAATTGTATGTAAAATATCCTTAAAGTGAAATTAAGGAATGACAGGATTCTCTATGTAAATTAGATTTTTGACTAACATTATTATAAAGATAACATTTTTATAAAATCATTAGTCTAAGTGCTATAAAATGATATTTTTAAGCATAGTATTCCTGAAATTTTAAAGCTATTTTTTTTAATAACGTGAAGTCTCTATATTTGTAGAAACATACTACTTTGTCCCAAGGGGACCGCTAAGTGATGTCATATTGAATAGCCTCCAATTATTTCAAGATTGTAAGTTATACAAATAAATAACATTATCTTTCATTCTCTCTTCAACCACTTCACTCCCAGAAGCAGAAAGAGCTTACCTTATGGTTAAGTCAGTTTTCGCATAGCCATCATACTGAGTACTTCTCTGTAGAGCGTGCATATCTAGCTCAGGACTTCCACAGACCAGAATTTCAACCTCTTCTGGACGAAGCAGCTACCAATAATAATTTACCAAAATAGATTATAAAAAAGTAATGACTTTAAATAGTGAAATTGAAGCTATTTTCACTGAATCAAATGCAAAAATCATGACTTCTACTAAATCAAGCCTTGCATGTGTAAAGAAAGAAAAATTCCCATTTATACCTTCCTTCTAAGGTGACATATTTTTGCCTCTGAAAGTTTATAAATTTTATCAAACTATCAGGTTCCCTCTTTTGCATAATAATTAGCAGACAGAAAAATAAGCAGATGACTAAGCATGAATCCAAATTACTTTCTACAAAATCCAGTTTGAAACTCTCTTAGGTACTACAGCATCTACTGGTCTGCCTGCTGCCTTCTGTGTGCACTCCGAGTTTGGGTACTTGGTTATAGTCTGTCTACTGTAGTTCACTTGTTTTTTCACCTACATAGGTTTTCTCCCACCTACAGAGATTAAAATTTAAAAATAGAGACCATACTATGCCATTTAATTCTTACTTTCCCTCCCTCCACCCCCACAACAGACAAAACTCAATTAGAGCTCAATAAACCGCTCCATTTTCAAAGGTGCTGAATGTGTGATAAAGCACTCTCCCATGAAAAATTATTCTAATGAAAGACCTCCAAACCCTCAGAATAAAACTGAGTGGAGAGATAAGTGGCATGATGAGGTATGCTGTAGTTAGCTGGGGGTGAAGAACACAGGTGCTTTAGATAATGGTGTTTTTATCTTATATTTCCAACAAGGTGTTTTACAGAGCAGATGACCCATATTCACAAGGCTAAGTCAAGTCAAACCAACAGACTCTTTCAGGATCCTAGAGACAAACTACTTCCTATAGGTAAAACAAATAAATACATATTTTAATAAGAAGTGATAGCTTTTGCTCTGGAGCTTGTTAACCATTTTCTGTGCTTTGCCTCTTTGTATTAAGCCAGAGTCCATGGAATCTCTTTATCCACTCTGCTTGGGAAAATTTTTTTGAAGTCCTAATCGATATAAGATATAGCACAGAGAGTAAAGAATGGATCTGACTGTATATTTCCCTTTAGAAAATTAAGGCTGAAATAGGAGAACTATTTTTATTTCCAGCTTTAGCTTTAGAAAGTAGAGAACATTTTCTATTTCAAAATAGAAAAAGCTTATCCACTAAAATAGAGAAGAAATTACTTGTCAATATTATAGTATTACAAAGTAACTGAAAGCATAATTTAAAGTTTTAAACTCACCATGAGGGCATTTGAAGCACATACACTATGAAATCCATAATAAAATGCAGCAAACTGCTTATAGATGGATTTGTTGAGAAGGAAGTCAATATAAAGTTGTACATATTCTGGAAAGTAATTTTTGAGCTGTTAAGTATTATAAGTAAATAGTTAAAACTAATGCATTTTAGTTAAGAAATTGGTTTTACTTACCTTTCCTATTTTGATTGGTAACTGGAATTTTATCACCACCTGGCTTTAAATTGTAGGACTTAATTATTCCAAATTCTTCTTGAAAAACCTGATGGGAGAGTCCAACACAATATAATTTATTGGTATGGTTGCTACAATAACAGGCATCAATGAATAGGTTGGTAAGGCTTGAAAAAAGGTTTTTTTCCCCCTTACAAACTATAGAAGACTAAGCTTTTGTGATATCTGTATTAGCATTTCAGGGTAAAAAAAGAGTAGGGTCCTAATTCACCCCTATTTACAGTTAAATATTTCACTGATGCTCATAAAACTAGTGTGGCCATTTAGATAATATTCAAGTATTGGGGCTATATGAATTACTATACTTTCCTTCTCCTAATCATGAGAGTGTTTTTGGTCTGATCCATTAGTTTTTGCTCCTTACTTCTTGTATTGTACTGAAGCTACAGGAAAGGCTTATATTTAGACGGTGAAAGTTCCAAGAAGGTAACTGAGTCAAGGAAATCTGCTAGTTGCCTAGCAGAATCCTTCCCCTTGGTGAATTTAAGCACTTTTATTGTTCATGTACACGTTTACTTCATGGTCTACTTTATCAGGTTAAAATCCTTCAAGATAAGGTATGGTAGCTGTTGTTTAGTCCTTACTCACCCTTTGAATGATGGATGTTTAATAACAAATGGCATTTTTTGTATACAAAATGCAGTTAACGTTAAGCTATTTGCCCTGAATAGTACCTGGAATGTTGAAAAGAAATCTTCTTCAACATTGCCTTCATATGATAGGAGTTCACTTAATCCATGGGCCAATTCCTGTAAAAAGGAATATGTAATCTATGTTTTTAAATCAAATAGTATTGTCTAAAATAATTAAGCGGAACTACTATAGTTCACTTACATGTGAGACAGAGTAGAGAAGCTCAGATTTTAAAATAAATTTAATATTTGAGATATATTTTCCAGGGCACAAAATGCTCATTAATGATTTCTACCATGTGAAAAGCTTGAAGAAATTCATTGGAAAAGGTCATTTAAGGGGAAAATATCCAGTTCAAACCATTGTGGTCTGAGGTCTTTTCTGGTGCAGCGAGCTAAGAGTATAATTTCCATTATAATTCACTGCTTTCTGCAACATTACTATTTATGAACTTGCAGTACTTCTCATTTTCAGTTTATATTCTTAAAAATCTGATAGTATTTTAGAATTAATTTTTTTAAACAAAAAAACCCCCACAGTTTTTATGCTTAAAAGATGAATCCTAAAAATATTAGTCACATTTCAGTTAGAATGGCCTTTTCTCCTAAGAACACTGGGAGAAATTTTCCTACATTACAATTGATGTTATCCAGGAACAAAGATTTAAAATGAGAAAAATTAACCCAATATTGAAAAAAAATTCAGGTTTTATAAAAAATTATGGCTTTTATATTAAACTAGACGATAAAGAATTGCATAATTACAATGATCTTATGTACTTTACATAACAAATTCTTCATTCCATTAAGCCTAGAAAATTTTAAGCGAATCTAAGCTATATTAGATATCATTTGTTGCAATTACTAATAAAAATTATGGATGGTGAAAATCATAATTGGGAGAAGTGTGATTTTTATTAAGAATTTCAGGGACTAGTAGGTGAATCCAGGGAACAGGACTTACCATCTTCTTTCAAAGATTAAGTTTTTAGTGACAAAATATAAAATCATTAGGTCATGAAGTTATATACTCAGATCTGTTTTATTCTGAACTGTAGGCTTTAGACTCAGAGATTAGTCTACCCCCATCATTTCATAAGTAAGAAATTAGGTGAATCATCTAGGATCATAGCTAGCGTATTATACATTACAGATCCAAGACTACAGAAAGGAGCCTTTCAGCTTTTAAATCAGAGCATGCTATCTTGTCATATTTCTATTGAGTTTCATAAAAGTGGATTTAGGTTCTAAATCTGAAAGAAACCAAACCATCCTCCAAAAAATGTGTCTACTATTAATCCTCCCCCTCTCTGCCATCTCTTGGGTAGAATGAAGAGTAGTTTTCTAATTGAACACATGTTCTGGAGAGGTTTCTCAACTTTCACAGAAGGCACCAACCCTATACTAAACTCATCTGACCATTAAAAGAGATATTTAGATAGGCCCATAATGAGCAACAAAGAATGTCTGCATCCAGGTGAGTGCTAAGCATATTACCAGGAATTCCCTCTTGACCAACAGGTGTCAAAACTCAGCTGTAAAAAATATAATAGGGGAGTGTCAGAGGGAGGTGTATATTATCCATTTGTCTATCAAATTCTAACTTGGATTTAACTTGATCAGAAATAAATTTCTGAAATGTGGAATGTTATGATACAGATAAGTAAAATTCATTTATGGTATTGTAAAAGATGTGTGGCAAATACTGTAATGATATTATTGCGTATGTATCATTTTAATAAACAGCCACAGAGGCAGTCAAGTATTATGTGTTTCTACTATCTCATGTAAACCCCCCAATAAATAAGTTTTGCCATCCCAATTGTTTAAATAAGGAAATCAGATCTCAGAAAGGTTCAACGACTTATCCATGTTCAAAGAGCTAGTAAGTGGCAAAGCCCAGATTCAAAGCTCTATGCCAGTTCTATCATGCTGCAAACATTCAGGAGTGTTGCAAAGTGGGTTATGTGTCTCTATTAGGAAGGAGAAAGCTAGATGAAAAAGGACATGGATTACAAAGGTGGAGGGAAACCATGTTTAAAAAAATGAGACTAGCATTAGAAGCAGAGGCTGTGCAGGTAGAAGAAAGCTGATTTAACATGAAAGGATAAGATGCTAATAATTTTATACTTACCGGCATAATTTGACATAAATCGTCAGTGGTAACATTGCAGATGCCTACTGGTATATTTTGATCACTAGGAACGGTAGGAGGGCTCAATAATTTCTTGTAACAGCAGGGCGGGAAACGAATATCCAAGGTGATGCTGTTATAAACAGCTAGTCCCATAAGCTATGCATACTGAATGTTAAGCATTAACATAAAATCCATGACAACAAATGAGTGTTGAATTATGCATCAGTCTATTTCTTGCATACTTCTTTTAGATCAAACACTGCCTTTCTAATCAATCCCACATACTTCCTTTATTTTTTCCTTTATTTTACATAACAAATTCCTTGATTACCAAGCATCTTGTTAAAGGAGGTGTTCACCTGGCAGTATTTAATGATTTTCCTATAAAAGTTTATCTAAGATCACGATTGATAGCGATTTCATACTTTTCTATAAATTAATTAACATATAAAACCATATATTCTAAACTTAAAGATGTTGGGCATTTTATAAGTAGCAGTGGCAATTTATTCAACAGAATTCACTACGAAATACACTACTGATTTTGGCAATCCACTTTAGCTTTGTTAAGATTAAATACAGAATCTAAAGGGAGAACTGAACTGATTAAATGTATGGTTACACACAGTTGATAAGCTAACAGGGCAATTAATTTCCTACATTAATGCCTGAAAGGCTTTAATAATGTGGCACTTACAGTGTTAAAAAAAAAAAAGCTACGGATATTTGTAAATTTTGCCCAATTATATGTTATTCATCTATCAGTTACATGGTACTAAATATGTGAGCTGGATAAATTATTGAAAAACAATTTTAAAAAACTGGTAAGGCAGAATGAAGGCTAGTAATAATAAATAGATATGCTATTGTATAGGTAACTATATCAACACACTGAGCAGTGTATTCAAGAAGCAGATGTTGAAAATAAGCTTCAATATGCTACTGTAATTGTAATAGCAATAGTGATAATAACCACAATTCTACTCTAGTTACCACTGATGACGATCTATTAATATAACATTATCTAAGTGTTTTTCTCTAAACAAGTTTTTAAAGTTGTAATCCTGAAGGGAGGTTTTTAATAGATGAGGCTCAAAGGATTTGCTACAGGACACTATTATATGCAAAAGTATGTCATTTTATTTTAGCCTGCTCTGACTGAAGCAGGAAGGGGGAGGGGAGGAAGGATGGAGAGCAAGGAGACCTGCAGGAGGCACATGGAGTAGAGAGACATGTAAAGAAGCTGCACTTGCTTTCTGGTACTGGACCAGCTGAAACAGATGTGGGTGAGAGACCTGTGAGGAGGTTAACAGGGGCAGTGTTGATCTTGATTTTGATTTTGTTCTTTTCCTTCCAGACTTGTCTGGCTGTTTCTGACCCTTTTCTATGGGTACCTACCAGAAGGTGCTTTAGACTTGTGGCATGCTTTAAATGCCTCAGAGGCCCTGCTTTAGGCCAATCTTGTTAGGCTGGGCATTTACCCACAAGAGGATGGGTAACTGTGGGGGCTTGCTTTGGAAAGTATATTCTTCCCCTTTTCTGTATTGCACATTAATTGCATTAAAGTTCCTTTCCACTGAATGTTTTACGTACCGCAGTATTTAAAATGGTCAGGTTTGAGGGTTCAGGGGTGCCCCCTCCCTGCCCTGTAATACATCTAGGTGGTAAACTTCTTAAAGGCAAAGGTTTTTCCTGTTCTTTTAAACCTATGCATCTTCAGTGCTTGCTCATTTATTTATTCTTTCCCCATTTCTGCCACAAAAAAATATTTCTTAGAATCTATAAAGCTAATGTAGGAGTCTTATCCAGTCTCTTACCCAATGGGGGAATGCCCTCTCCAATATGCCTGGTAGGGATCAGAGGATAGTAAAGGGATTTAAGTAGTTTTTAAAAACTACAAAATAATACCATATTAGATACTCCCATTACATTCAATTTTTAATTTTTATGGAAATCTTGGGATTTGGGGGCATATTAAAAAGCTAGCTTTAATTTCTACAATTTTGATTTAGAAACTAAGTGAAATAAACACAAAGTAAAAGAACTCACAGAAAAATACTTCATTATGAATGGGAAAGATATTTCGACATTTAAAAGGGTGTCTTAGGACCTCCCTGGTGGCACAGGCGGTTGAGCGCAGCAGTGTGAAGCTATTCACAGCCTCTGCAGTGCCAGTTTGATCCCTGCCGGCCTCGGAGCAACCCACATGGCGAGCAGACTTCTCCTGTCTCGCCCGCTGCTCCCCTCAGCAGTGTATTTCGTCAGTCTGCCTGTTCTGTTCCCCGCTCTGTCTCTGGTGAATCCTCTCACCCTCCTGCGCGTCTGGCCTGTACGCTGGCTCTTGTGTAAAAAAAAAATCTTTAAAAGGGTGTCTTACATTTCACCCAATTTGAGTTATATATGAAATAGGAAATAACCATTTCTATTTTGAGATGTTTTCAGTCCTTATCTCAAAACATAAACTAAGTCATTCTTTCAGTTAATTGTTGATGTTATATAGCAGTGATGTAGCAAATAATACAGGCTATTGAAAATCTAATACTAAATTTGACAGGAATTTCAATTTGAATGGAATGCTTAATGAGAAGTTTCCAAAATTCTGATAACATTAAATAAAATCTCTAATCTGTTAGCACCTCCTAGTGGAAAGTTTAAAGGATACAATTCCAACCAATCGGAATTCAGAATAGTTATCACATTTAAAGCTGCTAAACCAATGACAGTGGGAATCCTTGTGATATGTAAACATGCCTAAAAAGAAACATAATTTCATAAACATAAGTGATTAAAACAATCAGTGCATTAATTAGAAGAAAACATTTCAGCAACAGTTCTATTACAAACCATCTTTTGAATGTTCTTTATTTCAAAGACAAATTAAATTTTCATGCGTTTGGCTTACTCAGAAAAGATATGGATGTTTCCTTGCAAATATATACTTTCATATATTTGTCATATGCATTTTGTATAGGATTCTAGTAGGATAATAAACATTTTGATCATCAAAAATTGGTTTTTAAAATGTAAATAATAGTGTTTAAAAATTACTGAACATTTATAGTTGACAAAAATCACAGGGTAGGTTAAACATAAAAGTGACTATTTAACAATTATGAAGAAACACTATTCATAAGAATTAGATTCTCACCATAATCTGGATGAAAAATTTGACGAATTAGCAGCAGGAACCATTCCTTAGTCAAACCACCCATATCCAGACCAGCTTCCCCTACGAATGTAACTTTTAATTTCTTTTTCAAGTCTGCTCTTTTCCGGGTTAACTAATTGAAGAAATTATATAGTAGAGGAGAACAAAATGGAATAACAAGGAAATTAACTTTCTCAATTCTGGGAAATGTGTTATGCATCTTTACCTTATTTACAGTGTCACAAAACTCCATCCATGCATCCATGCATGCATCTATCCCATTTACTGGGTACTGTATAAACTAGGTATTACTGTTTTTGTTTTGTTGAAAGATCAGGTACTGCTTCCTGGTGTATTTCCTCCAAGTTTTCAGTTTAGCAGATTGCAATATAAAATAATTTACTTTCTTTAACTTTTCTTCAATACTGAACTTTAAGAAATCCCCACTAAGTCAACCATCATTTTCTAATAGCTATGTGAAGAACTGGTTGAAGGACTGTACACACATGAAGCTCTGTAATATGTATACATACAATCAGAGTATGTTTGAACCTGGACAGACCCAAAACAATATATCTTTTAGGTCAGACCTCTTTAGATGAGTAATAGGAGGCCTGGGGAAGATAAAACGACTCATTTCATACCTAGCCATTAACAAAGGTTAGGTCTAGAATCCAGGTTACATGTTCAGGAACATGAAATACTCATTTAAAAGTTCTATATAAAAACCTTTTCTGTAGACTTAACCACAAACTATTAATAAGCATATAAAAAATGAATATAAGGTTTAATTTCAGAAGGAACTGATTATGGTATCAAAATATAAGGAAGCACACTTACTGGCATACAGAAATACAAAATATCTAAAATTTTAGTAATAAACCATATTGTAGATTTATAAAAGTTTTAATACGATTTTGGAATAAATGATCTATACCTCATCAAGTGAATCGCTAACAAGATGTGTCCGTCTTACTTTCATATTTAGAAATAACATATTCATATCAGGTCTCTGTCTTCGAGACACTTTATCCACCAGACTTTGCTAATTAAAAAAGAAGGCAAATATTAACTTTTTTTAGACTACAATTTCATTTAAAACATTTTATATGAACAACTTATAAAATCAATTAGACACATTTTGATTTATGAAAATGCTTTTTTATTTCATTTTGGAACAGTGAAACTAAATGGGTTCAGAAATCAAAAACCAAAAATAATTCACCTATAGTAAAGAAAGTTGCATCATATTTTCCCTGTCTCATTTCTTAAATAGCAATTTTTGGTTTATTTCCGTCTAATAAATACAAACATAAAATGGAAACATTTGAAATAAGGTACGTATTTCTGATGTTAAACTTGGCCTAAGCTTCCTTAGATACTGAATTTATTCTCAAAGCAGTTTGCTTACTTTTAAAAAGTACTTTGTTAACACTTATCAGAAACCTTAACAATATTCATACCCTCTGTCCTAGTAATTCCACTTCTAGCAATTCTAAACACTAAATATTTTATACAGGTAAGGTATTCATCACAGCATTAGCTATAAAAGTGAAAATTTAGAAATGGAATATACTACAGCTATCAAAAATGGTCAAAAAATTATATTAAGAACATGAAAAATATTTGAGGAAGGTACAACTATAAATAGCAGGGAACAAAATTATGTTTGCAATAACTGTTTCAGCTCTGTAGCCTTTTAAAAAAGGTAACAGAAAAATATCAAAAGAATATTTAGTACAATATTAATAATAGTTATGAGTAATGGAAATATGGATGATTAAAAAATGTATTTTACATCTCTTCAAAATATAAAAAATAAGTGTAAAAAACAACACATTAAAATATGAATGCTATGTATCAATCATAAACTCTACATTCTTGTATATTTCATTTATCTAAATAGTCCTCATAGTCTACCTTATCTTCTTTGGTAGCAAAGAAAACAAATTATTGTTTAGATAAAAGATGACTATTTCAGGCATTTTAAATACATGCAGCAATTTGCTTTAGTGGATAAAATTTTAAGGCCCCACATAAGCCTTACAGGCTACTTCTATTAGGAATTCACATCTGATAGAAAAATCTTCAAATAAAAGAACCCCACAATTGTAAAATTTCAGATTCAGTCTGATGAGAAAATTATTTTTAGGTTAAGGAATCTCTTTTGCAATATAGATGGTGTAATTTAGATTATACCATATAAATTCTTGATTATAGTAACTACATGGCTGTCCTTGTGTCAAAATAGTAACCAGACATTAATTCCAAGTGGTATAGTATTTAACAAGTTAAAATGTTGGGAAATACCCACAAGACTGATAATGCCACTGACTCTTCAATCTCTACACATTTGTGTCAATGTTCTGTGGAACACTTAGCTTTTGACAGTCTATACTGGAAGAAAAAAGTTCCATAAATAAAGATATTTGGTATCTTAAGTGTGAGTGACACAGGAAATTTATCCAAGTTTCTCTGAGGAAGAGAGAAACTTAGATAAACTACTCGCTCCTCAGATTTTTTGTTACAAATAGAAATATCGTAGTCCAAGGTGGAAAAGTACTAAGAAGGCAGGTTATACTTTATAAATGCAAATAACAGAAAATGTCAAAATGACTGTGTAGACTAATTTTTTTTTTTTTTTTGTGGGATCCTCGCCAGCAGCCAGGGAACAAACCGATGCTGCAGAGGCTGCGGGCAGCTTTGCAGCCTAGCGCTCAACCACTGCGCCACCAGGGGAGGCCCACAGTGTGTAGACTAATTTTTAAGCCAGTATCTATCCAAAATAAAGCAATACTTCTGCTGCTAAATATACATTTTAAAATTTAGTTCTTCTGGGGGTTAGTGTGGCTATGGAATGTCCTTGGCACATGCAAGCAATAAAGTACCTTTTGATATTCCCATATTCGGTGTAAGCTGGCTTTGGGATGTTTCCTACCACTCTAATCTTTTGTCTTCCTCTGTTATAGAAGAAAATACTCTCTGGGAACTGAATTACTAAAGAATGAACAATTTTATTTTTATAACGTTTCGAAGTATTATGATTTATGTTTTAGGATTCCTTTTGTATTCTTGGATAAGGCGTGGAAAAAATTTCTTTTTCTCTATTGTGTGTCTCTTTTAAGGAGACTACAGTCTTCCCTCATTTTTTTAAGTTCTGAGTAATGTCACAAAAGCAAATATGCAAAACATATCAGCATTAAATTGTTTAGAGCTCTGTAATATGTAATTTTATTGTGCTGTGCTGAAGCCCAGAGATAAACTTCCTGCTCCGTGATTTGCCTTAGGCCTGCCTGTTACCCCAGTTTCTATAGCCTCCAGGTATTTTGGTTTCCTAAGAATCAATAATCATCTTTTACCTTCTTTAGACTATTTTTCATTTTCCCAGGATTATAACTTTTGTTATATCTTCTAAATTTTGGTTGTTTCTCTTTGATTTTCATAAAACTTAGAATAATGTTAAAGTGGTTTAAGTGTATTACTCATAAAGACACTTGTTCTCATTGTAGTTTTTGCCAAAGTTTTGCTGGAATATGAGATTTACAAAAGGATGTCCAAGAAATTCTCAGTACTTGATCTATGAGAGGCATTTAATCTTCCTGCAATATTTATAATATAATGAAAAGATGATGAGGGTTATATTTCCCCATATCATAGACAGGGTTAAGCATGTCCATGAATTATAGGGAAGTATAATATGAATTTTAACATTTCATGATTATATTAGAAAAATTTATAAGACATTTGACTTAGTTATTAACTATATTGATTATAGTCAACATAAATATGTTTTCATAGCTGGCTTACCCTTGCGATGCTTATCATCTGTTGTTCTGAGTCTCTTTGAATAATGATTTTTTTTGCAGCTATGGAGATAACGAATGGGTACTGACAGAAGGAAAACCTGCTTAATAAGTGAAAACAGAAAAAGCAAAAAGATGTATTTTTAGCAAAGTTAAACTAAGGCAACCTAAGGTATCCTTTTGTTGACATAAAACATTACTTTCATATTGTGTTTTACCATTTACAAAATGATGTTATGTACCTTATTTCCTTTAATCCCCATAGCCCTATGAAATAAGTATCATGACTAGTTGTTCAGTGCCTTTAATCTCTAGAGGAAACTACATATAATGTTCTAAGATACGTGCTAATTACTTATCTTGTTTAGACAAATAATTTCAGTTTGTATATAGTCACTTGTATATTATTACCTGTGAAAAAATATGGCTGAGACCAGAACCAGGAGGCGGAAGTGTTGATGAAGAATTAGGACAAAAAATTCATGTGCAGAAATTAAAGTAAGAACTCATTATTATATGAGTATTTTTGATGTGCGAACTTTAGAAATAAGGGAATCTAGCAATAATTACAGCAGTGAAAAAAAGGCAAAGTAATAAATTTAAGATCAATAAAAGGGAAAAAAGTATATTGCTATTAAAACTGTATTTAATGGTATAGTAACATGAAAAAGTATGTATTTGTTAAGGACATTATGATTAAAAGTCATGAAAATAATTTATTTCCTGGGTCAGAGCTCATTCTATGCTACTTTTAAAAAATCAGAAACTACACAGAGAGAATTCATTTAGAGAGAACTAGCATGGCAGCGATGACAGGTCAGGATTTAGACTCCCTTCAGAAGTGACAGCAAGGAATCCATCAGTTATAGTTGGAATTCAAGTATAGTC
Organism: Talpa occidentalis; assembly: GCF_014898055.3. Taxonomy (NCBI): domain Eukaryota; kingdom Metazoa; phylum Chordata; class Mammalia; order Eulipotyphla; family Talpidae; genus Talpa; species Talpa occidentalis. Next base: position 27,105,347 of record NW_023605194.1, read on the forward strand.
AAGCAGCACATTTGTGACTTGATTGGATGCAATGAAGGTATTATGAGAGGAGATAAAAAGATAGCCTTGGTGTGAACTGAAAGTGAAATGACTTTACCCTTGGAATGAAATTGCTAAAAATCAGTGAGATGTTCAGTACTAATGTATAATATTTTTCACTCACTAAGTGCTAACTGAAAAATTGGAAATGAAAAGAAGTGCAATTAATTTAGTAGGGGGTGTGTGTGTATCTTTTTCTGTACTTTGTAACAGTGCATTTCAACTCTCCCTTGGCATGGTACACAAAAATGCTACACAAATGGTACACAAAAATGATTTGCCCTAGGGTTCCAGGTCCTATGCTAAGTCCTGGCTGGCTTCCCACAGGATCAGAATTCCTTTGTAACTCATTCTTAGTATACCAATGCTATGCTGTAGTTATTAGAGAAGTTCTGTATTAAAAATTGTCAATGAAATATACACAGTTTCTCTTGGAGTTGTTTTGTGTTTTGGCTACATGTTAATTAAAGTGGGAGAAAAATGTTCTTGTAAAATAAACTTTACCAAGAAAATACCTGCTAGACTGACCAGGGTCTCCAGAAACTGCATTCTTAATCAGTTCTGAGTGCTCAGATATGAAATAAGATAGTGGCTCATGGGACAAATATGGCCTACCACCTGCATTTGCAGATAAAGGTTTTTGATGACACAGACACACTCATTTATAGTACATTCATTTACAAAAGGAATCTAAGGCTGTTTTTGTAATGGTAGACTATAGCTTGTGTAGCCCAAAGAGCCAAAAACTTTTACCATCTATTACTTTACAGAAAAAGTTGGCAGACCTCTGTGTGGGATAGCATACAGAATAAGAAGATATAAGAGACTGCACATTAAGATAGAACCTTTCCCTTCCTAAAAAGATGCTTTTACACACACACACACACACCCAAAATTAACACATAAATGAATTCAAAATGTAACAAAAAGAAAATGCTTTAAGAAACAGAATATTTCAAGGCTAGATATCTAAACTGTAAGTTTTACATAAAGGTATGTATACCTTTAACTTTATTAATATAGACTTTAAATCCAGTCATTATTTTAAATATTATTTCATTCAGATGAGTAATCAAATGAATTTTTGACTGTACCTGTGAGAATTTCCAAAGCTCTGCCAGGTATGGTATTCCTCCATGAGATCAATGTGATCCAATGTAGAATTATAGAAATCAGTATAAGGAATAAGGGAAGGATGAACAAAATTGTTTGCAGTATCTGTAAAGATAAATTCTAACATGATGATCTTTTCCAACACATGCATGATTCACTCTGATATGAAGAACTTTTAATGTTCATTATATATAGTTTCTTTTTTTTTTAAAAAAAGATTGATTTATTTATGCATATAAGAGCTGGGGTACAGGCCAGAGATGCGGGGGGTGAGAGGATTCACCAGAGACAGAGTGGGGAACAGAACAGGCAGATTGATCGAAGTACACTGCTGAGGGGAACAGCGGGCGAGCCAGGAGAGGTCTGCTGCACCATGTGGGTTGCTCCCTGGCCACCCGGGGATTGAACTCGTGCTGCAGAGGCTGCGGATTGCTTCATAGTGCAGTGCTTAACCCCATGAGCCACCAGAGAATCCCCATCATATATAGTTTCTATATAGGCATTTCTATAGTAAGCAATTATAGCTCCAATAAAAAAGTTAAGTTTGAAATTGTGGTTATATTGTAACTAATAATTACTTGCTTAAGAAATAAAAGAATTTGGTGGGGATTATAATACCCTAGTAAAGGAAGTGGGAAGAGGCTATCTACTGATGTTGTTTCCCCATCAGTGTTTTTTCTCCTAGTGCTGCTCAGGAATGAATGGGAGTTTTTATAGTCTTAGGAATCAGTACTTAGAAGGTCATATGCAGTTGATAGCAACAATATAGAATACTGAACAATAAAATATTTTAATGCTTAGAAGTTGTGAAATTTGTTATCAAAACAAAACTACAACTCTTCATTTTTAAGGAATGGTTAAAAATGGAAGAATGCCTATATAGTACTTTAAGATCTTTACAAATATGTCCCTTATATTTAACAAAAGAGAAAAGATGGTAACTTAACAAAACCTACTAAGTAAAGCCAGCACTTTTGATGCTGATGGGATCCACCAGGAACATTTCGTTATAGGTGGAAATTCTTCAGGTTTTGCAGGAAACAGACGTAAAGAAATAAATTGCAGCAATCTTTCTACCAATTGTTTGAACCTCTTCTGGGATAATCTGGTAAGAATTTTGAAATAATGCCAGTCAAAATTCCCATTTTATTTTGGCAATATATTTGTTAGCTATCAAAATTCATCTTATATGCATAGAGTTTTAGAATATATCCTCAAATTCTACTTCTTAAATTGTTAAATACCTGAAAAATGCAAAATGTTACTTTCTTAAATAAGAGATAAACATCAAAATTACTGTAAAGTTAGCATTAAACATTTTTAAGACTTTAAGTATTCAAGTCAATTCTCATTATTCATGGACTCCATATCTGCAGATTCATCTATTTGCAAAATTTAACTGTAACCCCCAAATCACTGTAGCACTTTCAAGGTCATTTGCAAATATGCAAAGAGTGGCAAAAAAATTGAGTTGCCCTATGTGCATATTCCCAGCCAAGGCATAACTAGGTGATATTGTCTTCCTGTTTAAGTTTCATACTGTAAAGAAGTGTCCTTTATGTTGTCTATTGAGTGTGATGTTTTTCAATATTTTGTGCTTTTTGCTAGTGATTACTGTTTAAAAATGCCTCCTAAATATAGTGCTAAAGTTCTGTTAGTGGCTAAGTACAAGAAGATGTGATGTGCCTTGTGGAGAATATATGTGTTTGGTAAAATTCATTCAGAAATGAATTATAGTACTGTTGGTTGTGAGGTCAATGCTAATGAACAAATATTTATATTAAATAACATGTATCTAAATAGAAATACAGAAAAAGCAAGTTTACACACTTATCAGTTGATGAAAATGTGATCACAGGCTTACAGGGAACTAACCCTGTAATTCCCATAGGAGCAAAGGCTCAGTATCTGCCAGTTCAGTGTTCACAGCAACTTTATAGAACACAGCTATTGTGAGTAATGAGAACCACTGTATTTAAAATTAATTTTGGAGATATCTTGCCTCTTTAATTTTTATTAATCATACAGTAATTGTTAACAGAAGTGTAATTCTGTGAAAAAGTATTATATTTTATAAATTGATAGATGACTATCCTATATTTTACAAAGACTTTTTGGATATAGAAAAGGCACCACATAAATAATGGCGAGATTTTGAAGTACATATAGGAAATAAGATACAAATTAAAACAGTAATGTCTGAGCAACTCCAGTTGCCATTTTAGAGATATAAAAAACCAATGATAGGAATGTACTACATAAAAAGCAAAAGCTGTAGATTGAGATCTCAACAACAGCTTGCACAAGCCAAATGGTTACTTATATGAATAACAGATATTAAAATTATCTTCTTTATAGATCTAAAACATTTAACAAATTGTATTATAGAATTATTAGTATCAAACTTAAAGTTGTAAGATTATAAAAGTTCTAAATATAGAATGATTTACTTTTTAAACCAGTGAACTAGGAAATGATGATCAGCTTCCGCTAAGGTAGTTATTTGTCGTAGCAAGTGAGCATAGATGACATACGTAGATGTGTTATTAAACTGAGGATTCTGAAAAAGACAGTCAAGATAATTTTGTTAAAACTTTAACACGTAAAAGGAAAAACACTAAGCTTAGTGAGTTAAGTAGCAAAATCAGGAGACTAAATTTGTGATTATGAAATCCATTAACGCATAATCTTATTTGTTTCATTAATTAAATCAGTTTCCTCATCTGTAAAGTGGGAATGATAACATCTAACTTAGAAGGTTGTTTTGAGCATTAAAAAAGAAAATGTATGTAAAATACCTAGCTCAGGGCTCTTAAAAATGGGAGCAACCACTGTCATCCAATTAAACAAAAAATAGCTCCGCCTTGATTAAAAAAAAGCAATAAAAATGACATAAAAGTTGGCTGTGAAATTTTTGTTACTGTGAAATGAGTAACTTGCATATTTCACAAGGAATAAAATAATACCACATAATAGCTCTGACAACTTTTAAATGTTAAAGGTACACTTAAGGAGCGCTTGTGTACACTAAGCAGAATCTCTAGTTGTATTTCCAAAATCTTAAACTCCATCATAATGGACATTTCAGAATGTCACGAAAAAATGAATAGCGAGAAATAAATTGCAATTATAAATAATAAGAGAGCACCATGCACTTTTCAAAACTGACTTATCAGTCAGATAATTCAAAATTATGGGGTGACCCCAATTGTTAACTTCATCTAGTGATGGCTCATGAGAACGAGATCTGATCAAAGCTTACTGCTGGCTAGTATACTGAAAAGCTTTGAGCTTCAGTTGTTATTTTCTAGCTTTTACTTTCTATACATATATTTCCTGTTTTCCTAGTTTTGCTTGATCCCCCTCACCTCTCTATTTTCCTTCCTTACATCTCTTTACTATCTCTTGTGTATTTTCCCCTTCCCCCTTTTCCTTTTTTTCTTTTCTCCCCCTTCATCTATCCCTACCCTGCATGTTTTTCTTTAATTGGACATAATAATGAACTAAACACTATATCTTAATGTAACTTTTTCTTACCTTTAAATGAGATAATATACATGAACACTTAGTAAATTGTAACAAATAATACAAATATAGCATGTTAGCTATGGTAATAACATTTCTTTCTTAAAAAATAATTAAAGCTAAAACTTACTTTTTATTTGTCTGAACCTTACCTTATTTTCTGTATCTATGAATCTGTGTCTCTAAAGAGGAAAAGTTCATCATCTTTGCTTTAGCAAATATAAACTACTGATTTTATTTTTTCATTAGAATTATAATTTAAATATTTTTGAAAATATGTGGAGAAGTTAGAAACCTACTAATCCGGGAAGTAAAGTTTTAGATACAATTAAAACTAATTATATATATAAAAAAAAGACTGAATAGAGGAGGAAGAAATTCTATTTTATTTGTTCTAGAATAACACAGCAGAAAGGCAAGAACCAAATTAAAATATAATCCTGTAGATATTCACCTTTCCAGTATGTATTTGTTATAACTTTAATTCTCTGGTTACAATTAATTATACTCTAAAAAGTATCAATGATGTTGCTTAAAATAATTCTTAGTACTTGATTTCGTTTCAATTATACATGCAATAGATTGAGATCTGAATTAGACAACTTCAAATAAATTCTTGCTATCTTACCTGTAAAAGTATAAAATATGCTCTAAGATCATCTTTTGTTCGTGGACTGAAAAAGAAACAATTGGTTATAGATGAATGCTTAATTTTACAGTACTTAATAAAAATGATGAAGTCTGAACCTAGACTAAATTATTATTATTATTGAGACAGTACCAGGTCCATAAAGTGCTGGGAATATAGGTCCCTCTGTGCCTGCTCCAAGCTGGTTCTGAAAAATGCCTAAAAACTGAGTTAGGAATTATTCATCCAAGAAATGTTTCTGACATCATCAGGAAGATTTTGAAGTGCCCTCGGAGAAACCTAGGACTTTTCCATGCAGGACTTGCACTGCTGGAGGGAAGGAGAGGGAGATGGCAAAGAGCAGCATGGCCAGGAAAGTATTAATAGGTAACTCAGCTGCAGAACAAGTGGCGCTGGCCCTCCATGGCTCGAAGGGGTGCACCAGGGAACGCTGAATTTCCTTGGAGGGATTTTTCAGAAAAAGAATGCAATCATGCATGGGTGCAGGTCTGGTCTAGATCACTAGGAATTCTGTGGGCAAGGAAAGCTTTCCCCAGTCCCCACCTGGATGTAAGTGAACAATTTTAAATTTTCTATAAAAATCATGAATTTCTTTGAAAATCAGAAAATGCTATTAAAATACATAGGGTACAATTAATATTACAAAACACTTGAACATTTTTATGTATTCTACATAATCATACTTCAAAATATTATCAATTATAATAATATAATTGGGGAGGGTTCAGGTGGAACCCTCCCGGGCTCAGTCACAAACCCAGCAGAAGAGGGAGGAACTACTAAGAGAGTGATCTTGTAAAGAATCTAGTGGGCACACACAGCACTTGCAGCCTGGGTCCCTTATGCATGAGGCAGCTGCAGTGGGTAGCTGTGGTGGTGGCCATTGCCTATAGCCATTACTTAGCAACAGAGCATACAGCCAGCTCGGGTGCCTCCCTGCCTGCCTGCCCTGCAGGGCCAACTGGGTCCTGGAGCTTGAGCCCTGTGGACCACTTGCTAGGAGATGCAAGCTTGGTGGGACAAGACCCATGGTATCACAGAGCAGCAGAGAGGGAGGGCTGGAAGTTAAAAAAACTGAAGCACTGAATGAAGCATGCTGTGATGAGAGAAGAGAAGCTGCCCCATTCTTTTTTTTTTTTAAGATTTATTTACATATACAAGAACTGGGGTACAGGCCAGACGTGCGGAGGGCTGAGAGGATTCACCAGAGACAGAGTGGGGAACAGAACAGGCAGATCTACGGAAATACACTGCTGAGGGGAGCAGCAGGCAAGTCAGAAGAGGTCGGCTGCGCCATGTGGGTCACCTCCCTGGCCGGGGATCAAATCAAACCCATTCTGCAATGGCTGCAGATAGCTTCATAGTGCTGCATCTTAACCCCTTCCACCACTAGGGAGGTCCCTACCCCATTCTTAAACAAGACTGAGGATTTAAGCCCCAGTTTCCCTGCATGCCCCATCTCATGTCAGGATAAACAAAGAAGAGAAACAAAACTAAATCCCAATTGTGAAAAAGTAAACAAGGCAACACACATGCCTAAGAAGCAAGGAAAGTCTGAACAAAAGATGAAAAAGCAAAAGCAGAAGTCCTGGGAATATATAAAGGATACAGAAGTAGAGGACTTATCATACAAAAACAATATTATTAAAAGTGCTAAATGAGTTATTAGAAAATCAGTCAACGATAGGCAAGGTCCAAGATCTTAGAAAGCAGATCCAGGAACAAAAAGAGTTCCTCACCAAAGTGAATGAAAATATTAAAAGACAACAAAGAGAGATGTTGACTGAAATGAAGACAATACAGAAAGCACTTTAAATAGATTAAACTTGCAGAGGAGAGAATTTCAGGAATAGATTCATACATACTAATCACCCAAGTGGAAAACCAGAGAGAAATAAGACTTAGGAAAATTGAGGGACCACTGTGAAAAATACCACACTCAATTAGAAGAGGAATAATGATAATAGGTATTCCAAAAGGTGAAGCGAGAAGGGAGCAGAGATCCTATTCAAATAAATAATAGCTGAACATTCCCAAACCTAAGGAATAAGTATGAATATCCAGGAAACAGAGAACACCCAAACTTCTTAATGCAAAATAACCTACACCAAACACATCATTGTTATAAAAATCAAAGATTATAAAAAAATTTACAGGGAGCCACCAAAAAGAAGATAATTTACAAAGGCATTCAAATTAGGCTTTCCTTTGATTTTACTCCAGTCACCCTCCAGGCAAGAAGAGACTGGTATGAAATGTTCACAATCCTAAAAGACAAGAGCTGCCAGCCAAGAACACTCCATCTTGCAAAATTACCATTCAGGTATAAAGGCTTTCCCAGACAAAGAGCAGGTAATGGAGTTTATTAGCACCATACCTGCCCTATCTGTAAGAGATACTGAAAGGAGTTCTTTTACAAGAAAAGAAAAAGTAAAACACAAAACCCTAAGCAAAGTTACAACAGGAACAAAATCAGAAGCATGAACAGGAATACTGAGTCAATAACAAAACACTAAAGGGGAGGAAGAACAGGACAGAACCTGTATAGTAAATGTTAAGAGAGCTGACACCAGTTTATAAAAGGACTCTCAGTGAACATAACAAAATCTGACTCCCCCCCCAAATAGTCTTCTCAACATCATTTGCTAAATAATCCTTTCATCTGATGTTAAATGCAATATTTAGCAGTTTTGCTATTAGAAATAAATCTTATGTTTTCAAAATCAGTGACTGCATAATATATGTATCTAAATCATTTGGTTTGCAGAAAATAGATCTGATATGCATCATTTCAATAATGAGCTTATATTTTATCAAAGTAAAATGAAGGAATATACCCACCATTTTAAAATCTATAGTCATGATATCAAAAGATGTTCTGTTATTTGACACCATTTACATGATCAGCTCTCCATGCCATTCATGCTGCTCTATCTTCATGCCCCAACACTTAACTATCACCTTTGCCTCCCTGCCCTTTCCTGTTTTAAAACTTCACTATCACTTATTGGATGTGGGCATGGGTTGACTTTTCAGAATGTTTTTGATTCTATTTTGATGATATTTTGACTAAGGTCCTATTTGGCCTTCACCCTTCTGTCTTCAGACAATAAACTTGAGAAATAACAGGTTTGTTTTCTCTCAGAGGACAGTAAATGACTTTCTCAAACAAAAATACAGGAAAATGCACGTAATACAAAATGGTCAATTTCCTAATATAACAAAGCAAGAGTTCCAGAAAAAAAAAAAAGGGCAAATCTCTAATGGAAAAAAGTTACATAATTTATTTATTAAAGCAGAAATATAAATGGCTAATAAGTGGCAAGTGTTAACCTCACTAGTATTAAGGAAATGGATTCATTTTTCACATATCTATTTAGGTCAAGTTTTGTTATGCGATACTATTGAGGGCTCAGTCAATCAGGCACTTACATCCTGCTGTTAGGAGTGTGCGCTGGCATAACTGTTTTGGAAAGTAATCTGGCAGGATATAGTTAAGCATGTTAAAGTATTTACACCCTGATGCAGTAATTCTACTTCTAGGACATTTCTAAATGAACATTCAGAAATAAGATTTTTTTGTACAAAAATGTTCACTGATATTACACAAACAACCTTATTGACCAGCCCTTGGTGAATGATTAGGTACATGCATATGCTAGAATACTAGGCACACATTAAAAATATGGCTTAAGGAAAATGCAAATTTATTACTAGAATAATGAAATGGGAATACTGTTGAATATTAAATGAAAGTATATAGTATTTTAACTGTTCCAAAAGGGTGACTAGAAAAAAACTACAAAATGTTAACATTTTATACTATTCTGCCTTTTCTAAATTTTGTATAAAAATCATGAATTTCTTTGAAAATCAGAAAATGCTATTAAAATACATAGGGTACAATTAATATTACAAAACACTTGAACATTTTTATGTATTCTACATAATTATACTTCAAAATATTATCAATTATATTATCCATCATTCCTTATATAAAAACCATTTCAATATTTAATTTCAAGGAAAAGTATTTCAGCAGCTAAGCTTACATTTCTTTATATTAGAAATATGAAAAATTTTGCCCTGGGTACTAGGAAGTCCAAGGTTAAATTCTATCTCCATGGTATTTCATGTACCAATTCCATTTTTGTAAAGTACATATATCTGGCACACAAATTTTATACAAAATTTTAAAGCACTCACAGATCCTCTGAAGCCTACCTAAGGATCCTTCTGAAAATTCTAACAAAACTTTATAAATGGTTTATAATTTGTTTCTGATCTAAGTTTCTCATTATAATTCAATTAAATCTTTCCTGAAAGTAAAATATATAGATACATTCAAGGTTTATGGGATGTGTAAATTAACCATCAGTACTGATTAGCTAAATATTAGTTATAATTACCCTTTCCATTCTCGTAACAGGCTATTAATGATTCCCTTTAATACTGTCTTCTGAATGTCTTGAGGCTGTAAGCAAAAAGAAAGTTACTAGATAATTAGGAAACATGTTACCATACCACACTAACCATCAGAGCACCAATAACCCTCCACCATAGTCCACTGGGTTACTTCCTCTCTTTGTCTTCTAATCCCCACCTTCCCCTCTGGTAATCTTAATTCTATGGTTAGATTTCTAGGTTTTTTTTTTGTTTTTTTTTTTTTTAAAGATTTATCCATTTTTATACAAGAGCTGGGTACCTGCCAGAGACGCAGGAGGGTGAGACAATTCACCAGAGATAGAGCAGGGAGCAGAATAGGCAGATGACCGAAATACACTGCTGAGGGGAGCAGCAGGTGCGACAGGAGATGTCTGTCACACCATGTGGGAATCTTCCTGGCCGGCCAGGAATCGAACCAGTGCTGCAAAGCCTGCAGACAGCTTCACAGTCTCCATAACTTAGCCACTGTAAATGGTGCTGTCATGAACATAGGCATACATATGCCCTTTCAAATTAGTGTTTTTTTTGTATTCTTTGGGTCGCTACCTAGAAGTGAAATTGCTGGATTACATGGTAGACCTATTTATAATATTTTGAGAACCCCCCCACCAATACTATTTTCATAGTGCCTGGATAAGTCTTCAGTCTCACTAACAAGGTGCCAGAACTGGTTTTTCTTCACACCCTCTCCATCATGTTTCTGGTCTGATATGGGCCAGTCTTTCAGGTGTGAGGTGGTATCTCATTGTGGTTTTGATTTGCATTTCCCTGATGATAAATAATGATGGGCATTTTCTCATGTGCCTCTTGGCCATCTGTATGTTGTCTTTGGAGAGTACCCATTCAAATTCTCTGCCCATTTTTTGACGGGGTTTTTTTTGGGGTTGTATGAGTTCTTTGCAGATATTAAGCAGCAGCCCTTATAAGATATGTGATGTACAAATATTTTCTCCCATTTGGTAGGGTGTCTTTTTGTTTTAATGATAGTTTCTGTCACTTTGAAGAAGGTTTTTAGTTTGACAGTTCAATTTGTTTAGTTTTTGTCTCCCTTGCCATTGCAGTAGAGTCTCCAAAGACATCCTTGAAGACAGTGTTATGGAGTGTTTTGCCCGTGTTTTCAGGCCTTACATCCAAGACTTTAATCTATTTTGAGTTAAATTTTGACATGGTGTGAGACAGTAGTCTAGTTTCATTCTTTTGCATATGGTTGTTCAGTTTTCCCAACACCGTTTATTGAAGAGACTCTCCTTTCTCCATTGTATACTTTGGGCTCCTTTGCCTTATTATAGATTAGCTATATCAGTAACTGGATTTATTTTTGGGCTCTCAATTCTACTGCATTATATGTGTTTGTATTTTTATTCATTACCATGCTGTTTTGATCATGATAGTTTTGTAGTATAGTTTGAAATGTGGGCATGTAATTTTTTTGGGGGGGGGTCAAGATTATTTTGGCTATTTGGGGTCATTTGTGGTTCCATGTAAATTTTACTAATGTTCCCTGTATTTCTTTGAAAAGTGCCATTGAAACTTTGATAGGAGCTGCACAATTGCTTTTCAGATAGTCATTTTAACAATGCTAATCCTTCCAATCCATGAGCAGGGCATATCTTTTCCATTTCTTTAGGCCTTCTCTTTCTTTTAATAATGTCTTAGTTTTGTCGGATAGGTCCACCTCCTTTGTTAAGTTTATTCTTAGGTATTATTTTGATGAAATTATAAATGGTATTTTTTCTTGGTTTCTTTCTCTCCCAATTCATTGTTTGCATATAGAAACACCATTATCCACTTCTAAAACATCTATTTGGTGTTAAACCTGACCAATTATTCTAGATAGGCTCATTGTTGATAATCCCATTAACCGAAATCCTTCTATTTTGTGATTATGCTTTAAAGCTGCCTCCTTTGTCATGTCCCCATTTTCTCTATTAGTAAAGACTTTATTTTTTAGAGCAGTCTTAGTTTTACAGAAAAACTAAGAGAAGGGAGAAAGTACAGTTACCCTCATAGTTTCTCTTATTAATATCTTGCATTAATGCAGTACATGTTACTATTGAACCAATACTGATAACATTATTATTACCTAAGTTCATAGTTTATGTTAGGTTTTACTCTTTATTATAATCCTATAATTGGGTTTTGACAAATGTATGCAACATTATAGTATCATACAGAAAAGTTTCACTGTCCTGAAAATCCTTTCTACTCCACCTTTTCACTAATCTCTTTCTCTTGGTCCTATCCCTTCATATTTTTACTATCTCCATCAAATTTGTCTTTTTCAAAATGTTACATTAGTAGAAATCATAGAATATATAGTCTTTTCAGACTGGCTTTGTGCACTGAACAATTTCTACTTAAGATTCCCCATGTCTTTTCATTTCTTCTTTTTGCTAAATAATACACAGTTGTATTGACATACCAGTTTGTGTCTTCATACACCTATTAAAGGACATCTGGGTTGATTACAATTTGGGGGAATTATGAATAAGGATTTTGGGTAGATATGCAAGTGCGCACGCACATACACACGCACAGAGACACACACACATCTCTTGTATCTACTTATTAAGATCCCTGAGTTCATGATGATGCCTTTACATCCTGGTTTATTTTCAGTCTTTCCCCTCATGTATTTTTATCTTCCCTTCTCTAAAAGTGAGGAACCTGACTCCAAAGATCACCAATATGTTTACTTATTTGTTTATTTCAACAAGTAGTTTCAGATTTGTTAACCCATACCACTGAGAGAAAAATAAAAAGCTAAGTTGAAGATTTATTTATCTGAAAATATCTTTAGGTTTAAGACATATAACATACCATGGATGAAAATTACTTGGCTTAGTTTTTTTAACAGTATAATTGTGGTATTTATTTAGAACAGGTTTTTTTCTGTTTCATTACCATCTTCCCTCAAATTAAGGAATTAATTTTATAGTGTCTATAAAACATTAACTTCCTTCTAAGTCAAAAGAAGTTGGGAGATATGTCCTGAGGAGTGGAACTTTTGGGTCAAATGTATGCATATTCTTAGTATTAGTAAATAAAGCCAATTAGTTTTCCAAGGTGGTTGTACTTGTGTATACTTCTCTCATCCTCATCAATGTATGAAAGTTATAGTTACCTCACAATATTACCAGTTCTTGGTAAGATATTCAAAACTTTTTTGTACTAATTGTTAAATGATATATAATGTTATTTTCACTTTTCTGATGACAACTATTACTAAGTACCCTTTCATATATTTAACAGTGAGGTACTGAGATTACGACAAATATGTATGCCATTACTTCTTTTGTTAAAAAATATACAAGAGGTCTTAGGCCAGTACAATAGGGAAAATTCTTATATGCACCCATTCATAATACAAGATATAAGGATGGAAAAGAGATAAAACTCATTTTTCACAAATGACAAGACTGTCTTTATAGAAATTCCAAATAAATAAATCAGTAGATGTACTATTAGAATTGAGTGAATTTAGCAAAGTAACTAAAGGTAAATAAGTATTTCCATATACTAGTAACAATCAGAAAATAAAATAACATTAAAAAATCACCTACCTAGAAATAAATGTAATAAAACAGGTCACCTCCACTACCTGTTTAAATTTTTTTCCACTTAAATTAGTGGTAATAGCATTCCCAGTCACCCAAAATAATCTACCAAATCATACCAACTAGGACTATTCTGCTTTTGAATAGTGGGGGAAACTTATATGTGTAAGACCTTTAATCAGAAAACTATAAAGAACTGTCAAGAGAAACTAAAGAGGATCTAGGTAATTGGAGGCACAGACCACACTCATGTATTAAATATTTTTCACAAACTGATCTACAGCAGTGGGATTCTCAAAAATCTGGGTCTTGGGTCAGAGTATCATAACATTCTGGGTACTTGTCACAAATGTTAACTCTTGGGAACAAGTCAAGAGAAACTAAAGAGGATCTAGGTAATTGGAGGCACAGACCACACTCATGTATTAAATATTTTTCACAAACTGATCTACAGCAGTGGGATTCTCAAAAATCTGGGTCTTGGGTCAGAGTATCATAACATTCTGGGTACTTGTCACAAATGTTAACTCTTGGGAACCAGAAACTCTTTTTATTTTTACAAGTCCTTCTGTGATTCTGATATATGCACAAAGTTTGAAAACCACTCATTTACAGATTCAGTGCACGCCAATACAATCAAATAACTTTTGCTGAGTAAGGAAGTATGATTTTATTTTAGCAAGGCCTTCTAAACAAAGAATGGACACAAAAGTATTTCATGATTAATTCTCATTTAATTAGAAAAATAAAAATATAACTGAAAATTCCAACTAAATTTACTATAAAGTTATATCAATTTCAAAAAAAGTTGTATCAGTTTCTAATATAATTATGTTGCTAGGTGATTTTTACAATATTAGTGTGGTTGCTTTTGAAATACAGAAGAGACAAAGAATTGAACTATTTTTTTTGTGTGTTCATGAAGAATACTTACAGTATTAAGTAATGCATCATATACAGCATTCACAAATTTAGCATTAATCCCAGAGTCTTCTATGGTATTAAATGAAGCGGTGGCATCTTTCTGCAAATTAAAGAATTAAGTGTATATAACATTTTAAGGTCTAAAGTCATGTCCTCACTACATCCCCTCATACAGGGCTGACTGTATTCTTAGTAAGATTTGAAACATAACTATTCCTTCATGATTTCTAATACCATTTAGTGTGATGAAAAAAAGAACTTTTAGTGAAAAAATTGCTTAAAATGAAAATAAAAATGAAGGATTATTTTAATATCTTTTTAAAACTGAAAGAATGAAGACAGCATCAACATTAGTACAAATAAAACCAATTGTTAATTAACTAAGTAATATTTACTTGATATATATAATTTCAGATATTAATACATATTTATATTTAAACAGCAATTTAAGTCGATATTAGAAAAAAGAGGTAAATTTATAGTAATTAAATAAAATTTAAAATCAAAAGTGAAAAATGTGTTATATGTATTATTACCTTAAATGCTGCATTTAGTTCTGGGAAAGAATCAAATGTTGTTAGATAAAAATCATGTACTGCTTTCCAATCTCCTGATGACTTAACTTTTTCTACATCTTCCCTAAAATAAAAACATACATTAACCATACCATATAGAAATATTATTCAGCTAAAATAGCTTTACTGTTTTTATAAATAAATGTCACCAAACATGCAGTTTGGAATACTGAAGCTAAATACATAAATATCCATTTAAATAGTTCCACTTAAATAGTTTATGAATTTACAGTTCTGCTTTTTCAGAAAGTTTATTCTTGACACTTTCCTTACAATTAAGTCTTCTCGTAACCAAACTTCTTGAGAGATTTTGTTTACATTCTGTTTCTACTTTCTCAACTTTCACTAATCCTGCAGGTAACCATTTAGTTTTATTTTTTTTTAGTAGTGACATAACTTATGCAGTTTATGTATCAGAGTAGATGACATTGAACTTGTGGAACATTATAAGACATTAGCTAAGCACGAAGACACAAAAGAGTAGATGTCTCAAGTTGAAGGTGAAAACAAATTTATAAATAACAGGTAAAGGGTAATTAATGTTGCGGCAAAAGAAACACTAACTAAGAGAAACTGAGTCAAAACAGGCAAAAGGAGAAAAAGGTAGTGATAATAGAATTTTTTCTCTTTAAAATATCAGAGTAGATGACATCTTCAATCAGTTTCTCATACAAAGATCCTAAATTATACAAAATGCTGACATACACACGAACATATGTATACATATAATAATGACTGAAACTTACTGAAAGTCTTTCATAGTTTTGGACTGGGTAGGAAGGACAGGTTCTGGAAGAACTGGGGCCTTCATTTCTGATGATGCATCAAGAGAGAGGCGCTGTTTTTGTCTAACATCAAGGCAAATTGGTGGTAGGTCTCTCACTGTGAAGAATAAAATACATTCAATGTAATTAGTCATAGACTTTTATGTATTATAAAATTCCTGGTTATTTCAATATGAACAGAAGACAATTTTGTACTGCATTTACCTGGGATCATATAACAGAAAAACCTACCAGAGTGAGGGGCATTTATTTTAGGGTCTATTGCAATCTCCCCTCCCTAATTTTTCCCAAAGCAGACATTAGGATCTATCTTACACTAAAAGTTATCTGTAGAGCTAATGTAGAACTTCTTTTCTCCCTCCCCTTCCCAAAAGCTGTCTTTCAAGGAATATTTTAGTGAATCTTAATTTTTTGATGTTTATTAGCTTTCTGAGCAATATACAAATAATTTATGTCCTCAGCAGTTCTTAATTGGCTTTTTAGGATTTTCTTATCAATTTGTGTGCAATTTTAAAAGTATTTTTTCTTTATTTTTTCAAGTATTTACCAGTTCATTTTCTGTTAAGTATAAAATACATTCAGTGTAATTAGTCATAGACTTTTTCATATTATAAAATGCCTGGTTATTTCAACATGAACAGAAGACGATTTTGTACTGCATTTACCTTGGGATCATATAACAGAAAAACCTTGAATGTATTTTATACTTTACAGTGAGAGACCTACCACCAATTTACCTTGATGTTAGACAAAAATGGCGCCTTTCATAACCTTTAATTATGAAATAAAACAAATACAAAATTAAATATGTGGGTTAATGAATTATTACAACACAAATACTTCTGAAAGCATTAACCATTCAAGGTATAGACTGTTATCAGTGCCCTTTGACACCACACCCCCTACCCCTTCACACACTTGTGTTGGATAGACTGCCCATTTCAAGTTTAGTTAATTTCTCTCATTCTCTTAATTCTTTCCTTTGCTTCTCATTTTTGAGCTTTTACAACCCTGATTTATGTTGGCTTTCACTGTCAGTTTTCCATCCTTCACTTTTGTTCAGGTGTCCTCTTTCCCAGCACTGCTCAAAATTTGATTCTAATCAGTATGGGGACCCTGGGGACCCTGGAGACCCTACACTGGAAGGAAGCACTAGTCAGTTAGTTTTAAGAATTCGCAACTTGGGCCTCCCCGGTGGCTCAGCGGTTGAGCTGGGTTGCGAAGCTGCCCGCAGCCTCTGCAGCGCCAGTTCGATCTCTGGCTGCTCCCCGGCTACCAGAGGAGGGTCCCGCAGGGCGCGCAGACCTCTCCTGCTGCCCGCTGCTCCCCTCAGCAGTGTACTTCAGTCCTTCTGCCTGCTCTGCTCCCCGCTCTGGCTCTGGTGAATTCTCTCACCCTCCCGCGCTTCTGACTGTACCCAGTGCTTGTATGTATGTATGTATGTATGTATAAATAAATAAATAATAAAAATAAACAAATAAAGAATTTGCAGTTTGCAGTAGAAGGGATCATGCTCAGCGAAATAAGTCAGAAAGAAAAAGAAAAATACCAGATGGTCTCACTCATAGCAGGAATTTAGAAAACCTAAATAAGAGACCAGGAAAAAGACTAATCCATACAAAGTAATAATCAAAATCAACAAGCAACTATAAACCAGACACACTATGGGGTGGGTGGGAGGAGGGAGGGGCAGGGAGAGGAAGAACTAGAGTCAAAATGGTGGGGGGGTGCAGTTGTATGGGGAATATAACCAAAATGAAAATGCATACATTGTACAAAGATGAGCAATGATATAAGATTTATATAAAATAAAATATTAAAAAAAAAAGAATTCCTAGGGGTTATCTGTTAAGATCTTCACATAAGCCCTCTGCATTCTAGGCTCATTCTGAGCCCCCTGTTCTAGGCTACACCCCTCTTAGTCAGCCTTTTTGCTAAGATTTGCCTCCTGTTTTTCCCACACAGTATTTTTGAAGTTTTTCTGTTCTCAGGTCTGTCAAACAGCCCCAATGTTTCCTTCCTGCTGTTTCCTCCTGTTCAGAAGCTAACTCCATAGTAAACTTACAGTTTTGGTGATTTGTCCTGTTTATCTTTTGGGGTTTATGAGAACATTTTATCACTTAATTCTGTTGTAAATGATGCCCCTGATTTTTAATTTGCTATATATAGTTGGTCTGTTTTCTTGGGAATTCGGGAAGATTAAAAAAAACAATGCTTCTGCTACTACCTTCACAGAATCTGTTGTTTACCTACTATTTATTTATTTATTTATTTATTTATTTATTTATACAAGAACTGGGGTACAGGCCAGAGGTATGGGGAGGTGGGTAAGAGGATTCACCAGAGACAGAATGGGGAACAAGTCTGATTCACCATGTGGTTCTCTCTGGCGGGCTGGGGATTGAACTCATGCTGCAGAGGCTGCGGATTGCTTCATAGTGCGGCGCTTAACCCCTTGTGCTACCAGGGAGGCCCCTCTTCACTGGTTTTAGAAGAGAGAACATTGGTGGTGACAAGATTTTAAAAAGTGCTTTAATTCAGCCTATAATTTTTAGGTCCTTCAGCAAATACAGAACTATCCAACTTCCAGTCATATGTACTTTAGGTATAAAGTAGACAAATGTTCAGCAAATGAAAGTATATATCTCTGCAAATAATTCCTTATGGATTATGTTTAGAAATCTTTACTAACAGGAATGAAATGGCTTCTCAGCAGAAAAGAAATAGATGATAAAAAGTCTCCTTTTCCCAATACCAGTGTTACTACATTATCTTTTGAGGCTCCTCTACAGTTTCTCTTCCTCTTCAACAGGCTTACCCTTTCCTATCCCTTCCCACACCTTTCTCAACCTGGCTATATACACCCACTATTAGATACAAACAGACTCATTCAAATAAAATTAACTTATTCGCCCACAGAGCATATATACACATTTTTATACCCACTCATTTTTATTAATATCATGCTGAGGTGGAAATGGAATTTTAGTTAGTAACAGAACTAGATTTTGGCAAAGCCTAAAAGTGGGGAGATCCTTATGTAAAAGAATAGTAAAGCCAAGGCCAAGAGGACTGTAGGGTGAGGTTACAACCAGAGACCGAGATGAGATATTTTTAGTTCAGAAGGTAACTTGGACTGAAGAGTAACTCATAGTGTTAACGTACTATGTTAATGGAATTTGAGTCAGAAAGAAAGGCAGTCTCTCCCCTCATATTAGTGAATGAAAGCCAAACTGCAGGATGTGACATTCAGCTATTAAGAAAGGAAGAATAACAGCTCACAGCTGCTCTCATGTCCCTGACTATTAAAGCATTGTTTCCAGAGACGGGCTTTCAGCCTGTTCTCACAGATGGTTATTAAATCTAATTCAAAAGAGAAAATCAATAACTGGTGATGAGAGATTAATTAAATCTCAAACTGATATTATAAATAGAACAGGCAAATTTTTGTCCTATCATATGCAGCTTTTTCTGTAATATAGGACATCATAATACCTAGAAAAAGGCCAAAATATATTTACCAGTGAAAACCTGTCATTTAGGTTTCACTCAGCAAGTACTTGGGAACTCTCTGTATTAATTGATAAGCAGTAATCATTTTCCCTTTCTTTAAATATAGTGTTGCCAATTTTAGTTGGTTGCTTAGAAACATTAAGTAAAATACGCAAAGCCAGTGTAAGAAGAATAAGGATTGTGGTGGGAGCTGGCAATATATTGAAAAAAATCTGAAGATCATAATACAACTATGTATAAGGGTATGAGATGAGCCAAATTTTGCCAGCTGTTTTCAAGAAGCTATCAGAGACTAATTTTGGCTGGAAACTAGTAATATGTAGCTTTCCACAAAACTCACATTTGGCACATGACTAGTAGGCTAAAGATTGTTCCAAGTCAGCTAGTACAGATGGCAACAGCAGTATCAGAGGTGAACAAGAGTTTCTATGTAGGTTGAGTGCTCAGTAGGAGGAACCCAGTCCTCCATTCCCTATGCCTCTATACTGGAGAAGAAACACTGATATAAAAGGTTTGCTGCTGGTGATACACTATTGTAAATGTTATACTCTAAATTTCATCTCTAATAATCTTCCATTAAATAATTGATGGAAAAAGCACCAGCCTTGGAAGTAAGTAAGGAACTAGTAAAGAGACTAGTTCCTATGGCTGGCTGGGTTACTTTCTTCCATTTAGGTAAGTCATTGAAATGCCTTAGGTCTTAGTTTTGACATATGAACTGAAAGAGATGGCCAAAGTCAGTTGTTAACAAGGTTCCAAGGTTTGTGCTTGCTACTTAGTTTCTCAAAACTAAACAGTATTGTTTATGGATGTACAATGGAAATAAAGGAACTTTTTTTTAAATTTTTTTTAATAGAGGCATGTTTTATTTATTCATTTATTTGTTTGTTTGTTTTTGTTTATACATGCACTGGGTACAGTCAGAAGTGCGGGAGGGTGAGAGAATTCACCAGAGTCAGAGCGGGGAGCAGAGCAGGCAGAAGGACCGAAGTACACTGCTGAGGGGAGCAGCGGGCGGCAGGAGAGGTCTGCACGCCATGTGGGACCCTCCTCTGGTGGCCGGGGAGCAGCCGGGGATCAAACCGGCGCCGCAGAGGCCGCGGGCAGCTTCGCAACCCAGCACTCAATCGCTGCGCCACCAGGGAGGCCCCCAGGAACTTCTTTTTTTTTAAATCAAGGGAATAGAAGTTATCTCTGGACAAAAAGGCGGGACAATATGATTGAGGCAGGCTCAGTGGGGCTTTTAAGGGGCTGTTTTGTTTCTTTTTTAAACAAATTTGAGTGCTAAGTTCATGCATTTTCATTTGATTATTATTATTATTAAAACTATATACAAATGTTCAAAAAAGATAAACACATGCAATTTGCAGCAACATGGATGGCACTGGAAGGGGTCATGCTCAGCGAAATAAGCCAAAAAGAAAAAGAAAAATACCGGATGGTCTCACTCATAGCAGGAATCTAGAAAACTTAAATAAGGGACCAGGAAAATGAATATAAGAAAGTGAAAATCAAAATCAACAAAAAACTATGAACCAGAGACACTTTTTGGGGGGTGGGGGGCGGGAGGGGAAGGATTGGGGTCAGAATGGGGCGTTTGCAATTGTATGGGGGAATATAAAAATAAAATTTATTATTTAAAAAAAAAAACAAAAAAAACCAGAGACATCCTGCAAGGAAGGAGGAGGGAGAGGGATCAAAGGGAGGGAGAGAGGAGCACAGGGGACTGTGGTGATGGCGCATGGGTACATGGGTGAAGAATATTTTATGGGGACTACACCTTGTGGGGGGAAGGAGAAAACAAATGTTTAAAAATGAACAATGTTGTAAAAAATATATAAATAAATAAATTGTAAAAAAAAAAAAACTATATACAAATGTTGATTACATTCTTCTGTATTTGTCACATTTCAAATTTTTCAAAATTTGTGAAGAGTTACCGATGAGGTAAAAAGTAATTGAAACTCCCACTCCATCACAATCCCTTTCCCTGTAACTTAGGCACTTCTATGCAGTATTATTCCCATTTACTGCATTTCAGAAGGTATTGAGTGGAATACTTTCAAGAGCTTTCTTTACATTTATACTCTGCATTTATGTTATCCTTACAACTTTATGAGGTAGCTTCTTTATTATCCTATTTTACAGGTGGGAAAACAAATGCAGAAGAGCTAAATAACTTTTGCATTCTCATATAGTTCATAAGGATTCAAACCCAGCCTATCAAGTTATAAACCCATATTATTTCCATTATTAAATAACAACAGATTTTCTACTGGTATAAAAGCAAGTAGTAAAAATGAACCCTTACTCTAAATGGAAGTAGGAACTAGTAAATTAGGAAATGTCAAACAACAAAAAAAAAAACTCAACAAGGATCAAACATCATCGGTACTGCATAATTAACTCTTAAATCATAAAACTTAGGTGTAGAAGATATTTTACAACTCTTAATGCCCCATTATGCTCATTTTGTAAGCAAAGTAATGAAAGCTCCTGAGGGCTAAGTCTAATGTCTAAGGTTACAATGACAGTTGAACATAGTAATGGATTCAAAGACTGGGTTCTTATTTAATATCATAATTTATAATGTATTTATAATGTACTAAGGTAATGTATGAGCTACAATTTGAAGGTCCCTCTATCAGTGCAGTTTTGGCACTGGTTCTGACTACTTCCTTAGTGGCAGGCAGCTGAAAGAGAGAGACGACAGTGCATTAGTCATAACAGGTGGTGTTTAATCACTGTCTATAAGGTAACTTTTCTGAACATTTGGCAAAAAATAAAATTGAAGGTGGGAGAAAGAAAGGATGAAAGAGGGAAAAAAACCCTCTGACTCATAGGACGTTAGCTTTCAAAGCCAAATACAGGAATATATTAATTGTTTTTTAGAGATGTACTTTTCATAAAGTTCAATGATATGTTTATAAAACTTTAATAAAAGCATAGACAAAATATTCTTTTATAGACTTAGTTATAAGAATATTCAAAGGTCCTTTTATGGCAAGTTATCTTTAATGGAACAATACCTTACACAATGTATATTTATACTTGGTTCTATTTGCATAAAGAAATATAGGAAGGAATATAAAAGACAGCAGGAAAGAATGTGAAACACTTATTTTTATAGTTTTGAATTTTGAAAGCTATTAAAAAATTAATATCAAAAAAGGGGAAAGGATAAAGAAAAAAGCCTAATGAGCTTACAGAAGAGAAAGTGCAATAGGTCCTCAGAGTTCTTGAGAAGAGTTCACCTCTCCCATAGGCAGAGTTCAGAGAAGTCAGCCCAAGGTACTCACTATGACCTAGAGAAAGATCTTGGAGATTCAGTTCAAAAGCAGTCCATTGTCCAAGGAAGTGTGGAAAAGGGTTCATCTGAGGCCTTAAGAGATACTTCTTGTAAGGCAGGAATCCTAATGCAGCTATTGCAGGTCCTTTTCTCTCCAGAGTGCAAGACCTGTGCTGGGTTCCCTTTCTGTCTCTCAAGTTGTTCTTGGAGAAACTGAAAACCTGGAGTACTTCACCTGCAAACAGACTACAGGATTCCACTGCACACAGACTAAATCACTATTTGAGCGGAAAACTAGTACTTCCTTGGCTATTTCAGAGTGACAGAGACCACAAGACACATTTCTCCAGAGTGTTTCAAGACTGCATTTCATTATGTCACACCAGGGTCCTTCTAGAGTAAACTCACGAAATGAACTAAGCGGGGAGTGGAAGAGTGTCACTGTGGTAAATATTAGAGCTCATGTCTACTCTCTTCTGAATGACTGAGAGTGTAGAGACATTTTAAAATTCATGAGGAATTGCTTTTCTTATTCAGTTTTTAAGTTTTATTTTATTTTCTTACGTCATTGCTCATTTTTGTACAGTAATTGGTTTCTTCCCTCAGGTATAGTCCCTGTAGTTCTCCCGCCACCACACACCATGAGCCATCACCATATTCCCTTATGTTCTTCCGGGCCTTGTTCTGACCCGCTTTCCTTGATGTTGGCCTCAGGTCTATGGTCAGCTGCTAGTGTTATTTTTTCTTGACCTTTTGTTTGGTTTCTCTATGTTCCCCATAGAGTGAAACCATCCGATATTTATCTTTTTCCTTCTGACTTACTTCGGCTAGCATAATGCCCTCCAGCTCCATCCATGTTACTGCAAATGCTTCATTTCTTTTAAAGATGTTTAATAGATGTTTTAAGTTATGTGTAAGAGGGGCCTATCACTTTAGAAAGGAAGATGCAAAAAAGTAAGAGAGAATGGAGTACTAATCCCCTCCCAATTTACTTATCATTTATATTATTTCTCTGAAGATGCATCATCCCTAGCATCTGTTATAGTAGGTAAAACTCCTACACTCCTCTGATCTTTAAAAGGACAGCCAACTCAACAGGCATACCTAGTCATGTGATCTACAGGGAGGAAAGGCATCCCTCAGCTGTTAGGTAAACCCACGCTGGGCTTTTGCAGCTTCTCTTAATACCACATGAAGATCAGACGGAGAGACAAGCTGTTAGAGAATACCCAGCATAGGTCCTGCCACCAGAAAAGAAGGAGGAAAACTGTAGTAACTGCCAAGAATGATGCATCATTGAGGAAACAATATTATTGGTAACACAAGAGAGGCTTCCCAAAAGATCAAGGGATTATAACTGTGCTTACATTTGGAAGACTTAGTCTAACTTCCCATTCAATAAAATAATTCTTTCAGCAGCAACCCTGACATGAGTGCCATGTCATATCTGAATTCTGGTGCTGTCTAGGTAGAACAGCTAAGAGAGATGAGTACTGGTAAGGAAGTCTACTGAAAGGTTTATCACTTCCCTTGAGTGGTAGAACTCTAAGTTTAGGACAGGGCTTAGCATAGATTCCACGAGACTGGCATAGCTAAGAGGGAAACAGACAATGGTGGGAGCTCAAGTAGGGGGACCATGTTCATGAGGGGGTCCAGAGTACATCCACTTAAGGAAAAAGGCAGGTTGTGAGAAAACAAGCTGGAAAGATGGATTCAGAAATCAAGATGGTAGTACAGATAGAATTAGTAGATAGGAGTGAGAGTATGGAATCAAAGGATAAGGATTTTTTAAAAATTATTATTATCATTTCTTTTTTCCTGACTCAGCAAGGGCTATGGAATTTAAACAATTCAAGCAAAGTTATGGCTAGCCATCGTTTCTTTTTTACTTCCTATCATTCTCCATAACAGATATTTCTAAAGATTCCTAACCCTCTATTGTGGGATGAACCAAAAAGATATGTTGAATTCCTAAACTCAGCACTTATGACTATGATCTTATTTAGGAACAGGATCTTTATAGATGTGATCTACTTCAGATGAAGTTATACTGGATTATGGTGGACCCTAATCCAATGTCTGCTGTCCTTATCGAAAGAGGAAAATCTGGACAGAGACACAAAACAGGGGAAAAAGCCATATGAGGATAAAGACAGAGACTGGAGGGAGGCATCTACAAGCCAAAGGACACAAAGGACTGCTGGCAACCACCAGAACCTAGGAGAGAGGCATGAAACAGATTTTCCCTCCAAAGCTTCGGAAGGAGCCAACCCTACCCATACCTGGATTTCAGACTTCTAGCCTCCAAAACTGCCAGAGGAATCATTTCTATTGTTTTAAGCTACCAAGTTTGGGTACTTTGTTAGAGCAGCCCTAGGAAACTAATATACCCTCCTTATACCCTGAGTTTAAGCTAAAAGTGAGTTCCCGATTTCTATTTCCTTCTACTTTCCACATTTATCTTCCTTCTTCTCCACAGCCTCGGAGTAAGAAGTGACCTCTTCAGCTGGAGTCAACATCTCAGTTCCTGCACTTGTCTTCCTCCTTGATCCCATCCTCATAACACTTCTCCATTCTGTTCATTTTATTATTCTGTGTCCCTCCTGCCACCTTAGGATATACATTAGATTCTTTCCTTTGACCGTCACTCTCTTCCTTCTTTCAGTCTGCATTCACTCCTGTATTTTCATCACTAATCTACCCTTTCACTTTTTGCGATTTGAATTCTCCTAATGCCATCCCACTGAAACTGTTTTCTTAGAAGTCACTGATGAACACGCTAAACAACAAAGCTTTGGACTTGTCTCAGTGCTTACTCACATTTGTCCTTTTCTAACCATACTGTTGACCAAATCCTCTTTTCTCTTTTATAGCTAACTTCCAATTCTTTCACTAGTGTACCTTCTTTTAATAGAGGTATTATCCAAACTACCTTTGGCTCTCTTTTCCTTTCCATGCCTCTTCCATTCATTAGCTATGTAAATCCATGCAGTGCAAGTCACATAAAACTCTCTGTGGCTTAAGTTTCCTTATCTTTAAAATGGGAAAATAGGGCCTCCCTGGTGGCGCAGGGGTTAAGACGCAACCTATGAAGAAATCCACAGCCACTGCAGCACAAGTTCGATTCCCGGCCGGCCAGGGAGAAACCCACATGGTGGGACAGATCTCTCCTGTCTCGCCCGCTGCTCCCCTCAGCAGTGTACTTCGGTCAGTCTGCCTGTTCTATTCCCCACTCTTTCTCTGGTGAATCCTCTCACCCCCCCATGCATCTCTGGCCTGTACCCCAATTCTTGTATAAAAATAAATAAATCTTTAAAAAAAAAAAAATAAAATGGGAAAATAATGCCTATTTCCCTCAGGCTGCTGTAAGGAGCACATGAATATATTAAAGTGCTAGGTGCTCAGAATCAGGTCTGGAACATAGTAAGCTCTATAAGAAAGTACTGTCATGGCTGCTACTACTGCTCTAGTAAATCCACTCTCACAGCTTTTCGCCCTGCCCCAAGTTCCCTCTTGTTTTATTCTATGCAGTAAATACTTGCTAAAAATCTGTAATGTAATATATATATATAACATTAAAAAAATAATAATAATAAAATAGAAGAAAAAAATCTGTGATGAAAAAGGGAACTGCCCTAGGCTATGCAAGGATTACAGAAGTATTTATTCTTTCATAGAACCCACAGTCTAGGAGAGGACAGTATACAAATCACACCACACTAGAGTAGGCGATTACAAGAGGTAACAACAAAACCCCAACTAAATGGCAAGACAAAGAAGGGAAGAATTCTATCTGGTTGGAGAGAATTAGCAAGTGTTTAGAAAAGAGGTAGCTTTGAATATTAAGGTAGGATCTGATAGCAAAAAAAGAAGAGTGTCTTCTAGGCAGTGGGAACAGACTGGGGAAAACTCAGAATTAAGAAGTGTGGAGATATCAAGGAGAATGTATAAAATGCAAGGCACATGCAGGAGAAAAGTAGGAGATAAAGTTGAAAAGATATTGTCATATTATGAAAAATCCATGAGTGTGAAGGTCAAATTTTTTATTTAATTTTGGAATTTGGAAGCCTTAGGGAGTGATGGAGATGTATTTAGAGTTGTGTGATTTACATATGATTTATCAACCAACAGAAACCAGTCTATCAGAAGTTTCCTCCACATATCAGAACAAGAGTTCTGTTGTCAGAAAATGTGGACTGAATTTTGGTCTGTCATTTAGCATTGTGACCGTGGCCAGGTCATTTACCCTCTCTGAGCACTAGTTTCCCTACTTATAAAATGGGTGTGATAAACAGAATTTAAGAGGGCTCCCATAATCTCAGCCTCCTAGGTTTTCATCATAATTCTATTACATCACATGGCAAAAACTATTTTGCAGATATAACAGAGGTTACTAATTGGTTGGCTTTAAAATAGGGAGATGGACAAAACCTAATCACATAAATGCTTTAGAATCCAAGTTTTCTAAGGAAAATATTGGGTGGTTTCACTTATAGCAGGAATATAGGGGAACCCAATAAGACATCAGTGTAAAAAAATAATAACAGTACAAAACACAACAAAACAAAAATGGACAATTATAAATCAGAGACATCCTGCAGGGGAGGAGGTTGAGGGATCAGAGGGAGGGAGGGAGGAGCACAGGGGACTGAGGTGATGATGGATGGGTGCAGTGGTGAAGGAAACTCTATGGGGACTACACCTGAGGGGGTGGGGGGAAGCAAATATTGTCTAAAAATGAACAATGATGGGTAAATACCTAGGAGTGGAATTGCTGGATCATATGAAATCTCTATCTTTAGTAGGTATTTACCCAAATGACATAGAAACATTAATTCAAAAGGGCACCTGCACCCCTATGTGTATAGCAGCACTATTTACAATAGCTAAGCTTTGGAAACAACCCAAATGCCCGAAAATAGATGACTGGCTCAAGAAGATGTGGTACATATACACAATGGAATATTACTCAGCAATCAAAAAAGGTAAACTCATGCAATTTGCAGCAACATGGATGGAGCTAGAAGGGATCATGCTCAGCGAAATAAGCCAGAAAGAAAAATACCGGATGGTCTCACTCATAGCAGGAATCTAGAAAACCTAAATAAGGATCCAGGAAAAAGAATAATAATAATAAAGAAAAAATCAAAATCAACAAACAACTCTAAACCAGAGACACACTATGGGGGGGGCAAAGAGGGGAGGGATTGGGGTCAAAATAAGGGGGGTGCAATTGTATGGGGAATATAAAAATCAATAAATAAATCTTTTAAAAAAATGAACAATGATGTAAAAAAAAAAGGAATCCAAGTTTTCTGCCACTGGCTGCAGCAATCAAAGTCAGAGAGATTAGAAGCATGAGGGGGATCCTGCTGCTGGCCTTGAAACAGTGAGCTGTGATATGCAAGAGGGCCTGTGGCAAGGAACCATGAGTGTGGTCTCTAGGCGCTAAGGGCGGCCCTGATGACAGCCAGCAGGGAGACAAGACCACAATCTCACAATCACAAGGAATAAATTCTGCCAACAACCTGAAGAAATTTGGAGAACTTTTCCCCCAAAGCACAGCCCAGTCGACACCTTGATGTCAGTCTTGTGAGACCCTGAATAGAGAACCCATCCACACACAGCCAGACTTTTGACCTAAAGAGCTGTGAGCTAATAAGTGGGTGTTGGTTTTTAGTCATCAAGTTTGTGGTAATTTTTACTTAGCAACAGGAAACTAACAGACCAGGATTCTAATATCTGTTCTATTTTATATGAATGCTGTGAGGCTCAAATAAAATGGTGTATATCAACGTTTTCTCTAAATTTTTATATTGTCCAAATAAGTTATAATTATTATCTAATTAAAAAGTTTAATATAGAAGTCATCTCCCAACTGCTCTTCCCCATCAAATAGGCTCATTTTCTTTATTCCTACAATAGTATCAGAATTATAGGTTTGTTTTGTTTTGTAGTGGGTCAGAGATTAAGGTGATGTAGTGTGTGTGTGTAAATAAAGGCAGAAAGAACTTATCAAAGGCAAACTTTCACAAATGAGGTAAATACTAACCTGCAAAACGGTACATTAGGTCTAGTACTAACGTGGCGTGGCAACAGAAAATCTGTGCAGTAATTTATGTCTCTTCCATCTTGTGGTCACAGGCAATTTACTATGTCCTTAAACACTTCCAGGTTTGCATTGTTGGGGTGAGGGACATTTAAATCTTTGTAGGTTTATTTTGTTTTGTCACAGTGAGAAAGGCACTTAATATTATGCAAATCATATATGTGTTCTAAAAAAAACATAGAGTTGTATAAAGAAATAAAGTATATTAATAATATACACCCAATCCTATCTTACTGAGGTAGCTATCAGCAAATTGGTGGGCATCCTTTCACAGCTCAAAGAAGCAATTAGTTTCCCTACACTAAAAAAACAACAAATAAACAAAAACAACAACAAAACTGGTCTGTTTGAAAAGGTGTGAATCTGTATCCCTAAAACATATATGATGTTGTAAGCCAGCAATGCCTCAAAAAAAAAATTAGAAAATATGTATATAAATATGAAAAAATGGTGTCAGATTCTACCTTTTATTGTGTAAGCTGCATTTTTTCATTTTACTTGAATGAAAGTAAAAGGTAGCACTGGTGGCATTTCAAGAAGGATTATTATAAAACAACCTGGTTGGTTTTTTTTTTTAAGTATTTTTGTAGTTTTTAAAAATCTAATTTATTATTTTCAACAGGTTAGTCAGTTGGTCCAATTCCATTTCTTGGAATAACTTAACACTAGTTATATATAACGTTTTTTTACTGATTTATCTCCATCTATTTTGCATCTAGGTTGCAGGGTTATCAGCAAAATAGCTTCATAATATAGGGTACTGGGAATGAATGGGCTCCCTCATTTTTTCTTGCATCTTCTCAAACATTTCTTCTTACAAATCAAATGGAGTATAATTTTCTTAAGCTTCCCTAAAAAACCTTCTTAAAAAATCAATAAATGTAGATTATAATTGAATGTATTAATATTAAATGTAGAGAGTAAATTGGCTGTATCTGACATATCTGTACTGTTTATGTGAGCTTTTTTTATTTCAAACTACCTTTTAGGCCTGTGATAAAGTTTAATAAATTTTGTGACATTGGCTTTCCTCATTTTCTTTTAGGTTTATTTCTAGGCATTTCATGTACCTCTGACTACTGCTTAAATAAAGGCAATCCATTGAATTTTTGTATATTTATATTGTGTCGCGCTCCCTAGCCAAACTTTCTTAATATTCACAAACTTTTTATTCCATTCTCTTACTTTGGTAACAATCACCAAAAAAGAATGATTTTCTTTCTTTTTGTAAATAATTATACTGTTTATTACTTCCTCTTATTGCATTAATTAACTGGACCTATCAGAGTAATGCTGAATAATGAAAATCTACTTTTAAAAATAATTTGATAGTATAATTTCAGTTACTATATAGAGAGGCTACATGCATTTTTAAGAATTAGATTTATAAAAAACTTTTTTTTTTTTACCATTCTTGATGTTAGGGAAAACAAGATGTGTGGGTGAACTTCTGTTTTCAGCGGCTTCTTTCTTCTGGTTAACAGTTGAAATAAAACTGCTGAAAGTGGAAATCTGGCCTTTGGCTCCTCTGTCCAAACCCTAAAAGCAGAAAAATTCATATTGCAGCACAATTCCAGCTAGCTATATTAAAACTGTATTAAAATTATTTTAGTGCAGAAATCATAAACATTTATAATAGCTTTTAATTTGATAATTGATAGGTTAAACATGTATATAAAATTGACTTACCTTTTTTAGGGATAAACTGTTTAGGCATAAAATAAAAAGTCATATCATCTAACTGGGAATAATAATAGCTCCTACTCACAGGGTTATTGTGAGGTTAAACTGAGATAATATGTATAATAGCACAGTTCTTGTACACTGCACCTGTTTCATTACTGTTAACTATTTTGATTTTGTATTTCTATAACATGAGTTTTGTGACCTCCACAAAGATTATTTTCAATAGTTAACATGCATGTGATACCCCACTGGTTGATTCACTGAAGGTTTTCTTGGTTTTTGATGCAGCTTTAAAAGTTCAGGTAAAAAGATAAACCCTTTAGACTTCATTTCTTTTTAGGCACTGTGATTGTATTTTGTGTACAACAGGATTAAAAAAAAAAAAGAAGAGTGCTAAGTACTTCGGGATTGTTAAATGCACATACAGAGCAAACTTCCTGTAGCACAGAATCAACACCCTTCCACAAAATGTCAACTCTAAGTTCATAATATATAATCGGTATAATTATAAAATCATCATCAGTATAATGTTCAGTTAATAGAACTACCTCAGGGTTTATTCTCAATTCTCAGCTTTTTCTGGCTTACACTATGTTCCAGCTGCCAGCTGCTTAATAGAATATAGTAATTTCCTCCTTGCATCTACTTCTTCACTCTAAGGGTAATTTCTTTACTTTTACAGAACAGTTTCTGTACATTTCCTCTTTACTCATTCACCAGACTAATTTCCAATTATCTTTTTAGAAACAGTTCATATGCCATGTAGCAAAAACATTTACATTCACCACATTCACTTCCCTACACTTCCATTCCTCTTACAGTTAGGAGGATCATCTAATTAATTCTAATAGAACACAAGTAGAAATAATGTCTGTCATTTGTGAACCAGAAAGTACTGATGCTTTTAAGGCAAATCTCCACCTCTGCTCTCCTTCCTTCTCTGTGACAACCATGGAGCTAAAAGTTGAGATGATACAGCAGTCATTGGCTTGGGTCCCTGAATAACTTAGGTGGAGCAGAGCCACTAGTGACCACCATTAGACTATATACCATCAGCAATAATAAAACTTGAGAGTTGTTGAACATTATAATGTGGAGCTACTTTGTAAATGCAGCATAACCAATTCTAGCATAACTTCTCTGTAAAGCTTTATCTGGTGGTCACCATTTTCACAAACTCAATCACTTTTTGCTTGCAATTTACTTAAATTATTCCACTGAAATTATAACTATTCTCATATTGGCTCCTCATACTGGACTAGAAACTTTCTATTTATCATAGAGCTTTACAAATAGTGAATCTTGGGCATAGATTTTGTACTTTAGAGAAAATTTATTCCATTTCTTCTTTCATAAAAGGGGTTAGTATAGAAAAGAATCCACAAACAATAAATGTCAGATAATATACACCAGAATTAAAAGGTTTCTAGAATTAATAGATTTTTAGTAATTAGTTATTTAACTGCTTTATATCACAGATGAGAGACTGGAACTTTTTAGAGACTCACCTGAAGTCATTCAGTTAACAAGTAACAGAGATGTATGTGTTGGACATTACATGAGAACTTCAGGAATACTTTAATGAGTTAAGTATATATAGATGCAACTTGTATGTGTGACATCTTTGGCTGCTCATAGAATTCGTTATGTGTTTTTGTTTGCTTCTTTTTAGATTTAGGCTCAGTGAAGTCTGAGTTAATAATTCTGTGTTAAGATCATCCTACATAATCATTCAGTACATCAAAGTTAAACATACTGTTGAAGTAGAAAAAAGTGGTATTCTAATCTTTAGTTTCAGACTCATAGACAAAATCATCTCGAGTCTTATATAGAACCTACAAAACAACAGGTGCTCAATAAATTATCATTCCTATAGTAACTTACTAAAACAAGTTGAGTATTTGCTATATGCCAAGTACTATATTAGTTCTATGAATGTATTTGTACCCCATTTTACATATGGGGAAACTGAAGTATCATACCCAGTACATAGAGCTGACAAGTGGAAATTCAACTGTGATCTGAATGACCCTTAAGTGTGTATTCTTAAATCACTACATCTCAGAGTCTCCTGCTATAGTATATTGTTATCACTCATTAAGGCTTTATTATATATGTTACACATATCAACCTATTTTCATAGCTCTTTGTGACTGATATGACCTCTAATTTTATAAATGTATGCTGAATGAAATTTAATAGCTTTATGAGCAATTTACCTAACCAGAGGGAATTAACATTAGCAAGAAAGGTAAGTTTATTTTAGAGAAACCTTTGATGTTCGAGCAATCTAGGAAAGACTCAGTATTTTTATTTTCCACCCCCTTCGTTTACCCCTTCATAATGAAAGAGGTCTCAAAGAATATTGTTTAGATCACTGTGGAATCTCCAAATAACAAATAAGTGATTCAATCAATAATGCCATTTAACAACTGTTAGTTCTAATCTCTAGTAGATTTATAATGCAGATTTCCAAAAAGAAGAGAGAAAATTAGAGCATTAAAAAGACAGTGACATACTTTTCCATAAAATAGTCTTAGTAAATTACATAATTTACATAATCTTTGTAAATTAAAGCAGTAGGTTTACACAACTAGTGTACTGATTAGTAAAATAAAATCTAAATGAATTATTCACTGAAAATGTACATCATTCCTTGCTCTATTAGGATACCTACATAAGAATTTTATTAACTTCAGAGGCAAAGTTTGTTCATTAGTATGTTTTGTTCTATCAGAATATCTTTAATAGTAGGAACAATGCCAAATTTGATACATTATATATTTAAATTATACATGGTAATTAATAAAAACAACAAATTTGTAAAATGAGCTTAGTTAATGGCCCCTTGGGGTGTTTTTTAAAAAAATACTTAATTTGGGCCTCCCCTGGTGGCGCAGCGGTTGAGCGCTGGGTTGTGAGGCTGCCCGCAGCCTCTGCAGCACCAGTTCGATCCCCGGCCACCAGAGAGGGTGCCACCAAAAAAAAAAAAAAAAAATCAAAAAAACAACTTAATTTTTTTACTGTATTCTTTTTATTGTGGTAAAAACCCTGTATGTAATTTGGGGTATAGTGTGGCCTCTCTTTGCACCTGTATGTGTAGGTTTTGGAAGAAGCATTCCTGCATGACTGCCCTAAGACATGGTCCGCAACACGAGGCAAGCCTGGGGACGCATAGGTAGCCATTAACGTGATTGTGTGGTCATGGTCTGAGGTGGTCTGGGAGTAGCTCAGAGATTATATCAAGTACATACTGCCATTTATACAGGAAGCCCTTTTTGTATGTATAGTCAGCACAATGCCCCCAGTTCCTTATATGTGGACATGTCTCCTCCAGTTCCCCTTACCCTTTGTCTCCCCTGGACCCTCTATTTCCTGCTCTTGTCACATAATCAATCATGCTTGCTTGATACTGCTAATAAATAGCAAGAGGGCTGCTCACTGAGCAGCAGAGTCTTGCCTTGCAAACCTGTTACATAAGTCATTTCTCTCAGCATGTTATTAGCACATCCCTGATACAACAGTATGGGTTCACAATTCTTCAGATGTATGTGATAACACCATGTCCACAACCAAAGCACCCATAACCCTCCACTATATTCCACTGGACCCTCTACCCGCACTTTGTTCCCCTTTTCCTACCCACCCCGTCTCCTAGGTTCAGTTCTACAGTCAGATTTCTAGGATTTATTTTGGTCTAGTTTTTCCTGTTCCTTTGTTTTGTTTGTCTATATTCCACATGAGTAAAATTATCAGTATTTATTGTTCTTCTCTTGCCTTTGCTTAGCATGACCCAATCTCCAAGTTCTATGCATGTTGTTGCAAATGGCAAGATTTCATTTTTATTAATAGCTGAGTAGTATTCCATTGTGTATATATACAATGTTTCTTAGTCTACTACCATTGGGCACTTAGCTTGTTTCCATAGCTTGGCTATTGTAAATAGTGCTGCAGTAAACATAGGAGTACATATATCCCTTTATATCTGTGTTTCGGCATCTGTTATGTAGATACCTAGGAGTAGGATTGCATGATCGCAAGGTAGATCTATTTTTAAAGACTTGATAAACCTCAATACTGTTTTCCATAGGGGTGGACCAGTCTACATTCCCACCAACAGTGTAAAAGGGTTCCCTTTTCTCCCCTCAGGGTGTTTCTTTCCCTGGTAACTGTCACAGTGCTCTCTTTAGGTTGAGCAACAACTGGACTTAGGGAGCAGTGAGGTTGGAATACAGTATACAGTCAGAAAGGGAGAATGGCTCAGAAAGATGAAACTAGAAATGTAGGTAGAGACTATATCATGAAGCTTTTAGACTATGCAGTACAGATTCTATCTTAAAGGGGCTAGGGAAAAATCTATGGGTGACATGATCATACCAGTAGTTTAGAAAAATCACTCTGGCAGCAATGTAGGGAATAGATGGATGGGGAGTAATACCAGAAGCTAAACCAGGCCTACTGGAAAAAATGGGAGTCTGACCTAAAACAGCAGTAATGGGGAACGATGAAGAGTGGCAGCCTAGGTAAAAGTAATGGCAAATGTTAATACTTATTTCAGGTTCAAGTCTGAAATATAATGACAATCAGAGAAAATTTCTATAAATTACATAATACATGAAATGTACAAGGGAAAATGCTTTATTTCAGATTTTAAGAGAACAGACATAGTTTGATATCTCATTGTAAGAGGAATGCATATGATTTAAGAATATGTAAAAAAAAAACTTGAAGAAACATACAATTTGTGAGTAACCAGAAAAGGAACTAATGCTCAATAGGTAAAAGTTTGCTTCTATGCCAGAATAATGGAATTTTTATAATTGATAAAAGCAGTTATGTTACTGTTACATATCAATCATGCAAAATGAATATAAGGATAGAATTGGGAAATAATGGCAGGTATGATATTAGGTGATACAGAAGATTAAGAACAAATGGCTATAGAGATAAGAAATCCAAGAGAAGGTGATATATTAAAAACTAAGACAGGATAGTTTCCAGAGAAAAAGTGGTCCAAAACATTAAATGATGAAGAATGGTTAGGGGTAAAACTTGGGGACTACAGGGACAGCAGATTCAGGGGAATGGTAGTGGCAGAAAGTATATGAAATAGAATGGCAAATGCATGTGTAGTTAGGAAATGAAGGCAGTGAGGAGGGACTGCTCTGTCCAGAGCTTTAAGGAAAGTCAGTGGTTGTCAGGGTATAAAGGTTAGAGGGAAGATTCATTGAGCATGTTATCACAGTTGCCAAATCCAATGTTCACTCCTTTTTAAACTGCATCAGTTCTGGTCCCCATAAGCACTGCTGTTCTTTATGCTGGATAGCAAAGGATTGGCGCAGAGAAAGGCCCTCAACAGAAAGGTAGACACCTGTAGGCTGGGTGACCACACATTAGGGTGCCTGCCATAAAGGGCATTGAGGCTTCCCATTTGTTAATCAGAGGAGGCTTTTAGGTGAGGGAATATGGAAATGAATGACTGCAGAGAGTGAGAGAACAGCAGACAGAGAGAGCAGTCAAATCTCTGTTCCTGTTGGCTTCCTGGTTCTAATCTATGTGTATCATTCCAATAAATCCCCTTTTCCTTGTAATCAAAAAACGTGCTCTTGATCCTTTTTACTTGAGATACCATGAAATTAAATGTGGGCAATTTCTTATGTTGATAGTGCACTACAGATTAATAAAAACAGCAGTTATCTCATACTAACTTTCACAAAAGAAATCTTAAAAATAACAAGATTTTCATGAGAAAAACAGGGCAGCATATTTTACAAATGCAAAATGAGTAAAAATTATAAAATGAAATCAATATGCTATTGGGTATTAATATGACAGCAAACTTCAGACTAAATTAAATGTCAGGGAACATTACAAGCCTCTGAGACTAGGATCTACCACAGTTCCTACATCTGGCTTCCTGAGGAGTTTTGGAAATGTTATCTATGAATCTTGCAGAAGAATACTAAAGATGAAGTCCTGGAATGTGGCCAGCCTGAAAACAGTGGGCTGGATGTGTTGAAGAATAGATAGTAGCAGGACACCCAACCAGCTGTTATAGATTGAAGGGAAGTACAAACAGGGAACCCAGGGATAGAAAAACTTTTAAGAACTCACTGAAGGAAAAAACCTCAAAATACTTCAACCCGGCATAATAATAAACAGCAGAATTCACTTTCTAAGCAGAGGCATCACAAGTTTAATAAGTAGAAAAATCTTATGAAGTAATTACGTAACTAATCAAAATCATATATCGCAGGTACCTATCAAGGATGTTACTGGTCTTTTGACTATATAATCACACAGATTATATGTAAGATTATAATGTCAAACAATTATAAATAGAAAAATACATAAGAGTTCCTGTTCTGTACCTGTTAACAGAGTCACCCTTATATTAAATTTTGTTTCAATAATGAGTTCCTAATTTCAATATATCAATTATCAATGATAATCAGACTACATCTAGTTTGATTTCTGATTTCTTTATCACATTTTTTTATATCAGATGCTATGAAAAAGGATATTTATGGCTTTCTGTGATAGCTTTTGTAATGAATACCAAGTTCTATTACATGTAAAATGTTGGCAAAATTTTCTTGGTCATCCTCTATCCTCAAAAGTCGCCCCAGAAATGGAATATAGGGAAACCAAACAAAGGATCAGGAAAAAGCAAAACTTGCAGGCAAACCACAGACGTGAGGCATACAGCAGAGGTGGGGGTTGGGGGTGTGTCAAAACAGGCAAGGGAAGAGCCTAAGGGACTATGGTGATGGCCACAGGTGCCCCTGGTGATGGGAGAGTTATGGGACTACATATGAAGGGAGAAATCAAATACTGAATGAAAATGAACAATGATGTAAGAAAATTTAAAAAATAAATTTAAAATTATTTTTAAATTAAAAAAATATAAAAAATTGAAAAAAATTTGCCCTAGAATATGAATTATTTCACATCCTAAATCAACTTTAAAAAAAATGTATCTTTTACATCATTGTTCATTTTTAAACAATCCTTGCTTTCTTTTCTCAGGTGTAGTCCCCATAGAATTTCCACCACCACTTCACCTGTGCACCATCACCATAGTCCCTTGTACTTCTCCCTCCCCCCACCCCCGCAGGATGTCTCTGGTTTATAAGTGTCTGCTTGTTTTTGTTTTGTTTTGTTGTGTTTTGTATTGTTCTATTTTCCCCGTTCCCCTATATTCCTCTGTAAGTGAAACCATCTGATTTTTTTCTTTTTCCTTCTGACTTATTTCCTGAGCATAATTCCTTCTAGCTCCATCCTTGTTGCTGTGAATGGCATGAGTTTTATCTTTTTTGACTGTTGAATAGCATTCTTCTGTGTATATATACCACATCTTCTTGATCCAGTCATCTATTTTTGGGCATTTGGGTTGCTAAACCAACTTTTGGTAAAAGAATAATTGTTGATTATATTCCATCACGACTTTTTTTTTTTTAAAGAATATTCTTTTTTTTTTTTTTTTAAGATTTATTTATTTTTATTTATACAAGCACTGGGTACAGTCAGAAGTGCGGGAGGGTGAGAGAATTCACCAGAGCCAGAGCGGGGAGCAGAGCAGGCAGAAGTACCGAAGTACACTGCTGAGGGGAGCAGCGGGTGGCAGGAGAGGTCTGCGCGCCATGTGGAACCCTCCTCCGGTGCCCGGGGAGCAGCCGGGGATCAAACCAGCGCTGCAGAGGCTGCAGGCAGCTTCGCAACCCAGCACTCAACCATTGTGCCACCGGGGAGGCCCCATCACGACTTTTTTAATAGCCATATCTCACTACATTAGTTTCTTAATGAAAATATTTTAAGTTGAACTTATATATCTATGAAACTCAAGATTTATAACATATCTGAAACTGCCAGAGCTTAGTAAACAAGCTGGAAATGCTTGCATTTTAAACTATATCAAGTAAAAAGTAATGTATTCTAGTTATCTATTTCAGTAGGTCACACTGGCAGAAATTTTATTTACTTAAGAGACAGCATATTACAAATTCATATTTTGAAGGTAATAGAGATCTTCAGTTTGTCAGCTGTGGCTGTAGCTGTCACAGGGGATTCAATAACAGGAAAAGTTACAAAATTTATGTTCAGTCATTTGAAAAGAGATGTACATAATATATTTTAGAAAATCCTCCATATAATAATGCTTGGGTATTCCAAAATGGCCAATAACACTTGCTATTGGAAAATTCACCTATGTAGAATACTTGTCATCTGTAATGCTAAATAAAACATATTTAATGATAACCACACATTAGGGTAGTAGTTCTCAAACTTTCTGGTCTCAGGAACCCCTTTACACTTAAAAAATTATTGTATGCATGTACTAATTCCTTTTAAAATAATAACAAACCCATTTCTTACTAAATAAACATTCTACGGAAAATTATATTTGCCCAAACAAAAAAAAATTTCAGTGGGAATGGCGTTATTCTACATTTTGCAAATCTACTTTTTTAATATCAAATTTAATAGAAGAGATTTGTATTCTTAGATTTGCTTCTGTTTTTGTATTTGCATTCTGTTTGCTGCAATATCAATGTGTCATGTAGTCTCTAAAACACAGCACTGTACATTGATGAGAAAATGAGCTTGAATAAAGCAAATAACCTATTAGTATAATAATGAAAGCAGTTCTGACCTCAGGGACCTTTAAAGGGATATGGAAGATCACATTTTGAAGAGATAAACAGTAATTAACTAAGAATGAATTAAAAAAATCACTGGGAGAATAAGAAAATAACACCTAAACTTGCACTTATATAGCCCCCTGGCAACATGTGGCTGTTGAGCACGTAAAGCGAGCTAGTTCAAACTGAGATAGCTAGTAAGTGTAAACTACAATTTTCAAGATTTGGTATAAAAAATGAGGTAAAATGAAAATATGCTTTCCCAAATCTTAGGAAAAAGGGAAGTAGGGATTTCCTGGAAAGGTAGCAGTTATAAACATGGCATAAAATACTCTAACAACAAAGCATAAAAGATGTTTGAATGAATAAAATGAGTTTTTTACTTTGATAACTTCTGATATGTATACAGGGACACTGGCCATCTATATATACTTTTGGTCACATACCTCAATGAAATTTAGTTTTCAAATCCAAAGATGAATATTTTGGCAACATATTAAGAGAGCCTGATAAAAAGCATATATCCTCAGTCTCACTGAGTCCAGGGACTACCTATGCTGCATAGGAAAACTTTTACAAAAGAGTAAGTGGCTTTCTGAGATACTAAGCAAAGGTTATTGTGTCAAAAGTTGGTGAATAAATGTTTTGAGTTAAATGAAAAACATTTAATATATTCTGCCTTACCAACTTTTAAAATAAATTGACCTAAAATACAGCTAGGGCCATAAGAGATGAGAAGTCTAAATTGTATTTAGACTCTACAAAGAATATTTTGGGTCCTGATACTTGGTAATGATATTTTGTTTTTCTTTTTTATATATTTTTTTCACAGTTCCCTATTAGGATGCTAGGTTATAAAACAAGTGCTAATTCTGCTTTATATCCTTTGTGAGAAGTTAGCTATTTTCAAGGTGTGAACTTCCCTCCCATATTAAGTAGCCCAAGTGGAATTGCCTTAAGGGATATAAACCGCATCTTACAAAGGAAACTAGGAACTAAGGATGTGGATTTTGAAGCAAAATTTTGACACCAAAACAGTCACA
Organism: Talpa occidentalis; assembly: GCF_014898055.3. Classification (NCBI taxonomy): domain Eukaryota; kingdom Metazoa; phylum Chordata; class Mammalia; order Eulipotyphla; family Talpidae; genus Talpa; species Talpa occidentalis. The sequence continues at coordinate 27,145,242 of NW_023605194.1, forward strand.
ATGCAATTGATCTTATAGATAAAAATCAGCACTACTTAATATTTAAAATGTTAATCCTGAAGCTGAGAAAACTCAATGTTCATTTATTAGGGAAGCAAGGTAACCTGGAAGATTTTATTCACTTATTTTACAATATTGGAAAAGAAGAAAGTGCAGATAGGCTATCTTTATGCAGTAAAACACATATACAGAAAAATGTGTGCCTTAATGTAGTCACGATTCCTCAACCAATTTGTTTTTCTTTAATTAAAAAATCCTATCATAATCAAGTTAATTTAAAATATAGCTTCTTTAATGATAAGGCTCAAACTTCAGTCTGACTTTTCAATTCAGTTGAATTAGTAAAATTTCTATAATTTCTGAAAGTCTTGTTTATTACATTCATTCCCCCATAATGTTTTTTGACTGCTTGCTAAAATTTCACCAAGTTACAAATAGCAACTTAGGAACAACTAGTTGTTTACATAAGGCTTAGCAGTCTAATGCAAGAAGGATCCTTCATTCATAAACTATAATATTAAGGGGGAAAAACAGGGACACCAGAGCTTCCCAGAGCTTCCTCAGATCTACCTACTTCCTCATTCGTCTTCTGTTGATCTTTTTCTCTTTTCCTCAACTCCAACTAAAAATAACCAAATTAATTTCCAAACACTATGCCAAAATAAGCTGCTACTCTGGCAACATTCACTGTACCCCTTTCTAAAGCTTATTTCTTTTCCTCTTCAAAAGAAATTCTTATGAACCCAGGCATACACCAGCCCTGAAGAGTCCAGAGGCTTAATTCATGAATTCAGTGGTGGGGGAGCAGAGTGGGTGGATAAGGGAGATGAGTTTGATTTAAAGGCTGTATCTACAGGATCTGAGGTGTGATATACAAGTTGTGAAGGAAATTAAAAATCTCAGAATAGTAGCAGAAAGGGCTGATTGGCTTATAAACAACTTTTCAGCTATAGATGTTAGTTTGCAAGAGTAATAATGGCAATAATATTCATCTAACATTTACTGAGTTGCTTACTTTGTCAAGGCTCTTCTCTAAGTGCTTTGTGCATATTAATTCAGTGTTCTTCATGACTCTATTAATGGGGTTCTGTTACTATTTTTCCCATTTTATAGAAAGGGAGTTACAGTTACATAAATGGCATCTGACTTTTGGAGATTCCCTGGTTCACAACCTATCATGATCACTTTTCTCCAATTGTGTCCTAACATCTTCAATTAATTATGAAAGGGAGAAAAAGCAAACAACTACATTATGGTTTTTGCAGTTTTAAAAAAGCCAACAAACAGGCTTTACAACCCACTCAAAACTAGAGAAACCCTGGAGATGTATTTATAGAGCTAAAGCCCTTCCTTTTTATGTCTTAAGACTCTTAGATTATTTTTCTTTAATGAGATTGCTTTATTGTACATAGAATTTAATAATATATTCATACCATAATTAAAACAAATGATTAGACATTATAGGACACAGCTTTCTCTCCCAAAATAGTTCTCTCTCTGATAACAAATAGTTCTATCTCCAGGACAAATTTATCTGTGGATCACATCCTCTTTTCTAAAATAGAAATATTGCTACAGGTACAGGTTACAAAGCCCCTGACCACAGATACACAATATCTGGGACATGGAAAGAGCACAAGTTTTTGAGTCAGAAACATCTCTGCCCATCCTTGAGATATTTTACCCTTTGGCAAGACATGGGCAGTGTCTCTGACTCGCAGACTCCTTTTCTGTTAAATGGGAATGATGGTGTCTTCACAACTGCAGGTGGTGGTATATGATTGTTTCAGGTTGCATCAACTGACTAAAGGGAAGAGATGTGGAAAAGGCTTAGCACAGAGTTGGTCTGCAAATAAACAGCAGCTATCATTTATATGAGACATATTTTTGTAATATCTGTGGTTTATTAAATTGGTTTAGACACCTTTACCACCACAGTCTGCATTTCCCCCCCCCCACCCCCCATTGCACTCTTGTATAGAACATAATGGACACGGGTACAGGATTTTCCACAGTTAAGATTGTTCCAAACATCTAGACGGGTTTATGTGAGTTCACACATAGGAAATGTTTATTAGGATGCTGTTGGTTAGACTGTCTTTTTATGTAAATATTTTTCTCTGAAAGAACTTTTCTGGAAATTTTAGATTCTTTTTCCTGATTAATCTTCTCTTTGCTTCCTGCTATCTGTTTAGGTTCCACACTGTATGTATTCTTCCATCCCTCACACATTATCCCGAGGTCACTAACCTATTCAATATCCATTAGCTCAGGCACTAATCACAGAGCTCCTTTTTCACCCTCTTCCTTGTCTTTCCGCCAATCTGACTACTTCTATTTAAGAAATTCTAATGGCTTCCCACTAACTATAGAAATAAACGTTCAAACTTTTCTACCTAGTGATCTGGCTCCAGCCCCCATGTAATTCTTACTTACCTTCAAGCTCCCAGCATGTTCCCATTTGGCTCACTTTATTACTCCCTAATTCTTCCCTGAACGCCTTGTTCATATTGTTTTCCCTGCTGGATTACTTTTTCCACTTCCTTTTGCCCACCCAAATCCCATCTTCCTTTTATGGGCAGCCAGCTTAAATGTTTACCTTTAACTTCAAGGCCTTTCTTCACAGTTGACACATATTCTCCTCTACCCCAATCCATCGACCTCAGTAAATCCAATAGCTTCATCATTAGGCTTCATACCATACACTATTTCAAATTATTTTGTCTCTACTTCAGAAAGTGATCTAACTGACCTTTATTTGGGCCTGGCCTATGATGGCTTTATGCATCAAAAGTTGAAAACCAGTGTTCTAGGGTTAAAGACCTAGGACTCAGGACTTTAACATGTTACCAAGATAACTCTGTAGTCAGTCAGGTTTGACACCACTGTGTTAGGTACTTTCTGACTAGAAAGGCCTTCCTTCGCACTTAGGTGATCTTAGGATTGATCACTTTAGTACTGTTCTTTCTAGAACCCTACGTCCCACACCTGCACTTTAAACTTCTAGGATATAGACCCATCTCATCAAGCTAGTCATCATAATCTGGCTTTCTACATATTTTAGTAGGCTGCCTGCCACTCTAAATTATTTCCATATTAATAAAGCTATGACACAATGATTTTTTTTTTTAAGTTAGCACTGTAGTGCTACACTGATTGAGTTCGGAAGTCCTTCTACAAAGACAGAATTGTTAACCTGTGGAGCAAAAGGGAAGAATCACAAAAATGACTCAAAGAAAAAAGTTATGGATGATAATTATGGTCCTAAGCCAAAATTCAGAAGTTCTATTGGGAAGGCTCAATAATAATCAGGCCACAAGTGGTCTTTCCCTGGCCCCCAACACCAAAGCTTTCTCCACTTAATGGTGAACTCAATCTCCATCCTCTTTCCTGGCTTAGGATTTTCATTGCTACTGCTCAGAATTCCAGCTCTGATGGTGTCTCTTTGATGAAACACACACACACACACACACACACACACACACACGCACACACACTCGTCCACATGTCCATACAGAGCAATAAGTTCCTTATCTTTCTCTTGTTCTTCTAACAGCAAAACCTCAGAAAAAGTCCCTTTCCCTCCTGTCATGAATCAAAGACACTGATGTTAACGATAAACCTCTGTCAAATTAAAAGAAGAGCCACAAATTTTGAATGTTATTAAAACAAAACAAACAAAATGATGCAACCAATTTTGAAACACCTTGTAAAGCACTAGAAATTGCCTTCAGTTTTTTTCTCGATTTTCTACTCATCTACTTCTAATTTGACTACATCTTTTCAAGGCTTTAGAAGATTTTAACTTCTTGAACTCTATTCTTCTGTCTCATGAGTAGTAAAGTCCAAAACCCCTTATTCACAATTCCCAAGATATGTAAGCTCTTAAAACCAAAAGATATTTTTTGACTCTTGACATGTACCTGACCTGAATTCTTTAACCATCCAACTAGATCTGAACTGATATCACACCACTTATAGTTTTTTTAACCTCATTTATTGTGGACACATATATATATCAGTGTTATTAAACGGCCTGACTATGAGCAACTAGTCAGGATTCCACTGTAATATATATATGTATCAGATTATCTTTCTAAAATCTGAAAAACTGTGAATTTCAAAGCCCCCAGGGTTACGGATAACAGGCTGCTCTGTGTCTACACTATTTCTTTCCATTTGTACAAGTTTTCCCAAACCTTTGATTTTCCAATTACACTGAGATAAATGTTTTAGTGAGGGTGCTCACTTGAGGACCTAAACTTACTCAGATAACTCTGTAAGTTTCAGCATTAATTGTTTTAAACAATCAGCTTAGAAATGAACTGTGGAAACACTACCTGCCTATTTAAAATTTCCTAGTCTGCCTCTGAGAGTCTAGGTTACTAAAAGCAGGAACTGGGTTTGCAAGCAGTTTGGGTGACAAGTTCCTTCAAAGCATTTGCCAGTCCTTCCTAACTCCAACTTACCAACCAATTGTAGCTGTATTTTAAAATGTGTGTCATTTTCTTTTGTCCTTTTTTGTTGTATTACTTTATTCCGCACTTTGCTGCACCGATTTAATATAAAGAGCTTGTTCTAACAATTTCCAGTGAACACAGACCTTGGGCATTTTGGAAAAACCTACCAAATCAAATATTATCCCTGGTACTAATACTTTTAAAGAAGAGAGAGCTATTTTAGTAAATTCTTAGTCATTTAAGAGGGAGGTTTAAGAAATGAACTGCAAGTGGGAATCAAAATGTATCATGTTCTCTAAACTTTTACTATTTTGTCACGCACAGCGGCATGACAAGTCATGGGTTTTAAATGTACTTTAGCAAACTTTCCAGAAGTATTTAAATATGATGCCAATAAAAATGTCAAGATCAGAGGTTAAATTTTGTCTGTGTGTGTGCGCTCCAAAGTAACCAGAATCCACAACTACCAGTAAAAACAGGGAAAGGGAGACTGCCCCATTACATCATCTGGCAATACGTAGTTTGAAGCCTGAGAGCGCTCTCTAAATAATCTTTAGAAAAATCCAGCTGGGAAATCATCCTTGTCAAGCATAGATAAATTGAGTGGAAATGAAAGGTTAAAAATCCTTCCCACCTTACGTCACATGTTGGTACCATATGAAAAATAAAACCAGCCCCGATGCTGGTACCTTCTGCTACCCTGACAGCAACCGAAAGGTCACAGTTAAGTAGAAACTCGCTGCAGAAGCTGTTCGAGTCGAATGGGGGGAGGGAAAGAGAAGCGAATAAGGGGGGGGGGAACCTCCGCGCCTCAAAGGCTGGAGGGAAGCACCTCAGTGGAAAACCCACTCCTGCCTGCCTGCCACCTTATCCGTCATCCAACAGATAATGCCGGCTCCTAGACGCCCCCCCCCCCAAAAAAAAACCTAGACAATAACGGCCAACAGCCCGGGAGGCGGCCACCCCAACACTTCCCGCGGGGGGAAGGTACAGCTCCAGAAGTGATCGCGGCTGTCCACGAGGCGCAACTCAGATGCCCGCGGAGGACTGGCCGTCTGGGTGCAGCGCCCCGCGCCACCCCGGGGGACCGCGGGTCCCGGGGCGCCCTCGCTCACCCTCCCGACTCTCGCCTTCGGGGCGCCCCGCGGCCCCCGCCCGGCACCTACCGCAGCGGCGCCGGCGCCGGGCGCCACGATGGGCGGCAGCTTGTCGCGCTCCGGCTCCTGGCTTCTCCTCTCCTCGGGCGCGGGCGCCACCACAGCCGGCGGCGCGGCGGGCGAGGGCACCCGACCCGCCTCACTCATGTCGGGCCGGGCGACGCGGGCGCGAGGCGGCGGCGGCCGGGCTGCGGCTGGGGCTGGCGCTGCTGCCGGCGCGACCGCGAGAGGGCTCTGGGCCGCCGCTCCCCGCCGCCGCCCGCGCCCGCGCCCGCGCCCGCGCCCGCGCCGCGGCCCGCGCACCGGCCCGGAGGCCCCGCCCCGCGGCGGCCGCCCCCGCGCGCCTGGCCTCCGCCGCCGCTCGCGCCCGCCGCCGCCTGGCGCCCCCGCCGGGTGCGGGGCTCGCGGGCGCGGGCCGGGGGCGCCGGCCGCTGCCCCCCGCGCCCACCCCGGGGGCCCGGAGGGGGCGCCGCGAGTGACGCGGGGCCGCCATGTTCTTGGCAGCTGGTCGCCGGGGAGGGCGAGGTGGGGGCCCGCGCGGGGCCCGGGCTGGCGGGGCGGCCCTCGGGGGGCGGGGCGGGGATGCGGAGGGTCCCAAAGGCGCCTGTGGGGCCTGGGGGGGTGGGGCGGCAGCCGCCCCTGCGCGTTCGGCCCTGGCTGGGGCGCCGAGACCCCCGGGAGCAGGGTTGGGGGCCTTTTGCTCCCACAAGGTCGTCGGCCTCTGGGCGGCTGCGGCCCCGCCATCGCTGCCCGACCATCCGCCTGCGCCGGCGCGTCCTCGGGGACAGCCTTGCTTAGTCAACCGACCCGTTCTAGACACCCCGGTAGCCCCCACCTACAAAGGAAAAGCGGGGCATGGCGACGGGGTGGGGGGTGAGTGGTCGTGGGCTGCCCCTTCCCCACCCCGGGGCCGGGCCGCCGGGCCGCGCTTTCCGCTCCTGGCCCGCGGGTCCCCGCTTTGATCGCCAAGTCCGCCTCTTGCTTCACGACCCCACGCGCCTGCATTTGGTTCTCTTCTTGGTTCCCTTTGCTGCCTCTATCCCTTTGTTCCTTTCCTTTTGTAAGTTACAGATGGACAGACCCAGACTCTGCTGCATAATCCTTAATGTCAAATCATTATAAAATATGGGCAAGAGCTGAAGAGGAATCTCTTCAGTTTTAATCATGGTATTAGAACACCACCCCCATGCCCACCCCACCACCAAGCCACTTAGACACTTCCTTTCCTATCGCCCCCTCCTTTTGCTTATTCTCAGTCTATTGGAGCAGCCAAGACACCTGCTGATCTAAGAAAAGGGAGAGAAAATGCGCTGTGCCGTCTATTAAAAAAAAGGGGGGGGGGAGTTTCTCCACATTCAACTCTAGATTTTTCGGTTGTAGCTTTATTACAGGACTTGAGTTTGAATTTTCTGATCAGTGGTACCCAGATCAAAATGCAAGAACCAAAGATATCTCCAAAACAAAATTACAGGTGATTTTGGGGTTAGCCGTTGTTTTACACAATTCAGAGTTACTAGCATTATACCGGTACTAGTTACAGTGCATCGTGAGATGAGGTTACATGTTCTTCAAACCCAGAATTAGTAACCAGCAGGTCTGCAGCAAGCAAAGTAATGAAGGTAGTAATTAATATTCAGAATTACCTTTTAATTATAAATTCTGATTTTCATTTATAGCAACTCTCTAGTTTTAATATGGTTGTCATCCCATATTTAAATGTAAATTAGGAAAAGGTATGGATTAAGTGCCATCCAGTGAGCAGAAAGTATTTCAGTGCTAATTAGCCTTGGAGGGAAATGATGTAGACAGACAGTTTGAAGCATTCTCCTGCTTCTTCCTATTTTTCCTGAATTCATTTCAACCTTTGAAATATCTTATAGAAAGAAGCACACAGTCATTTCCTACTTTTAGTACATCAACTTCCTGACCCGATACAGAAACAACTGAAATGTTATTTTGTAAACTGAAGCCTTTAGCTTCAAGATATTCTGTGCTTCTAATCTAGCTCGATAGAACAAATACTAGGAGGAGGAAAGTATCCTCTTTGCTATTGTTTTCAACTAGATTTAGTAATTTGCTATAAAAATGCTTGGATGAGAAACCACTTGAATTGCATGCCGTATGCTTTCTCTTTTCATGTGCTAGACTAAATAAAAGTGTGTCTGTACGTGTAGTCACATTCAGTAGAACAAAATGCTTAAATATTGGCAAAACAAGGCAAGTCAAATTTTAATTTCTGCTACTGCACCAGAAGAGATAATCCATTTATAAACCAGTCCACTGATTAATTCACCTGTGAGTTACACAGCATCCCTGATAAGTAACTCATGGATGTTTTCTCTTCCCATTAAATATATTGCTCTCAATGCACATCCTATCCCACCTTTATGTATATGCACTCTAGAATGGGGGTTGGATTGGGAAGGGGACCATTGGCAAGCTGCAGAGTAATGGCTCCAGGGAAACTCGTGGGTGGAATTGAGAGAGACATTCCCACCTGCCAACCACATGTTTCAGCCCAGATGGGAGGGAGAGGGTTGTGGAACAGAACATACAGACATACTGGACAACTGTACAAAGGGATGGAAAAGATGCTTTTTAGTGATACCAAGTGTCGGTGAGAAATGCAACAGTGATGGCATCCAAGTATAAACTCACTGTCCTTGGGGGAAAAAAAAACTGAGGCAAGAAAACAATTGATCTTCCTAAGTACAGATGAAAAACCTAAGATTCTTTATTATATCTATGGGGAACAGAAGTTTGGGGTGTGGGGAGGGTAGAGAACTGGTTGTGTCCAGAAAAGGAAAAAGCAAATTGCAAGATAATGTAAAGTCTAAATTATAGATAACTTTCTATTATCATCATATACTGTGATACTAATCCAGAGAACAATAAAGTAAATTTTACAAGTCCTTTGAATGGTTGATAATTAGTAATTATAGAAGGTATTGCTCTGACATAGTGAATTTGTTTTGCTTTACTATATTTAAACTTATTCTTCTGAACATATGCAAGCAAAGTTTCGCCAAAGTAATGAAGATAGGTCTAGAAGAGCTCTGACAACAAGATTAGAAAACTAGATAGCTTTCTCCTTTATATGTGTGGGTGTGTTGTTTTCACAGAACTTTGTGTCTGTTGGTGAAATAAACTGCATTTGGCTACATCTTAACTGAGTACTATGAACCTAGTTAGAAGAAAATGTTAATAGCATTAAAAGTTAAGATGGCTGGGCCTCCCTGGTGGCGCAGCAGTTGAGCGCTGGGTTACGAAGCTGCCCGCAGCCTCTTCAGTGCTGGTTCAATCCCCGGCCAACAGGCGAGCGTCCTACATGGCGCATAGACCTCTCCTGCCGCGCCCGCTGCTCCCCTCAGCAGTGTACTTCATCAGTCTGCCTGCTCTGCTTTCCGCTCTGACTCTGGTGAATTCTCTCACCCTGCCATGCTTCTGACTGTAACTAGTGCTTGTATAAACAAATAAATCTTAAAAAAAAAAAATTTAAAAAAATTAAGATGGCTGCATGCATTGATATGTGTGTGTGTGTGTGTGTGTGTGTGTGTGTGTGGTTTGCTTAATAGACTAGTTTTTTTAGAATTATGAGATTTTCCTAATAGACTTACCCAGATATACTGATAGATGGTCTAAATCTTAACCTTAACATTTGTTTTCTACTCATGAGAAACAAAAGCAACAATATAACAAATAGCTCAATCAAAGCATCTCATGCATGATGTACTTATTTCAAATTTCTCTGAATCTGAGTTTTAAAGAATCTTCTTATAAATGTTTGAAGGTTGCTGAAGACTCTGAAACGTGTCAGAATGATAGAAACTGCTATTCATTCTTTCCTTAGGTCTTGCTAACAGAACCTTGTTTTAATTTGGGATGACAGCATATACAATTAAAAATGGTTTCTTTTCTGAACATATTTGTTCCTAGAAGTGGCCACATGACAAAATCTGGCCAATGAGGTGTAAGCTGAGCATTTTAGAGCAAGTTTTTGCTACCATTGTCCTGCCTAAGATGAGAATGTGATGTGTGGATATGGTTCTACAATCTTGTGCTCATGAAGCTGCAAGTATGAGGATGAATGTCAATGCCAAGTTCAGTATAGTGGGAGAACAGAAGGAATCTGGAGCATTCCAGAAATTATGGCACTGATACACCATTTTGAGTTGCCCATGTCTGAATTTCTTGTTTTATGAGACAAATCCCTATTTTGTTTAAATTGATGATTGCTTTTTTGGTATATTTTCAGCTAAACCTGTGCCTGTTATACTCAGTGTGTGTGTGCACACACATTTTTTTGTCTTAATTGATCCCAAAACTAGTAAGTTGGTTGCATTTTTACCAGTTTAATCTATTGTTTCAATTATGAAGACTTCCTAATCAAGTAAAATGTCTCATATTAATTAATAATTCTTTTTTAAAAAAGATTTATTTATTTATGCATACAAGAACTGGGATACAGGCCAGAGGTATGGAGGGTAAGAGGATTCACCAGAGACAGAGTGGGGAACAGAACAGGCAGATTGACTGAAATACACTGCTGAGGGGAGCAGTGGGCAAGTCAGGAGAGGTCTGCTTCGCCATGTAGGTATCTCCCTGGCCAGGGATCAAACTAGTGTTGCAGCAGCTATGGATCGCTTCATAGGTTGTGTTTTAACCCCTTGCACCACCAGGGAGGCCAACTATTAATTCTTGTATTGTGGACACACGGAGAGATGAGTCGTGGAGCATGTTTGCAAGGCAAGATCCTACTGTTCAGTAAGCAGCCCTCTTGCTATTTATTAGCAATATCAAGCAAGTGTGATTGGTTATGCAACAAAAGCAGGAGTAATAGGGTCCATGGGAGACAAAGGGTAATCAATTTTTATGGGGGACAGGAGGGAGTATATACAGGGAAGAGTTCCTGTGTAGGTGCTTGATGTAATTTTTGAGCTATTCCCAGACCACCTCAGACCATGGCCACACATTCAGTCAATGGCTATCTATGCATCCCCAGGCTTGCCTAGTGATGTGGGTCATTGTCTTAGGGCAGTCATGCAGGAATGCTTCTTCCAAACTCTATACATACAGGTGTATAGAGAGGCCACAATAGTTCAGAAATTGCAATAACCTTCGAAAAAATTTGAACTTTGTTCTTCAGAGTTAGAAAAGTTGCCTCTATATTCAACTCAAGATACTGGAATGAGTAAAACTAAGAGTGAAAATTGACTTTAAGTTCTGGTTTTTCCAATATTTAACTATATGGTATTGGCCAGAGCACTCTGTCTTTGAATTGCCCTTGCATTGGTGTTGTGGAGCAAAATGAGAAAATATTGAAAAGTGCTCTGAATGTGATGCTTTTTAATAAATCTAAAATGCTACATAGAGATTCTGCTTTTTGTGTCTCTACAAATATTAGTATGTTACAGTCATGTTTTGATGGGGAGAGCAACAGAGGACATTCTGGAAAGATTTTCATAAACTCATTGTTATTAAACACACCAGGTATTAGAGTTTATTTTCAAAGGGCAGGCAAATGTGAAATTGGGATTCCCAGTACTAGTATGTAGGTGGAGATTTTAGCATTCATAAGATGCACACGCATGGTAAATCTCAAAAAACAAAGGAGTTCATTAAGGCTTCTTGGGGTGACTGTTTTCTTCAAAGAAGGTCTGAAGTGCTGAGTCACATCATCAACCACAGGAAAAGCACCTTGTGATATGGGTATTGCCAACATGAGGATGCCTTCCTGAATGTCAAGGAGTTCCTGGCTGCAGGGCCTATGCATTCTGATGAATGTGGACCATTGTTTCTTATCCGTGACCCCTCTTTTCATTGTGCAAGAGTTTTCTTGGTGAGAATACTAAATAGCCATAAAAAAAAGTGCTATCAATGTAAAAGCATTGATATGGAAGCTGCTGGTGCAAGTTAAGTAGTTCCATGACTACCTTGCATCTCAGATTGTTTCATAATTATGCTAATTACAAACCTCTTTAGGAAACTCATTTCTAAGGACAAATCTAGATTCTTAATGATGGCCCAATGATATCAGTAGGTTCTCTTATCCACTGCACTGGTCTATAAAAACAGAAAAGTCAGTCAGTACACAGTGTCCTCAGCTATTACCCACTGTAGATATTGTGTCACTGAAAGTTTTGATAGAGAAGGCCTCCCTGGTTACCTTCATTTGGTTAGTAAAATAAATTCAATCACTAACTAGCCAACATTATCGATCACTTACTGTACAGTAGGCAACACATTGGACTGGGTGCTTAGGACACAAGAATTATGAAGGTACCCCAAGACGTTTGTGATGTAGTGCAATGATCCTTAAACTTGTGTGTGCAGCACATTGTCTTGGTATCTTATTAAAAAGCAGACTTCCAGACTTCACCTAGAGATTAGTGTTGTCAAGCTGCAAAATCATCAGGTGGGGGTGAGTGGAGGGTGGGCCTTCATGTTGTATGCTGTAAGAGTGGTGCTCTCCTTATTTGTTCAAAGGAACAAATAAAACCAAACCAACAAACCCTAGAAATGTGACTGTAAAATTGCAGCTACCAGATGGGGAGGGCTAGAGTGGGGAGCAAAGTGAGAAGGGGCCCCAATGGATTATGGTAGAGGATTATGCGTGTCTTGGTGGTGGGTTGGTGTGGTAAAGACTATATGAAGAGGTATGACTCTATACCTCTGAATCATATACAGTGTTGAATACCAATATTACCTCAATGAAAAGTAACACAATCTCACAAATTAATTAATGAATTAATTAAAGTTTTACCTCACTTGGTAGACCCTTAACGTACTCCCCTTTGCAATGATAAGGAAAATAATATTTCACAACACAGTGGTGTTTAAGAGCAGAATATCTAGAATTACTCTACCCCAGTTCTTAGATGTCCCAAATTTCATACAATCGCAAATTAGTAAGTTGAAATTCATTAAACCATAATGAAATACTTATGGAGGATTTATTTATGAACTCAAGGGAATGAGAATATTTAAGAACGTGTGTATGTACAGTACATTCTGTACATTTGATCATTTAAGTAAGCACTGTGATGTTTGAAACAATAATATATACCGTACTTGTTTGGGAAAAAAAAAAAGGTGCTTTCCAAAATGTGACTATACCACCTGTGTAATTGTAGAGTCTGTGGTGTCTTCCCAACATCTAATTCCCCTTCTTTTGTTAAGTATTGTACCTCCCGTCATCTCTACCCAAAGTGCTTTTGGAGACAGGGTCTCCGTGTTGGGTTTGGCTCAGAGGTAATCAGTGGACCCCATCTCTCAAGCACAGGCTTTGGCTCAGGAATGGGCACATGACCCAATTCAGGTTAACAGAGGTGAAGCAGTGTTTTCAGGGAACTTTTAGGGGAGGATACTTCCTTACATAGAGAACTTAGAAGAACAACTTTTTTTTTTTTTTTAATATTTATTTATTTATTTATACAAGCACCAGTACAGTCAGAAGTGCAGGAGGGTGAGAGAATTCACCAGAGCTAGAGCGGAGAGCAGAACAGACAGACTGACGAAGTACACTGCTGAGGGGAGCAGCGGGTGGCAGGAGAAGTCTGCACACCATGTGGGACCCTCGCCTGGTGGCCCGGGGATCAAACAGTCGCTGAAGAGGCTGCGGGCAGCTTTGCAACCCAGTGCTCAACTGCTGCGCCACTGGGGAGGCCCACAACTTCTCTTTTAAGATGAAGCAGAGGAAGCAAATTCTCAGGGAACTAGAGGTACCTCTCTTTAAAGTGAAGCTGACACCATGGCATTGAGCGAGAAGGATAAAAGTAAGCAGATCTGTAATGACATTAATGAGTCAATGAATCCCTTCAACTCATTCGAGAAAAAGTGGTGTGTGTTTGTGAGTTACTTGAAAGTGATATACATTCTACCTATTGTGGTGACTTGCAGATGGTAATTTGGAGGAATCCTCATTTTGAATAAGCTATTCCAGATGATTCTGAAATAGGTGGTGATGGAACTAGTCTAATATTTTTTTTTTAAGATTTATTTATTTATACATACAAGAACTGGGGTAGAGGCCAGGGTTGTGGGGGGTAAGAGGATTCACCAGAGACAGAGTGGGGAACAGAAAAGGCAGATCTACTGAAATACACTGCTGAGGGGAGCAGTGGGCGAGTCAGGAGAGGTCTGCTGCACCATGTGGATAGCTCCCTGGCCAGGGATCGAACTTGTGCTGCAGTGGCTGTAGTGAACTTCATCATAGGTTGCATCTTTTTTTTTTTTAATTTTTTACATCATTGTTCATTTTTAAACAATATTTGGTTGCGTCTTAACCCCTTGCACCACCAGGGAGGCCCGGAACTAGTCTAATATGCATGGATAGATACTGTTTTCATAGTAGAAGTGTTTGCCCTGGTTTTGAAAACTCCTAAAGAAACTATGGGGATTAATAAAAAAAAGTTTAAATAATTTAATGAATTATATTTTGAAGGTTTGAGTCATTTGTTCATAATACATGGGCCAAAGATAAACACTCTTGAAATTTTATTTTTTTCTTGAAATTTTAATCACATGTTTTCTTCTTTGCTGTCATAAGTGATTTCATTGTAGTCACCATGACAACAATTTTATGCCTCTTCTGTGGTGAAGTGGAGAAAATGGGTTTTAGTAATCATTACTTAGTGAAAATTGAACTGTCACCTCAAATAGTCAACATTTAGATCAGAAATTTCAAACAAAACTAATAGCTCCTTACGCTTCAACTCCATACAAATAAAAAATGCTGTATAAAATTGGTTCATACCATTATTGTCATCTTGCCCTTTCAGCTCATCATATCTGTATTCTAGTGATGAAATGGTGAAATACTAAAGTTTAACAAATGGCAGATAAAAATGGGCAAATGAAAATTACATTGCTTGTTGACCCATATTTTAGAGGATTACAGTTAACTAATCCTAGATTAAATCTGGTAAGACTTCAACAAATGACAATTCATTGGTGTTAATATTCTTTTTACTTGAAGGTGCTCACCATACCTGTGACTAGCCTTTTACTTTCCTAAAAAATAGTTTTCTAAGGAAAGGACATGAAGGAAGAAGGACCAAAGCAATTTTTAAGAGGCTGCTATAAAAATCCCTCATGACTTTTAAAAGACCTCTATATCCATTAAATAAATAACCTTGTATGATTCTAAAAACCTAACCTGTGACATGAATCTGAAATTTTTCTGCCTGGCAACAACAGCTCTCCAAATGAGGCCAAAATCCTGTTAATCGGAATTTTTAGAATGTCTCAAAGATGTTCATCCTAGTGGATGAGATCTCACTCCTGTGACTGTGTAATGTCACACAGTTGACCTGAAGACTGGATATTAACCAGATGGGCCTCATCTAGTTACAGGGCCCCTGAAAAGTGGAGAGCTTTCTCTGGTTGGTGACAGAAGTCAAAGAGATTATAGAGTGGGCAGGACTCCATGTGCCATTGCTGCCTTTAACAATGAAGGGAGTACAAGAAAAGGAGTGTAAATGGCCCTAAGGAGCTGAGAGAGAGGCCCTAGTGACTGCCAGCCAGGAAACGGAAACTTCAGATCTACAATTGCAAAGAACTGTATTCTTCCAACAACTTAAATGAGCTTGTAGGGAATTCCTCCCAGAGCCTCCACACAAGAGACCAGAGCTCACACCTTGGCCTCAGCCTCCTGAAATCTTGAACAGAGAACCATTAAGATGACCCAGACTTCTAACCTACAGAACTGTGAGATCAGAAATGGGTGTTATCTGAGGCAGATAAGTTTGTGATAAATTTTTTTAAAGATTTATTTATTTTTATACAAGAACTGGGATATAGGCCAGATGTGTGGGATGGTGAGAGGATTCACCAGAGACAGAGCAGGGAACAGAACAAGCAGACTGACAAAATACACTGCTGAGGGGAGCAGCAGGTGCAACAGGAGAGGTCAGCTGTGCCATGTGGGATCCTACAGGCCGGCTGGGATCCAACCGGCACTGCAGAGGCTGCAAACAGCTCCACAGCGTGGCGCTCAACCGCCTGCACCACCAGGGGAGGCCCAGTTTGTGATAATTTTTAACACTGCAATACAAAACTAACATAGTCAGAAGAAAAGTGACCAGAATATTCTAGAAAGGACCTAGGAATGTTTCTAGTCTGCTGGTTCCCTAGACAAAGGAGGTCTCTAGACACAGGAAACAGTATGAAACCGCAGCTGTTTCAAACTTTAAAAAACCAACATGAAGTCATACATTATCAAATACTGCTACATTGTCAACTTGATCTTGATAACTATCAAGTCTCTCTGATTTCAGTCCCACTAGAATATATGTATCATGTGGGCAGGAATGTTGCTTTTTTGTTCACCATTATTCCCAATACCAAGAACAGAACCTGATACCCAACAGGTAGTTAATAAGCATTTATTGAATAAACAAATGATTTGGGCTAGAATTGTACCAAATCAGTATAACAACAATTATTCAACTGTTGCCATTTATTTATGTCTTGAATTCATTAGAGAAATAATAACACACTTGTTTTATGTATAAGTGTAGTTAGATTTGCCAAATCATCTAAAGCATAGGCTTCATGGGCAGGAGAAAGTAATAAAAAGGGATTATTTATTAATATGTTTAAAAATAATATTTTTGTCTACACCTCACCCTAAAAATACAAATGAGGGAATTAGACAGATTAAATAAGTATGTAGCTGGTAAATAAATTGTGGTGCTATTCAAAATGTTATGATAGGAAGTTTTTATCAAGCAAAAATCTATCCAAGTTTAAAACTGATAAGTGGTAAGTGCTACTGCTAAATCAGCTGTGTGAAGAGAAAGTGGAAACAGACTGAAAAAAGAAGACTTCAGATTCACAGTTATTGGAATATGAACTCAATTCCACACAGTTTAATAAAACAAAATTTACTGCTATATGTAAGATATTCATATATTCATAGACACTCTTTGGATTATGAGGGTAAACAAACATGTCTTCACCCTAGGATTTCCAATCTAGGAAGGAGCAAAGGCAGCCGCCCACATAAATACAATAAGAGGTAGGATTTGAGGAGTGCTTTATCTGGGGTACCAAGAACAGTGAGAACAAAAATCCAGGAAGAGCTTTCTTACACCAAAAGGCGTCAGACAGCAGAGTGGCAGTTATCAAGTGGCATTTCCCCCAGCATTTACTTACATTTTACAGAAGAGGTGACTTATTAGAAATATGCTCCTTGGATTCTTGTCCCATCAGAGATCTGAAGTCTAAACAAAAGGAAAACCAGCCGTAGAATTGCTATGCCTCAGAAATAGTTATGCAAAAACTTTTTAGACTGAAATTTGCACTCAATTTGTATTCTCTCAGTACGTACTCCATAAATTCCCTTATTCCTCAGTTTTATCTTAAATGCAACAATGTGTAATTTCACCGTGAGATTAATGTGGAAGATAAGCATTTTAAAATGTGAAATGGCACTAATATAGATAGTTGGTTGATGTGTGAGAAGAATAAAGAACATCTCCTGCCTCATTCGTAGTTGGCAGTTTCTTCTTTGCAAGCGAGGAAATTAATAATCCCTAGAATCCATGACATTCTAGCCCTCAATTTGTTTTTAAAATCTACTAGTATACATCTGGTAACCCAAAGGTGGTGCTGTTTATGAGATTACTGTTGTAAACTTGATTACATTGCCCTCTAGTGGTACTCTGAGGGTATACAGTTCAATAAATACTTCCTTTTAGGTATTATTCCACATTCATTGAGCACCTATTGTATGTATTGTATCAAATATCTACAGTGAAATTGTGTCCTTAGTACTGAGGTAGGTTCCACGAATATGAGGTTAATAAGAAATAGTTCCTACTCTTGTTGATTTTGCATTCAACCATAGAACGGTGTGAAAAGGAACTACAGCAGTAGTATGTTGAAAGGTCTATGAGTAGACAGAGGAGAAAGTAATTAAGTCTCCCCAAGTAAGACTGGCAGGGCTTTCCAAACATGTTTCAATGAGCAGTATCTTGAAAAATGCATAGGAGTTTTCCAAGTGTATATAGTGTATATAGGGGTGTGTGTGTGTGTGTGTGTGTGTGTGTGTGTTGCTTCAAGATGGAAGTATCAGAGTAATGGAAGCTAATCTTTTATTAGCTGTTAAAATGCCTACTGTGTTTAGACGACAGTTAAGTGTCTTTTATGTGATATTCACAATGTGCTCCAACCTGATTTTGTAATCCTTTTTCCCTGTGTGTCCCCATGACACTCCATACACTTACTGCAGATTGTATATTAGAAATATTGAGACAAACTAGTCAGATAATCATTTACATCATAGTCAAGATTTTTGCTCTACTGTGATTATTATAATAATATATAACATTATATAATAATTTCATAGCAATATATAAATGATTTGTGTTCTCAATGATAACCCAAATTAATATTGTTACATAACACACACTACAGTTCTCATTCTCACCTTCCTGGATGTATAATACTGACTTGCTTATACCAGCCCTTAAGAGATTCCTATTGTTCCTTAATTTGTGGGGGGAAATCAGCTTGAAAAATACACCCACTTAACTATCAAACTCTAATAGTTTTGGGATTTGCTGACTTACTTTGTGGGTGAATATATTTTTCTTTTGCTGTGCAGGAAATGTAGCACCTTAATCATCTCTGGGTATAAAGTCAGCATTTGTACAGTGTCCTGGGCTACCTCCAGAGTAGCCACCATTGGGATGCATGCCTTAGGCAGTATCTACTGGTGTATTTTTTTTTTTCAAGTCTGTAGAATGGGACAGAAGTGGAGGTGTCAGAAGGGGAGGTGTCAGCAGGATAATTGTCTATGATGCAAGATTCTTCTCTTTGCAAGAGCAGCATCCTATATGTTTGAAACAAGGAGGCAGACAGAGCTGGGATCAAACCTTCACTCTGTCACTTACTACTGGTGTGATGTTGGCAAATGTCTTGATGGTCCAGTTTCCTCATCTGTAAAATGGAGATATTAGCATCTACCTCCAGCATTGCTGGAGGGATTAATAAGAATATATGAAAAGTACCTGGTGCAGAGAAAGTGATCAGTAAAAGTTCATTCCATCCCCAGATTTCTTCATACGTTATAACAGCGTATGCTAAATCAACTTCCACTTAAGTATGAGTCCAAGGACAACTTTTATGTTTATTCTATTTTTCTAAAACTATCTAACATCTGGAAAGAAACTTATGATTTGGAGTTCAGACTCAAATATGTTATCACACTGGCTCCTCACCCAACACTGGCAGCAAGGACATTTTAACATGTCTTACACATTATTTAGTGAGCGAGTGTATACTCTAAATAAAATGCTGGCATTAAAACACTTAATTGCTGGCCTCCAGAAGAACCCCCGCCCCTCCACCCAGTCAGGAGAGAGGAGACAGATAAAAATCAACTGTAATTCAACTTAAATGCTAAATTGTAAGTGGAGGAAGTTGGGCCCTCCATAGAGGAAGTTGGGCCAATTCAGGTTGACCCTTGGGGTAAAGTGGGCAGGTAAACTAAGTCAGGAAGGATAAGTCATTGTTTTCCTTGTGGGAAATGAAAGTATGCAAGGAAGTTGGGATGGGAATAAGGAGAGGGGAGGTGGTGAGGACAGGGAAAGGAGCTTTTCCAGAAAGAGGAAATGCAAATTATTGATGTTAGGAGACAAAGCCACATTTGCAATTAAACGAATCCTCTAGGACATCATATTTTGGTCACTTATGTAAAGGGTGAACAGAGTGTTATAAAATAAATAGACTTTGTGGCCCAGGAAACTGAAGCTTCTTAGAAAAATGGTTGTTTTGATCTCAAATAATAGCCATGTTCCAGTTAAAACCAAAACAAAACAGCCAGTTTAGTGACTGCCTATCATCCGTATCAGTGTAGCAATAATCATTCATGAAGTCGTGATGCCAGTACTTTTTCATAGACACAGATAATCTTGGATGTACATTTCCTTAAATCCATACCTTTTCTAGATTACAAAAAGTACCTTTCAAAATGGGGAGTTTCTTGTCTAACAATATGATCACTTATTCACCCTGTCTTTGCCCTTTCCATCTGAGTAATCCATCTATTCAGTAGAAGTGGACATCTAGGAGTCTCCCCTCCTTTTGCTTAACTGAAAAGGGCGCTGCCAGGCCTGAGAGTGTCAACAGTGAGCACACAGAGCCTGGGGAATGTGCTCCCAGGGCCCATGGGGATGAGCTGTGCTGCAAGACTCACAGCAGAATTTTCCCTCCCTGACTTGGAGGGACGATTTCACTTCTTCAGCCTTAATTCCTGGCACTAACAACCAAACATTTGCATTTTTAGAGTCCTTTTTTTGGTAAACGTTTGGTGCGTAGAACTTTTCCTCCAAGGATAATTTTAGCATTAAAAATGCATCAAATTATTTAAAATCCTGGCAAGTTTCAAAATAGGAGTGGGTGACTTAGGAAGGATCTATTCTCAAGAAATAACAATGGTGTCAGTAAAATCCAAGAGACTTGGAAAAGAATTTATATACACACACAAACACAGTCACACACACAGCCACACACATGTACACACACTCCTTCACAATTCCCGGAAATTGAAATTGATTTAACATATTGAGATTATGTTACTTGGGTGTTTCTTTGAAACACTGAGAAATAATTTTACTTTGGCACTAGAGGCAAATATTTCTAACCCTTAGTTTGGGATTAAAAAGTCTTATAGCAGGGCCTCCCCTGGTGGCACAGGCGCATGAGCACAGCGCTGTGAAGCTGTCCAGTCTCTGCAGCGCCGGTTCCATCCCAGCCATTTAGGCGAGGGTCCCACATGGCACAGCCGAACTCTCCTGTCTTGCCCCTGCTCCCCTCAGCAGTGTATTTCGTCAGTCTGCCTGTTCTGTTCCCCACTCTGTCTCTGGTGAATCTTCTCACCCTCCCGTGCATCTGGGCTGTACCCCGGTTCTTGTGTAAATAAATAAATAAATCTTAAAAAAAAAGTCATATAGCAGAGGGCCTCCCTCGTGGCACAGGGGGTTGAGTGCAGCACTGTGAAGCTGTCCGCAGCTTCTGCAGCGCAGGTTCGATTCCCGGCCAGCCTGGGCAATTCCCACATGGCGTGGCAAATCTCTCCTGTCACACCCGCTACTCCCCTTAGCAGTGTATTTCACACCTCTCCTATCGCGCCTGCTGCTCCTTCAGCAGTGTATTTCGGTCGTCTACCTGTTCTGCTCCCCACTCTGTCTCTGGTAAATCCTCTCACCCTCTCATGCATCTGGCCTGTACCCCAGCTCTTGTATAAAAATAAATAAATCTTTAAAAAAATAAAAAATAAAGTCTTATAGCAGAATTACTGTTGCAAATACAAACCCCTTCCCCAATGCATCACCTCTCTCTCTTTCCTGAGACTTTCTTTCATGGAATACGAAAATCAATGATGCAATTAAGGTCAAGATCTAGGGGGTTTCAGAATATATATTTATAACGACAAAATGAAACACCCCAAGAGAATAAGTAAGTACACATTTGCACATATAATTACTCATATTTGCTTGCATTTCTTAGTCCCTTTAATTTCTCCTCCTACCTTCTAAGTTTCAAGAAAGAAATTCAAGATGTATTTTTCTATGTATAATATCTTTCCAGGTGGGCTGCCATTGTCCTGGGTAGCAGGTAATAGTAGACTTGAAGTGACTGCTCTATTCTGTGTATTTTGTAAAGTCCGAAACAATATAAAAGCTCAACTGAATAGTCCTGTGCATTTATATGAGGCAAGTCAATCTACTGATGTATACCAGTTTAACCCAGGGGAATTTTTCTTTCCAAAAGACAAGAGAGTGTAGATTATTTTTTAAAACTTGAGACTCCATCTCTCTCTCTTTATTTTCTTCTTTCTTTTAGCCTTCATTCCTGACATATATAGTAAAATAAAAATTGCCCATAATCCCACAGCATAATCATTGCCAAAAGAAAGCGCATGTCCCTGTGTGTGTGTGTGTGTGTGTGTGTGTGTCTAAAACATATGCCAAGTTCCCACATCAGGAAGGCCATGAACTTTGTACCAAGCCACAGCAACTACAGCTGTTCATTGTAGGCTCTTTAGCAGCATCTCTGGTCCACCCATTACATGCCGGTAGTTTCTCTGTCATGAGAATCAAAAATGCTTCCGAGTAGTGCCAAATGTCCCCTGAGAAGTAATATTCACTGGCCCTGCCCAGCTGAGAAGGCCTGTTCTGGGTCAGTCTGCTTGAGCTCTCCATGATGGCCCCCTATTAATCTTGAGACATCAGTGCCCTTCCTTTGACCAAATAAAGGAAAATGAGGACATAAATTAACCAAACATTTACTGAAGCGATTATTATGCTCTCAGCCCCATTTTTGATGTTATAGATGTAAAAGCATTTACTTTCAGAAGGTTTACACTCATTTAAGTTAAATGTATTTACATGTGAAAGAAGGATAAAATCAGATCATATGGACTGGGTGTCTAGATAGCAAAAAAACTACACAAGCGCAACACATGTAGAGAGAGGACTTGCATTCGATTACCTCATATATTCACACTACTTTTTCATACATTTAAAAATCATTCTCAGAGAATGTGTAAATCAATTACCATTTATTGAGTATAAACCATATGCCAGGATTTGTGTAGGGAATTTAAATAATGTCGTTAGTCAACATATAAGTAACTCCACATCTTTATTTGCAGTTGCTAGACACATCCCTTCCAGACTGAGAGGCTGCCAAACCTGTCTTTCATCCCTCATTGCCACTGCCCATGTAACCTTTGCCAAGAGAAGACTGGAAGAGAGGGGTGATTGAAAATATTGAGGAAGAAGAGATATGGACTAGTAGTAAGCGCTGAGCTCCACCTTCCCTTAAGCTAGGTGAGGGGGGAGGGTCACAAGAATGATTAGTGCTGCAGAAAGAGGAAACTGGCACCTTCTCTGCTGGCTCCTGGTTGAGCTACAGAAACTGAGAAGGCTTTTGCTTGGGTATCCTCTAGGCTGGAGCTGAGCTGGACCTGCCCACAGTGGCAGCGGGAGGAGAGAGTGTGGAGATGATAGCCTGCATGCTTGGCACTGGTATGGGGAAAAATACACAAGACTTTTCTGGGCCAATTAGATGTTGGGGAAAATAACTGGACTCCATCTATCTTAATGGGAACCCTCTGAAAAGACCATTTTGCCCAGAAGGGGCTTGACATAAAGAAGCCAAGTGGTGTGGGCTGCTAACAGAGTTGAGGACCCCCGAAAGTGCACTGTCTTCCCTGGGGAACTATGTGCTGCAGAGTTTCTTCAAGTACCTCCAAACAGACCACATACACACATCTCCACCCCATGAAAGGGCCAAACGTTTGTCTTCTATCATGACAGCAGGTGCCAGTGGCTGAGAATACCAGCTCAGTAAAAAGACTTGCCACTTTTCCTCTGTTTCTCTTCCTCCTCCAGCTCTATCTCTGGACCACCCAGGAGCAGGCAATAAAGTAGAAGAGCAGGGCACAATGGCAGGCAGACAGCAGCAGATCCCTGAATATGAGGCAACCTGTGTTGGTGATGAGGGGAAAGAGTAAGGGTGGAAGAACTTTTAGGTTTTTGTTTGAATTGGACTGAATGTTTTAACATTTGGCAGTGAGACTTGCTCTTATAAGCTAAAATTTCCAGAAACCTGTTTGTTCAAAGACCAGGAAGGGAGATTTGATATAACATGGTAGAAGGCAGAAACTGGAGGAAAATAAAACCACCTCCTGTTTATCCCTCATCAAGTTCAAGTTGTCAGCTGATTAAAAGCACAAAAACCTGGTGAAATATGATTGTTTTCTAATAATGCTGAAGTTCAGAGAAGTTAAGTTACTGGCCCAAGGTCATGTGGTTGAAAAGTAGAGATTTGAGGACTTGGGACATGATGCCCCATGCCTTCTCACTGTATTCTACCTGTCCATTGGAAACAGAGCAAGGTTTGTGGTTGGCATTTTAACAAGAGGTAGAATTTTGAAGAGAGTAGAAGTGAGGGTCCTGGAGGCAAGTATGAGTGTGAAGCCTTGGGACACTGGACCAAGATGGGCTTGAATGCAGAGAGGAGTCTGTGCTGGGAAGTGAGATCATGAGGTGGAGCAGGGCTGTTGAGGCCTGGGAAGGGGGCTTGGTATCTGATGCCTTACGGGATTCTGAGCCATCAAGTAAGATAACAAAAGTCATGAAGATCACTCTTGTGGGGGTGAGGACAGACAACACAGAAATCAGATCCTCTCAGTTGCCAGGATGTAAGATATTGAGGATTGGAACTGTTAGAATGATGATGGTGGCATCAGAAATTGGCAGGACATGATGGCAAATTTGATAGAGGGACTAAAGGAGAGGCTTAAATACCAGGTTACTAAAGAAGCTGTTTGGGGCTGTTCCTCATCTATTGAGGTAAATAGCTTGAAGGTCAACCTGTCAGTCATGGCCACTGTTAAGAGCCTGGGACTGCCTGGGAAGGAAGATTGGTCTAATCTAGTTCAGCTTTTCTTCTGTTCTTTTCCTTGCGTGGTAATGCAGCGTGAATGCTAATGCACGTGGTTCAGAATTCACAGGGGTATTGCCCAGGAAAGCCAGCTGGCTGCCAAGACACAGCACAGGGTGACATTTACTCTAGTGAATTGAACACAATTAAGGGTCTGCCTTTAACCCCGTTGGCAGAGGAGTTTCCCCTGCCCACCCCCCCACATGGCACACACCCAACTCCCCTCCAGGGTCAGGCAAGCACTAAGCATGGGTAACAGAAAGGAATCTTTTGTTTTGCCAGGACTTCTTCCACCAGGAGGGACTGGAAACTCTCTGTTATTCCATCCTGGGGTGGGAGTGGGGGGTGTGAAAAGCAAAGCAAAGCATATGGATTGGAATGATTGACAACACAGACCAAAAGTCGAGACTGGAAGAGATGAGATCAGAGGAGCTGAGGGCTTGAAAGACAAGGTGGTGGGGGACAAGAAGCGCTAGGTAAAAGAAGGGCCTCCCAGGGCCTTTGGAGAGGGGTGACGGTGTGGGTGGCCTTGGGAGAAAAAAGGCCGGGCGGGGGCGGAGCTCCGCGGAGTGAACGCAGTTGGGATTAGAGCAGATGGTTTGAGCAGGAAGTTACTGTTCTGAACATTCTTCTGGACGTGTCATTGTGTGAGAATGATCAGCTCCCAGAAAGGCTCCGTTTCTGTAGTGGCAGAAAACAGTCTCATCTGCGTCATGAGAGAAGCTCTGCCTTTCAGAAGTCACCCCATAGTAAGCAAAGCCACGGCGATGGAAATATCGGCCAAGTGCTCACCTATTCACTTAGGATTAGAAAGACAGTGGTCCCCGGAGCAGAGTGTGCAAGTCAGTGCATCTGGAGATTCTCTTCTTGCAGGCAAATGACGAGGGAAGTCTCGAATTATGACCCGGACGTTGTAAATGACCCCACAATCAGAACAAGGGCGGTTTGCTACATCATTTACAAAACAGACTGGCCATCCCCTTAGGTGGCCCCCAAACTTTAAATGTTTTAAATTTCCCCTTTTTAATCATCTAGGCCACTGGTTCTCAGATTCTGGTTTGAAAATTACATACCTCTAAATTCACTGGGGAAACTTAAGTATTAGATTCCCAGGTGTCATCCCAAACTTTCCAGAATCATAATCTGTAAGGTCCTGGAATTTACATTTTAAATACATTCTTCATGGGATTTAGGAAGCCTGGATGCAGTTTTAGGCTGACTATTTCTTTTCACTCTCTCTTGGGAAGGAGTACATTTAGTTGATTAATTGATGAGGTAATATTTGGAACGCTAATAGTTCATCCCTCCTCTTCTCTGGATTCTAATCTATTGAACATTCAATAGAAGAAGCACTGGAGAGCTAAATGTTGTTTTTGGTTTGCACTTTCTGGTCAGACCCAGAGTTTCAAATGATCTGGGGTCTCCCAGTTCTCTGTTACAAATCAGATTTGGGGGCTTTTGCAGACTTGAAGCAGGAGAAGAGCAGGGAGGCCCTGACATGGGGGGTGGGGTTCAGCAGGATAGTGGGAATAGGATAAGGTACAATTGAGAGTGAAGAGGCTGAGCCACCTGGATTTGGCCACCCTGGTAGATGGCTTTCGTCTCCTCCTTTCCTGCTGTCCCCAAGAGGGTCAGTGCATACGAGTTGCCCTCTAGAATCACAATGATATTCTGCTTCCCTGAGCTGCTCTACACTGGCTTCTACCTGACTTCTCTATGAATTTTGGACCTCACCTTTCCAGACCAATTTTTGGCTGAGTTCTTCCCTCCAGCTCAGTTTCTCCTCATTGTCTCCAGTGAGGCTTCTGCCTGGCATACCCGCACTCTGATCCCTCAGCCAATTCTCTAGGCAGGTCGCCAGTTTTTTGGTTTTTGTTTTTTTTAAAAGATTTATTTATTTGTGAATACAAGAACTGGGGGACAGGCCAGAGGGTGTGTGTGTGGGTGGGGGAGAGAGGATTCACCAGAGACAGAGTGGGGAGCAGAGCAGGCACATCTACTGAAATACACTGCTGAGGGGAGCAGCAGGCGAGACAGGAGAGATCTGCTGCACCATGTGGGTTGCTCCCTGCCTGGGGATCGAACTCGTGCTGCAGTGGCTGGAGATAGATTCATAGTGCTGCGTCTTAACCCCTTGTCTACCGGAGAGACCCCCAGGCAGGTCACTAGTATGGCGGAATTGGGAGTGGAAGTTGGGCACAGGCTGGATGGAGCTTATTCTCAGTCACTTCTTATGTCTCCTTCTGAAGCTGCCTTCTCAACAGAGGAGAACTGGAGAATGATTCTTGAGTCAGGGGAGAGGCCTATTTGCTAGATCCTCTAAAAAGCTATGAGTGCTTTTGCCGTAGAGATCATGTTGAACCTAGAGGAAGACATGCCCTAGGTCAGCCTGAGAAAGCCAAAGAGGACTTCACAGAGGAGCTATCTCTTCTCAGTGCAGTAGAAGCATTCTTGCCTGGAATGACTGTGCAGGTTGCATAGCAGTAGGAGTGTGCTGGCCAGTAGGGAGAAGGAAATTGAAACAGAAGGGCTTTTTAAGGAAACCACAGGGCCTTGATTACAGCTACAGCAAAGGGACATGAGGTTTACAATAAGACTGAAATATGAACAGGTGCTGCCTTCTGATAGATCTTCTGTTATACCAAGTTCAGAAGTTTGAATTTTATCCTCTGATCTCCAAAGTGGGTGCTGTCTGCCCTTCACTGGGGACATACAAGATGATTAACTGGGGGGTGAAAAGAAAATCTATAATCATATTTATTTTTTTGAATTAACTTCATTGAGGTAATAAGATTATTTTTTAATCTAAGAAGAAATAAATGAAATGTTCCTAAACTATAATATACAGATTGACCTGGGCTCCTCACTTGGTCCACCTGTTCAGTGTGTCCTGTATGGAGCATGATGTATTTTGAGGGAAGAGTAGGAATGGAGCTCTGTAATTCAGAGACTAACATTGATACCTTCAAGTTTTGTGCCCTTTCAGCACAAAGCACATGTTTAAATTTATATTGTTTGGTTAAATAGACTTAAAGATTATATCATATTTTGTGTATCAGATTTTTCTGCCCTTGCTATTGGGAAGAGAAACTATTACAAGTCCTGTGTGATGCCAATAATTTTTTTTAAGATTTATTTATTTTTATGCAAGAACTGGGGTATAGGCCAGAGGCATGGGAGAGTGAGAGGATTCACTAGAGACAGAGTGGGGAGCAGAACAGGCAGACGGACCGAAATATACCGCTGAGGGGAGCAGCCAGCATGACAGGATAGGTCTGCCATGCCACGTGAGTATCTCAGAAATTTCAGTGGTGAACCCCACATTGCTCTGGCCCACACTGCTCTCAATCGTGGCACTACTGACATGTTGGATCAAACAATTCTTAGTTGTGAGGCCTTTTCGTGCATTATTGGGTGTTCAGGAGCATCCCTAGCCTCTGCCTGCTAGATGCCAGTGGCGTTCCCCCTGCCCTAATCATGATAACTGTCTCCATACATTGCCACCTGTTCCCTTTCTTTAGTATCAAAATCATTCCTGATTGAGATTAATTGCTGAGACTAAAGGCTGCCCTGGTCTTGTCTAATGGGTTTAAAAGCAAGCTACAGGGTTTCCCTGGTGGCGCAAGGGGTTAAGATGCAACCTATGAAGCTGTCTGCAGCCTCTGCAGCACGAGTTTGATCCCCGGCCGGCCAGGGAGCAACCCACATAGTGCAGCAGACCTTTCCTGTCTCGCCCACTGCTCCCCTCAGCAGTGTACTTCGGTTAATCTGCCTGCTCTATTCCCCACTCTGTTTCTGGTGAATCCTCTCACCCCCCACACCTCTCTGGCTGGTACCCCAGCTCCTGTATATATAAATAAATAAATCTCTAAAAAGTAATAAAGTAAAATAAAGTAGAACTGACAAGATTTGCTGCTAGGTTCTATATAGGAAAAAAAAAATAAAAGCAAGCTACAAAATAATCAAGCTATTTTGAAGGCGCTCCACTAAATTCTTGAACAAGTTTAGGAATATTTCAAAAACCAAAAATAATCCAATATGCCAAAATAAAATTCACTGTTATGTCTAACATCTAACCCAAAATGTTCATAGATGCAAAGAAACAGAGTTGAAAACCCATAATGAAGAAGGTCAATCAAATAAAATTATGAGAGAAGGATGTTAAAATAGCAATTATTATTATTTTTTTTAAGATTTATTTATACAAGCACTGGGTACAGTCAGAAGCACGCAAGGGTGAGAGAATTCACCAGAGCCAGAGCGGGGAACAGAACAGGCAGACAGATGGAGGACACTGCTGAGGGGAGCAGCGGGTGCAGTAGGAGAGGTCAGTGCGCCATGTGGGACCCTCGCTGGTGGCCGGGGATCGAACCAGTGCTGCTGCGGGCAGCTTTGCAGCCCAGCGCTCAACTGCTGCGCCACCAGGGGAGGCCCTAAAAAAGCAGTTATTATGCACTGTATATGTTCAAGTGTGTACAGGGAAATAACAGTTCTAGGAGAGTGTAGATGATATTAAAAAGACCTATTTAAGTTTCTAGAGATGAAAAATACAATGTTTAAGATGAAAAATACACTGAATGAGATTAACAGCAGAATGGAAATTACTCCTTTAAGACACTAAAGAGTATCAAAGAGTTTTAGAACAACTTTAAATGACAACTTTAAGTGAATATGTACATAGAGATTCAAAAGGAGAGCAAGGATTGAGAACAAAAAGTTTTGAAGAAATAATGACTGAAAAAATTCCAAATTTGATGAAAACTATGTATCTACAGATTTAAGAATTTCAATGCCTATAAGATGAAAGGTGAAAAATATTACACAAAGGCACATTCTAATCAAACTGATTAAAGTATGTGATAAAGGAAAAAAATCTTTAAAAAAGAACCAGAATAAAACCTCAGAGGAACAAAGATAAGAATGACAGCAGATTTGTTGTTGGAAACAATATAAGTTAAAAAAAAAGATAATGGAAAAATAGCTTCAAAGTGCTAAAATAAACAAATAAACCTGTCAACTTGGATTCACCTAGCAAAAATATCCTGAAAAAATGAAAACAATATAATTAACTTATCAGGCATATTAAAGCTTCAAAAATCCAAGCCAGCACTATGAGAAATCTTAAAAGTAGTTTTTAAAATAGAAGGAAAAAGAAACCAGATAGAAATCCGAATCTATAGAAAAAAATAAATAGTAGCTAAAATGGTAAATATGTGGGCTAATACAAAAGACATTTTTTCCATTTAAAAATCTCTTTTGAAAAGGCCAGCTATTATTGAGGAAAGAGCGTAATGTGTATTTTTCTAAAATCAATAAATAAACATTACATTTATGTAAAAATAAATGTTATATAACATATTATAAAATAGCATTTTATTTTAATCTCATCTTTGAAATGTTTCTGTTTTTCATTTTGATATTTTCATGCATTACTATATTAGTACAGTGTGCATGAATACAATTTATCAATCAAGTAATAAAATAAAATAATATTGTATTACTATATTAATATTTGCATTACTATATTAATATTAATATAGCAATACTATTACTATATTACCATACATATATTACTGTATTAGTATATTAATATTAATATATTACTATATTAATATAATATTTGACTTTCACAAATCACACACAAAATAATAACAATAAAGACCAAAACAAAACAGAAATAAACAGACAACTATAAATCAGAGACATTCTGCAGGGGAGGGGAAGGGAGAAGTATCAAAATAAGGTAGGAAAGAGCACAAGGGACTATGGTGATGGTGCACGGGTGAATTGGTGGTGGAAATTCTATGGGACTACACCTGAGAAAAGAAAGCAAATGTTAAAAAATGAACAATGATGTAAAATATATATAAATAAATAAATTATTAAAACAACAATAACAACAACAAAACCACACCCAAACCTGTGGTTAAAACAAACAAAAAAAGGAAGTAAGAATTCCTAGACCTAAGTTTTGTTCTTTACCTTACCATTCACCTATATAACCTCGTGAGTCCACGTTTCTCATTATTCCATTATGATGGGGGGGGGGTTTGGGGGAGTCGTCTATTGCCACCATCATAAAGTGATGTAATTGTCATACATTCGTGAGTTAGGCTTAGTAGTGAAGTTAATCTCATAGACCATCGGACAGCCTTGTCTCATAGGTTTGAAAACGTCCTGCTTGTAGACCTGCTTAAATTTAACATTTTATGGAGCAGTAATTTTAATCAGTCTGCTTTCCCTGTTATATTACTATCATATATCATTGCTAGCTGCCAAGTAGTTGGACTGCCAGCTTTCCACCGTTCAGTTACATGACTGATGGAACACTGAGTGTCTTATGGAGTAATGCTAACAAGGACATAAAAATAGATGACAGTCTATTTTAAGCACACATAGATTACCAAGTCAAATGTTTAGAGTGAAGAAAAGACATCCAGGCAAATTATTTCTCTCATCTATCTATCTATCTATCTATCTATCTATCTATCTATCTATCTATCTATCTATCTATCTATCTATCTATCTGCCTACCTACCTGTCTTGTCTATCTTCCTATCTATCTACCTATCCACCCAGCTACCTACCCACCCACCTAACTACCTACCCACCTACCTATCTAATCTATGTGTTGTTACCAATGGCTTAAATAGATTTATACTATAGCTAGATATTTACAAGAATAAAGTAATGAATCTCAGTTAAAGTATTCAACTCAAGATGTGGGAAAGGCATGCTGGCTTATTGGTAATCATTAGATGAGAAGCTTTGTACTGAAGTACGATAGTTTTTATTCCTATCAAGAAAGCTAACTTTAACAGCTTGTTCCTAAAAAATACCCTGTACTTTATTTGTGTAAATCTGTCTCTGTTGTCTTACAGGGCGCAAAGGGGGTGGGGGTGGGGTTGGAAGGGTATGTGACTCAAGCATACAGGAATAGGAGAGAACAGTGACTTCTTAGAAATGAAAAGTTGAAATAAAATCCTTTGAGTTAAGAGGAAAGATGCCACAATTGTGTGCATGCACACACACGCAAATCTATATTTAGAGATATGATTCACAGTCAGGAAGAAGATTTTATATTCGCACCTTATAAAATACACTCTTTTCCAGTTCATCATTGATCAATATGAGAGAAAAGGTGCTTTGGCTCCCTGTGAGGTTGTAAATTATGTACACATTACTCCTCCCGACTTTAATAAGTAGTATAATGTCAAGATTTTTGTCCAAAGTATGTTTGAAATGTAACCCTGGATTTGCTAACTTATCACATCTTGACAAATGTGATGTTTTACACAGTGTCATTTCTGTCTACATTGGAAGTCTTTGATTATTGTTTCTAAGGTAATTTGGCCACATAGCAAAAATGACCACTGTGATGTGTTTTTATTCTGAGTTTAACTGGAATTTCCAGGAGGAATTGGACCTGAGCAAGGCTAGAGAGGTCATACCCAGGATACTTAAATTAGGTCACAATCAGAAAGTAGAACAGGTTTAGGGCCAATGAAAGAGTTTAGGGCCAATGAACCCACCACAGACTAACTAAAGAGAAACACGTACTGAAGCTAAGCCTGGACTTTGAAAAGACTTAAGTTCCACTTTAGCCATGTAGTACCCAAGCTTCTTTTGGCTGAGGACCAATCAACATTCCATGGAATGTCTGGATCAGTGTATAACTTAGGGTAGCCCTTTGGTTGCCACCACAGTATCTCAGTCTTCCTCACACATCACTGTGGAACTTGAGGTATTATTTTGCAAAGGAAAAAGAGTATAAATAAAAGGCAAGAAACAAAAAGTAGGATTATGGGCATTAAATGAAGGTGTGAATGATGGAGATCTGAAAGATCAGAACACAACTCTCTCTTATGATTAGAAACATACTGGCAAGAAACATTTGTAATCAAGCCTCTAAGTTTACAGGAGATATTAAATCATTTGAGGGAATAAAATGTCAACCAGCAAAGATAATCATAGAGAACTCACAAGAAAAGTAGCAACTGAGTGTCAGTGATGGTGAATGTAAACTAGCCTGTGAGAAAATAAAATGATTCAAATTTGCTTAGGGATGGACTTTGAACTAACTACCAGATATGCTCACAGAAGCCCTAAAGTCACTCTGATCTAGTGACTTGCTGGCTGGATATCTTCAGTGAGACCACTGGAAGCCATCCAAAAGCATAGAGTCTTCCCTGGATTCAAAATCATGATTCACCCATATCTAGTAAAAAGAAAACACATAGAATTATAGCTACTCAAAAAAAAAAAAAAAAAAAAAAAAAAAAGCCAGCAAAAGTGAAGCAGTTCCAGAGAAAGGCATTCAATTGGAATGTTCAAGCAGATGGGGAATGTCTACAGCTAGACAGTTTAAACTAAGTATACTTCAATCAGGAAATATAAAGACTAACAGGGATATCATCTTTGTCTGTAAACCCATAACAGAACAAGAATGAATAGTGATTTGTTTTGTAATTCCTGGAATACCAGATCTGGAAATGCCACTTGAAATACTACCAAGTAGTAATAATAAGGGCAATGACAATGAGGAGGAGGAAGACAGTGATGAAGATGGCAACAGATATAAAGCTCATACTCAGTGCATGCTTCTTAAATAAAACAAACTTTTTTGTGGTTGTATAATATCTGAGAAGATAAATTTTGGGGACACAGAAAACTTTGCTGGACCTAATGGACTACTTTTGTCATTGAACCAGTTTTCCTATTTTCAACACAAACAGCGGTGTATGTAGTCATGTATAACAGCCAAGACATGCTAATCTTCTCATCTGCTTAACAGTGTAGGATGTGGTTAGCTTCATCTGGGAAAAGGAAGCTGCCCTGGCCAGTTATTTCAGTTTGGTGTACCAGGGGGCAGATTGAGTTGGAGATTAGTCTGCAGACTTTCTAGGGCATGCTTTTGAAATCAACTCTTGTGGAAGGGAAGGAAAGAAAGCATAATTGGGTGGGGGGAGAAGCTGAGCTGTGATACAATCTTCAAAGATACCTCAGTCAACCATACAGAGAGTTATAAAAATAGAATGAAACTTCAGAGTTGTCACAGTTAGGTGTGAGACCCCTTTGGGAAAGAGAGGTAATCTTGGTCAGGCAGTTTCCTCCATCTGAGGCAATCCCCACAGAGTTCTCACAGCAAAGGGTGCAGTGATAGTAGCTGTCCCAGCAGCTGGAAACAATTGGTCCATCATTCCTGAAGAGGGATCTTGGTAGCACATTCCAGTGTCCACCACATTCACCTCTATCTTGACCTCCAGTTCCCATTCCTGATTTGTGTGGTTGGGCAGCAGGATGCTCAGGCTCTCTTCTGTGGAGAGCCCGTGGCTTAGTTGCCAAGTATAAAACCACCCCTTGGGGAAGCCAAGGAGCTGGCATTTGTCATCAGTGGACCTAGCTTTTCCCTTGACAA
Organism: Talpa occidentalis; assembly: GCF_014898055.3. NCBI lineage: Eukaryota > Metazoa > Chordata > Mammalia > Eulipotyphla > Talpidae > Talpa > Talpa occidentalis. Next base: position 27,178,736 of record NW_023605194.1, read on the forward strand.
TATCTTTCCCCATTTCCTCCCTTCTTTGCCAATAGTCTTCTGCTCATGTGCCCCCTCCTCTATCACACCCAGCTTTCCAGTGAAAGACAATTTGATAAAGTCATTCACCCAAACCTGCTAATGAAAGGAATAGACTTGGATTTCAATGTAGAGTCTTTGGGCCCAAGAGTGAAATCTTCTGGTTTTTCAGTCTGTCTTGCTTGAGAAGAGGCAATGTTTGAGCAAAGGGGAACACTTCCTTAGCTCCTGAAAGTCAAGCGTGGGCCTGGAAAGATAGGAAAAATTGGTGTGGATAGGGCCAACAAGAGAGTGGAGGAAAAAAGCTTTTCATGGAGGCTCTTGCTGACTGGGCATGATTGACAACTGCTGATGAAAGCAAATGCTGGCTCCCTCAGCGTGGGAATTGCTGCTGCCTAGCAACTCGGGCTAAAGAATTAAAGTGAAGTTTTTCTGCCCTGAACTAAGAATTTGTCCCTTGTCAGTTCTGATGAGTTTGTTAAAGCAAATACAAGTAAAGAACTGGAGAATCTAGACTTCTGTTAAGTGATGATGGTGAAGGTGGTTTGCACAACGCTGGAGAGAGTTCTTGGCCCTCCTACCCCTCAATGTTCTCCACCTATTCTTGCTGCAGCTTTTTGCTTTTTAACAGTAAGAGCCTCTGATAACCTAAAAGAAGACTTTTAAAAAGAATTTTAGAAGATTTTATTGCTACGCTGTGAACTTCTGTTGTTTCAGGGCAACTTTCTCAAAGATTTTATGTACTCTAACATACTGTAAAAACTGGAGCTAGACAGCTCCCCCTGATGCCATCTTATTATTTGGGGGAAATTTTCCTTTGATAATCTGTGGTAGATATCAGCAACAGCAAGTTTGACATTGTATTCTGAAATCTCATTTTACATTTCACATATCAGTAGGTTGTTTCTTGGAAGAAGCATGTGGGAAATAAATGAGTTACTGAAGAAAAAGTAGGTTTGAAAACTAGCTGAATCCATCTTCAAATTTGCTTTTTATCGTACTTTTACTTTCAATATAATTATTCTGTATCTAGTAGATTCTACTAGACTGTAAAGTCTATGAAAACAGAAATTTTTATTTTGTTTATAGATATATTCCTGTACTGAGAACATAGTTAGGGAATCATTACATATTTGTAGAATGAAATTAGGAAATCATTACATAGTTGTAGAATGATATTATTTTCTGTTGCCATCTTGGGGTTCAAAAATTCTCAAGGTATAGATTACTTTGCATTTTCTAGAATTTTATATAAATGCACTCAAAAAGTTTATACTCTTTTTTCTCTCAGTGTAATCATTTGTTCTTACATTTATCAATATTTCATTCCTTTCTATTACTAGAAATATTTCATTGTCCACTCTTGATTCTAAACTTTGTGGAAATGCAAATTGGACTAGAATTGTCTAATTCTTTCAGACAAAGCAAAATTGGAGAACTTAAATTACTCCAACTCAGTACTTAATTACAAAGCAACAGTAATCAAGAGAACATGGTATCTGGAATGAAGATAAACATTTTCATGAATGGAATAATCAAGATTCTGTAAACAGATTCACACATATATATGGATTCTCAATAAAGGTGAAAAAAGAATAGTTTTTCAATAAATGGTGCAGGAACAATTAGAATATTCATGTGGACAAAATGAATTTCTACCATTGCATAAAGCAATTTATTTTAAATGGATCATATATCTAAACTAAAATTTTAAAAAATATATAATAAATTATATAACATGCAAACTATATTATGTAACAGAAAACATAAGAAACTATCTCTCTGATCTTCGTGTAGATAAAATTTTTTGGCTTGCACGTGACAAGAACAAAGTGTAAAATAATTTTAAATGATACATTGCATTTCATAAAAAATTAAAAATTTTGAACTTTGAAAGATTTTGTTATGAAAATAATAAGGCAAGCCAGACTGGGAGAAAAAATTGATAATATATATATCTGACAAAGGGCTATATATATTATATATATAAATATATAAAGAAACCAATATATAGATATATAAAGAAACCAGAATTTATAAAGAACTTTTTCAGCTCAATAATAGAAAGCCAAATAACCCATTAAAAATTAGCAAGAGATTTGGATAATTTATAAAAGAAGATACACAAATAAGCCAACAACACATGTAAACATGCTCAATAAGTATCTTCCATTATTAGGGAAATGCAAATTATAACTACAGTGAGATTCTTTTACAAACACACTAGAATGATTATAATAAAGAAAATTGATAACACTGAGCATGATCCCTTCCAGCGCCATCCATGTTGCTGCAAATTGCATGTGTTTATCTTTTTTGAATGCTGAGTAATATTCCATGGTATATATGTACCACATCTTCTTGATCCAGTCATCTATTTTTGGGCATTTGGGCTGTTTCCAAAGCTTAGCTATTGTAAATAGTGCTGCTATAAACATAGGGGTGCAGGTGTTCTTTGGAATTGATGTTTCTGTGTTCTTTGGGTAAATACCTAGGAGTGGAATTGCTGGATCCTGTGGAAGCTCTATGTTTAGTAGGTCCAGAAATCTCCACACAGCTCTCCATAGTGGTTGGACCAGTTTGCACTCCCACCAACAGTGCAGAAGAGTTCCTTTTTCTCCACACCCTCGCCAACATTTGTTGTTGCTAGTTTTTTTAATATGTGCCATTCTCACTGGTGTAAGATGGTATCTCATGGTAGTTTTGATTTGCATTTCCCTGATTGCAAGTGATGTTGAACATTTACCATCTTACACCAGTGAGAATGGCACATATTAAAAAAAACTAGCAACAACAAATGTTGGCGAGGGTGTGGAGAAAAAGGAACTCTCCTGCACTGTTGGTGGGAATGCAAACTGGTCCAACCACTATGGAGAGCTGTGTGGAGATTTCTGGACCTACTAAACATAGAGCTTCCATATGATCCAGAATTCCACTCCTAGGTATTTACCCAAAGGACACAGAAACATCAATTCCAAAGAACGCCTGCACCCCTATGTTTATAGCAGCACTATTTACAATAGCTAAGCTTTGGAAACAACCCAAATGCCCAAAAATAGATGACTGGATCAAGAAGATGTGGTACATATATACCATGGAATATTACTCAGCATTCAAAAAAGATAAACACATGCAATTTGCAGCAACATGGATGGCGCTGGAAGGGATCATGCTCAGCGAAATAAGTCAGAAAGAAAAAGAAAAATACCGGATTGTCTCACTCATAGCAGGAATCTAGAAAACTTAAATAAAGGACCAGGAAAATGAATAACTATAAGAAAGTAAAAATCAAAATCAACAAAAAACTATGAACCAGAGACACCTTTTGGGGGGTGGGGGGCGGGAGGGGAGGGATAGGGGTCAGAATGGGGGGGTTGCAATTGTATGGGGAATATAAAAATAAAATTTATTATTTTAAAAAAAAAAGAAAATTGATAACAGCAAATGTTGGTGATGATCTAGAACATCTGGAACTCTTTTTTTTTTTTTATATTTTTCTTTTCCTTTCTGGCTTATTTCACTGAGCATAATCCCTTCCAGTTCCATCCATGTTGCTGTGAATGGCATGGATTTATCTGTTTTTGATTGCTGAATAATAGTATTCCATTGTGTATATATTCCATGTCTTCTTGATCCAGTCATATTTTTTTGGGCATTTGGGTTGCCTGCATATCTCATCTATTGTAAATTGTGCTGCAATAAATAAAGGGGTGCAGGTATCCACTTGAATTAATGTTTTTTGTGTTCTTTGGGTAGATTCCTAGGGGTGGAATTGCTGGGCCATGTGGAAGCTCCATTTTTAGTAGTTTGAGAAATCTCCATATTCTTATTCTCATGATCTATTGGTCATATGAAATAGGCTCTAGGTATTCTTGGACCTGTGTCAAGAATTTTAGTGGTCTAATATAATGGAATCGTGAAGAAAATGTCTAGGTTGAGAGAAAATCTAAGGTAATTTTCTTCATTTTCCGGGTGTCTGATGAGTAATTTTGTTTAACTTGCATATGAAGTTTAACTTACTAAAGATAAGTGTTGTATCTCTGTGCAGGTATAACCTGAATGATAGTCCACTCAGTGTTTCATAAGCTCCATAGATATGTGTGCGTGTACATACATATACATGTAAATGTGTGCATTTGTATGTTTCTATGTGCATATGATTGTTCCATTCATGTGTGTGATATTGACTAAATAAATGGCTCAATTTTTTCTGCTTTTGATAGTAGCATGCACATAGCTATTATACTTTAAAATTCCTAGAAATAATACTTTCTGGGACACAGATCCAAAAGTTCCCTAAACATATATACAAATACTTTTTATTTTATAAGTTCATCAGAACTATAAAGATCTTTAATCATTAAGGCAATCCATATTTTTACTTTGATAAGATTTTTATATAGATTCCATAGGATACTTTCTAATTATACCTAACTTTATGTCAGCATTTTTTTAATTTAAATTTTATTTTTATAGTCCCCATACAATTATAACCCCCTTATTTTGACCCCAATCCCTCCTTTCCCCTCCTCCCACCCCCCATAGAGTGTCTTTGGTTCATAGTTTTTTGTTGATTTTGATATTTTCTTTCCTATAGTTATTCTTTTTCCTGGTCCCTTATTTAAGTTTTCTAGATTCCTGCTATGAGTGAGACCATCCAGTATTTTTCTTTTTCTTTCTGGCTTATTTTGCTGAGCATGATCCCTTCCAGCTCCATCCATGTTGCCGCATTGCATGTGTTTATCTTTTTTGAATGCTGAGTAATATTCCATGGTGTAAATGTACCACATCTTCTTGATCCAGTCATCTATTTTTGGGCATTTGGGTTGTTTCCAAAGCTTAGCTATTGTAAATAGTGCTGCTATAAACATAGGGGTGCAGGTGCTCTTTGGAATTGAGAACATCTGGAATTCTTATACGTGACTGATGGAAGTGTAAAATGACACAACCTTTCTAGCAAACACTTCAGTAATTTGTTTTAAAATTATTGATTCACTTACCAGCAATTCATCTCCTGATTATTTACTCAAGAGAACTGAAAGCATATGCTCACACAAACCTGTGTACATTTGTTTTAGTAACTTTATTCAAAATAGCAAAAAGCTGGAAGCAATTCAATGTTCATCAAAAGGTGAAAGTGTAAACAGATTATGGAGTACCCATATAAGAGAGTGTATTTCAGTAATTAAAAAAGCATACAAGTATTCATACACACAACAACAGGGATGGAATTAAAAACTTAAGCTGAACTAAAGAAGCTTGGCACAAGAGCATCTATCCTATATGATTTTATTTGCAAGAAATTTTAGAACAAGCACAATTAATCTTCATTGATAGAAAACACATCAGTGGTTGCGTGGGGCTAAAAATCGATGACTGCAAAGAGACACTAGGGAACTTTTTGGAGTAATGAAAATGCTCAGTATTTGTCTTGACTGGGGTGAAAGTTAAACAGTATATACATTTGTCAGATCTACCTTATTGAGTTGTACCCTCAAAATGCAGTTATGTAAATTATATCTCAAAAAAATCGGTATGGTCACATTATTATGGGTTGCTGTCATACAGCATGTCTATCTTAGATATATGCTCTAGATCTTATGTCGTCCAGAAATCCAGGCGAAGATAAAGGGATAGTAAAATGACAAAGGAAAAAGAAATAATTAAAAGAAGAACTAAAATTCATGATTTAAAAATGCTATTAGCTTAAAAATGTGATATATTTTATAATTTTTTCCCCACAAATTTCATTAATTTGTCAGTTGTTTACATATCTCTATAGCTTGGAGGGTACATTTTCACACCTCCATATGTGAGTGAGTTTCACTTACCCTCCACCAGAACTGCCTGCTAAGGTCCTATCCTTTTCCTTCCCCTACCCTTTTTCCCCTCCCCACTTTCCCTCTGGTAACTAATATGTTTTTCACAGAGTCTAAGAATTATTTTTGTTGTGCTTTGCCAGTTTGTGTTTCTTTGGTTATTTATAGTCCACAAATTAGTGAAACCATCCTGTACCTGTCTTTTATTTTATGACTTATTTCACTTAGCACAGTCACCCAAGATGCATCCATTCTGTTCCAAAAGACACTATTTATCTATTTTTTTTTTAAATAATAGAGTAGTAGTCCACTGAGTGTATAATATTTGAGGGGTAGGAACTAATCACTGAATAGTGACAGGAAAGTTAGTTTATCCCACTGAATGTAGGAAAATTCATTCTAGAAATAGAAAAACTGACATCCTATCCTGGTATGTAGCAGTACACGCAAAAAACAATTAACACACGCATTATCAATTTCCTAAGACTTGGAAGACAACTAAATGTACTTAACACTGAAAATCTGCTGAATGGAGCTGAATCTTTTATGACTCACCAGGCCTGCTATTCCCCGGGCAGGCCTATTCATTTATAAACATTGTGCTGGCAAAGAATTGAAGACATTAATATCAGCGCTGAACAGATTTGCTGTTCATGGAATGTGAGCTACAAGGAGATTTAGTGCAGCATTGTTTTATTTTTTTTTTTTTTTTTTTTTTTTACTTTTTTATTTTTATTTTTTTTTTTTAAATATTAAATTTTATTTTTATATTCCCCCATACAATTGCAAACGCCCCATTCTGACCCCAATCCTTCCCCTCCCGCCCCCACCCCCCAAAAAGTGTCTCTGGTTCATAGTTTTTGTTGATTTTGATTTTCACTTTCTTATATTCACTTTCCTGGTCCCTTATTTAAGTTTTCTAGATTCCTGCTATGAGTGAGACCATCCGGTATTTATCTTTTTCTTTTTGGCTTATTTCGCTGAGCATGATCCCTTCCAGTGCCATCCATGTTGCTGCAAATTGCATGTGTTTATCTTTTTTGAATGCTGAGTAATATTCCATGGTATATATGTACCACATCTTCTTGATCCAGTCATCTATTTTTGGGCATTTGGGTTGTTTCCAAAGCTTAGCTATTGTAAACAGTGCTGCTATAAACATAGGAGTGCAGGTGCTCTTTGGAATTGATGTTTCTGTGTCCTTTGGGTAAATACCTAGGAGTGGAATTGCTGGATCATATGGAAGCTCTATGTTTAGTAGGTCCAGAAATCTCCACACAGCTCTCCATAGTGGTTGGACCAGTTTGCACTCCCACCAACAGTGCACAAGAGTTCCTTTTTCTCCACATCCTCGCCAACACTTGTTGTTGCTAGTTTTTTTAATATGTGCCATTCTCACTGGTGTGAGATGGTATCTCATGGTAGTTTTGATTTGCATTTCCCTGATGACAAGTGATGTTGAACATTTTTTCATATGTCTGTTGGCCATTTGCATTTCCTCTTCAGAGAAGTTTCTTTTTAGCTCTTCTGCCCATTTTTTGACTGGATTATTTTCTTTGTTGTTGCTGAGTCTCATCAGCTCTTTGCAGATTTTTGTGATCAGTCCTTTATCATTAGTGTTGGGTGCAAAAATGTTCTCCCAGTTGGTGGGGTTTCTCTTTGTTTTTGTTATTGTCTCTTTTGCTGTGCAGAAGCTCTTTAATTTGATGTAGTCCCAGCTGTTTATCTTTCTCTTCACTATCACTGCTTTGGGTGATGTGTCTGTAAAGATGTCTTTGATGTGCAAATCCCGTAGTGTTTCGCCTATATTTCCTTCTATGTATTTTATGGTTTCAGGTCTTATGTCTAGTTCTTTAATCCATTTTGAGTTGATTTTTGTGTATGGTGTGAGGTAGTGGTCAAGCTTCATTCTTTTGCATGTAGCGACCCAGTTTTCCCAGCACCATTTATTGAACAAACTTTCTTTGCTCCAATGCATAGTCTTTGCTCCTTTGTCAAAGATTAGTTGACCATAAATCTGTGGGTTTATTTCTGGATTTTCTATTCGATTCCATTGGTCTGTATGTCTGTTCTTGTTCCAATACCATGCAGTTTTGATGATTATGGCTTTGTAGTATAGTTTGAAGTCTGGGAGTGTGATGCCTCCATTTCCTTCTTTTTTTTTCAGTAGAGCTTTGGCTATTCGGGGTTTTTGGTGATTCCATATGAATTTCATCAATAATTGTTCTATTTCTTTGAAGAATGCCATTGAGATTTTGATTGGAATAGCATTGAATCTGTATATTGCTTTTGGTAGGATGGCCATTTTAATAATGTTTATTCTTCCAATCCATGAGCAGGGGATGTCTTTCCATTTCTTTGTGTCTTCTTCTATTTCTTTTAACAGTGTTTTATAGTTTTCTTTGTATAGGTCCTTTACCTCTTTTGTTAGATTTATTCCCAAATATTTGATTTTTTTTGTTTCGATAATAAAAGGGGTGGTTTTTTTGATTTCTTCTTCTTCAGATTTATTGTTTGTGTATAGGAAGGCTACTGACTTTTGCGTGTTGATTTTGTATCCTGCCACTTTACTGAATTGATTGATGAGTTGAATTAGTTTTTCTGTGGAGATTTTGGGGTTCTCTATGTATATTATCATATCATCTGCAAATAGTGATAGTTTAACTTCTTCTTTTCCTATTTGGATTCCTTGAATGTCTTTCTCTTGTCTTATTGCTCTGGCTAGGACTTCCAGTATTATATTGAAAAGCAGTGGTGAGAGTGGACATCCTTGTCTTGTTCCAGATCTTAATGGAATTGCTTTCAGCTTTTCACCATTGAGAATGATACTGGCTGTTGGCTTGTCATAGATGGCCTTTATGATGTTGAGGTATGTTCCTTGTATCCCAAGAATTTCAAGGGCTTTTATCATGAATGGGTGTTGCACTTTGTCGAAAGCTTTCTCAGCATCTATTGATATTATCATATGGTTTTTATATTTCTTTTTGTTGATGTGTTGGATAACGTTGATTGATTTTCGGATGTTAAACCATCCTTGTGCCCCTGGAATGAATCCAACTTGGTCGTGGTGAATTATCTTATGGATACATTGTTGGATTCTGATAGCTAAAATTTTATTGAGGATTTTTGCATCAGTGTTCATTAGGGAGATTGGCCTATAGTTTTCCTTTTTTGTGTTGTCCTTATTCGGTTTTGGTATTAGTGTAATATTGGCTTCATAGAACGTGTTTGGTATTGTCCCTTCCTTCTCAATTTTTTGGAAGAGTTTGTGAAGGATAGGCACTAATTCGTCTCTGAATGTTTGGTAGAATTCATTTGTAAATCCATCAGGTCCTGGGCTTTTGTTTTTGGGGAGGTTTTTAATTACCATTTCAATTTCGCTGCTTGTAATTGGTCTGTTTAGGTGTTCTATTTCTTCTTTATCTAGCTTTGGGTGATTGTAGAGTTGTAGGAATTTGTCCATCTCCTCTAGATTGTTGAACTTGTTTCCATATAACTGTTCATAGTAGTTACTGATTATTCTTTTGATTTCTGCTGTGTCCGTTGTGATTTCTCCTCTTTCATTTATGATTCTGTGTATTTGTGCTTTCTCCCTTTTTTCCTTTGTGAGCCTGGCTAGGGGTTTGTCTATTTTATTTATTTTTTCAAAGAACCAGCTCTTGGTTTCATTGATCTTTTGGATTGTTTTTTTAGTTTCAATTTCATTTATTTCTGCTTTGGTTTTTATTATTTCTTTTCTTCTACTGGTTCTGGGGTTTTTTTGTTGTTCTTTTTCTAGATCTTTGAGCTTCGAGATTAGGTTGTTTCTTTGAGTTCTTTCTTGTTTTTTGATGTGAGCTTCTATTGCTATATATTTTCCTCTTATTACTGCTTTTGCTGCATCCCATACATTTAGGATATTGGTGTCCTCCTTGTCATTCAATTCAAAGAATTTTTTAATTTCTTCTTTGATCTCCTCGTTAGTCCAGTGGTCTTCCAGTAGTGTGGCTTTTAATCTCCATGAGGTAGGATAGTTCCTTGCCTTCTTTTTATGATTTATTTCTAGTTTGATGCCTTCGTGGTCAGAAAAGATGGTTGGTATGATTTCAATCTTGGTGTATCTGTTGATGTTTGTCTTGTGCCCCAGTATGTGATCGATCCTGGAGAATGATCCGTGTGCGCTTGAGAAAAATGTGTACTCCGTTTTTTTTGGGTTTAGTGTTCTATAGATGTCTGTTAAGCCCAAATGCTCTAGGTCCTTATTTAGAGCTTTAGTTTCTTTACTTATTTTTTGTCTTGTTGATCTATCCATTGTTGATAGTGGTGTGTTGAAGTCTCCCACTACATATGTGTTTTCTCTGATGTCTGTTTTCAGAGAGGACAACAGTTGTCTGATATATTTTGGTGCTCTTTCGTTTGGTGAGTATATGTTAATGAGTGTTATTTCTTCTTGAAGTATTGTCCCCTTAATCATAATGTAGTGACCATTGGGGTCTCTTTTTATTTTTTTGAGTTTGAAGTCTGTTTTATCTGATATAAGTATAGCTGTTCCTGCTTTCTTTTTTGGCCCATTTGCTTGTAGGATTGTTTTCCATCCTTTGACTTTGAGCCTATTTTTATCTTTTGTAGCTAAATGTGTTTCCTGGAGACAGCAAAAGGTTGGGTTTTGTTTCTTAATCCAGGCTGCAACTCTGTGTCTTTTTATTGAAGAGTTTAGTCCATTTACATTTAGAGTTAATATTGATATGTTAGCATCTGTATTTGCCATTATGTTTGTCTTTCCTTTGATTTTATTTATTTATTCTTTTAATAACTTTTTTTTTTTTTTTTGGTCTTCTTTCGTTGTTATTCGTCCCTCTGAGGTTCTGGCTTTAGGATTCCTTGTAGTATTTTTTGGAGTGGGGGTTTAGTCGCAATGAAATTCCGGAGTTTCTCTTTGTCTGGGAAGGTCCATATTCTTTCTTCATGGAGGAAAGAGAGCTTTGCGGGATAGAGTATTCTTGGTTGGCATCTGTTTTCTTGGAGTCTGTTGACTATGTCCCTCCACTCTCTCCTTGCCCGTAGTGTTTCTTCAGAGAAGTCTGATGTCAGCCTGATTGGTTTTCCTTTGAATGTTATCTGTTTCTTCCCTCTTGTCAGCTTCATTATTTTTTCCTTGTCCTGGATTCTTGGGAGCTTTACTATTATGTGTCTTGCTGTGTTTTTCCTTTCGTCGTGGAAGTTTGGTGTTCTTCTTGCTTCTTGTATATCAATTTTCAGCTCCTTCTTCTCATTTGGGAAGTTCTCTTCAATTATATCCATGAATATTTTCTCTGTTCCTACATCTCTCTCCTCTCCTTCTGGAATTCCTATAACTCTTATATTTCCTTTCCTCATGGAGTCAGATAGTTCCCGAAGTCTTTCTTCATTCTTTTTCCTTCGTACTTCTCTTTCCTTTTCTGTTTTGGTTCTTTTTATTTCTGTGTCTTCAAGATTACTTATTCGTTCTTCCATTTCATCTATTCTGCTTTCATTGCTTTTCCCAGAGTTCTTTAGTTCCTCCATTAATTCTTTGATCTCCTGCATTTCTCTTACTTCCCTCTTTAGGGACTCAATTTCCTTCTTCTGATCTATCACTTTTTTAATCATGGCAATTTTAAATTCTCTTTCTGGAAGGCTCAGAAGTTCTTCCAAGTTGCTGTCGTTGCAATCTGGGGAGTGGTTTTCTTTTTGTGGTGTGCTTCTTTCCTGAGGAGTTTTTAGGTTGCGTGTGGTTCTTCTACTCCCTACTGTCTGTTTTCTAATTTGTCGTATGCGTTGGGACACTGTGTTGCTCGGACTGACTGACATCTTGGGTGAACTTCTCCGCTCCCCTCTGGCTCTTCCAGGAGCCATCTCTGTCTTCTGGGGGAGCTTTCTGCTGGTTTTAGGCAGTTTTTACTGAAGAAATGTCCCTGTTCTCAAATGGCGAAGCGGGATGCAGTCCCTGCGCCTCCGGTTTCAGGCACACTCTTCTGCGCACCCGGTCTGCCCCGGACGTGGGTGCCTGCTCCCTCTGTGGGCTCAGACTGCTGGTCGGAAGGGGCCTGGCGTGGAATAACTTCCCGGCTGGCCACTGGGTCCGCCAGAAACCTTCTGCCCTTTTCAAGCAGTCTTAAGAAATGTCCTGTTTTATAGGGTGTTAGTGAATTTTTTTTCCTGGTCGCTAGGTGGCGCCAGAGATCTCTCCTATTGTCCTTGGGGGGCTGTTTTTCGCCTCCCCCCACCCCGTGGGACAGAGAACAGAGCGGGAATGGTAGGGTACACCTCAACAGCTTTGGGGTGCTGTGTCTGCCTTGTGCCCCACCGTCGTGGAGAACCCACGCCCCGAATTTTCGTGCCCCGGGTCTCAGTTCGAAGCCCTCAGTTCCAGGACTCGGGCTGTAGCCCAGTTCAGTGGCGCGGGAATGGCGCCTTTTGCACAGCTCCCGTGCCTGGGCGCCTGGTTCCTGCTCACTCAGGGAGGGACCTTCACCTCAGTGAGGACCTCCGTGCGTCTCCCCGCAAGCCTAGGTCGCAGGCGCGGGGACCTGGGCAGCTGCGATCCCAGTCTGCACTTGCTTTTCAAGCTCCCCTAGCGCGCCGCGTTTCCGCGCCAGCTTACCGGCAGCCCGGGCTGTGTGCGGGTCTCCCGGGGTCTTTGTTCTTCTCTAATGGCGCCCGGAGCCGTTCGCTCACCGCCGCGGTGGATCCTGCAGGGTTCGCCTCAGCTCCCGTTCCCGGGGTGTGGTGGCTGCAATAGTTCCTTTCCACTCACAGTCCCGCTTGCTGCGTCCTTTGTTCTTGTGGGCCGTTTTGGTGTGTTGTTTCCTCCTCTCTGCCGGTCGGAGAGTGCTGCCTCTGTGGGCGGGGGAGGGGAGCAGGGTTCTGCGCTTCCCTCCCTTCTAGTCCTCTTTTATGGCCACTTTCTTCTTCGGGCAGTTCGCTGGCGTCACCCGTTTATCTTCCGTGTCCCACTTCTCACTGGGACCTGCCGCTTTTCCTCCCTATTAACTTTTTTTAATGGGAGATCTTACTCGCAGCGTCTCCTCGCCGCCATGTTGCTCCGCCCACCAGTGCAGCATTGTTTTAAACGAGACCTGTTAAGAGTATAAAAAAGTGAGTCTCCGGGCCTCCCCAGTGGCGCAGCGGTTGAGCACTGGGTTGTGAAGCTGCCCACAGCCTCTGCAGCGCCAGTTCGATCCCTGACCGCCAGGCAAGGGGCCCACATGGCGTGCAGACCTCTCCTGCCGCCCGCTGCTCCCCTCAGCAGTGTACTTCGTCAGTCTGCCTGTTCTGCTCTCTGCTCTGACTCTGGTGAATTCTCTCACCCTCCCGCACTTCTGACTGTACCCCAGTGCTTGTATAAATAAATAAAAATAAATCTAAAAAAAAAGTGATTCTCATGTAGGAAATATCAGAAGTGATGGAGGCCAGGCAGGCAGACAGTCTTCATCACCCTTGAGACCATATCACTAGAAACAAATTTCCCCCACCTCTCTATGCAGAGCTGACCTGCAGTTATAGTCCTCAGCTAACAGACAAGGTGAAGTAAACAATTTTTATTTTCTTGGAAATTATAAATAATTAAAACTTATTTAATAATTATGATTACTTAATAAGTATAAATTATTTAAGTAGGTTTGGAGTTTACCTTGTTACCACTCAAAAAAACCTGGGGAAACTTACAAGTAAAAAGTGTTTTATGAGCTAAATCAACCAACTTCAATGTGTAGCCCCAGTTATTGGACCCTGATTAGAATAGACAAAATATAGAAACAAGCACACAAAAATTTTAGGACATATTAATTGATATTGACTGCTATTTAAAATCATTATTAAAAAATGTTACGTATAGTGATGGAACTTTCGTTTCTGTTTTTTAAAAATTGTTTTACATACATGCAGACATATTTATGAATGAATGAGTAAAAGGTCTGGCATTTGCCATTATGTAATATAGGTGAAGAGAAATGCAGAATTTGACTCAATGTAAATATTAGATTCTTAAAGGAAAATAGCTCATGGAATTAATTATGGGTGATTCTCAGGGTTTCCTTTAGTGTGACACTCTGGCTAACAGATTTTGGAGATTCCTCTTCGAGTATTTAAAGCTTGTTACTAACCAAGGCCATAAGAATAGGACTGTAACAGGGTGGTCCCCAGGAAAGGGGGAGGTTCCCTGCCCCACCCAAGGGAGGGAACCTCCCCCTTTCCTGGGGACCACCCTGTTACAGGACCAGGAGCCCTAGAACTTTTACCCATTAGTTCTGGAACTGCCTTATGTTCTGCTCTCCTTACTTCTGACTTTTACAGTTTCCATTTTACCTGACTTTCACCGGGTTTGTCTTTTCCTGGTGGGGGATCTGGTGAAGCCCTGGTCCTCTTTGGTATGCTGTCTCCATGGATTCCTTACGTCTAACACCTGCCACCCCTCAGCTAGGCAGCACCATGCCCCCAGTCTTGTCACTTAACACTTCAAAAGACCCATTCTGTTTAAGGATGTAGAAAAAGGTCTGACAAAATTACCCAGTTTTCACAACCGATCACTAGAATTGGAAGAGGAAAGTGTGAAATTATGGGTACATTGCAGTTCCACCAAAGAACTGGATGAGTAATATTACTGATCATACAGGAGAAAAAGTCTTGGAAAAATTCTAACTAAATCCATTCTCTAGTTACACTTTGAATTTCATCAGAGTGCTAAATTGCTATTTTTTAAACCACAGTTTAAGTAATGTGATATTTTTCAGACCGGGGGTCATGTTCCTTTAGCAGGTTGCAAAATTAATTTAATGGGTAACAAAAAGAATTTTTAAATAACTAGGTTAGGTCAGAATAGAATGGAATACAATGAAGGTATAAAAATGAATCATAAATAGTATGAGTGAATATGTTTTTATAGAAGTTAGTTTTGTAGAGTTTGTTATGTGTGTGTTATGTGTAATGTGTGTGATACAGCTGTCACAATCACAATGCAAAAACAATGTCTTAGAGTGGTCATTGCTAAAAAATGTTTTAAAATCTCTAGATAATGATTTGTATATATCACACTAAAGTAACAAATAGATTTGAAGGAAAAAACAAGATAATTTCGAATGAAAAATTCTTGCCAAGCAGAAGCTTGTTAGTGGTCACCTGAATCTGAGAACTAAAGCTAATTAATAAGTTAGAAATCAGAAATAACTTGGTAGAAGGACAGGTTACCAGGTATAATCTGATTTGTTGTTCCTTTTATAGGGGTTTGCTTCCCTGTGCTTTTCTGTTGATTTTTTTAAAAAAATATTTATTTTATTTATTTATGCACAAAAGAACTGGGGTATAGGCCAGAGGTGCAGGGGGTGAAAGGATTCACCAGAGACAGAGTGGGGAGCAGAACAGGCAGATTGACTGAGATATACTACTGAGGGGAGCAGTGAGCAAGACAGGAGAGGTCTGCTGTGCCATGTGGGTTAGCTCCTGGGCTAGAGATAGAACTCAGGCGGCAGTGGCTGGTGATAGCTTGATAGCTCTGAGACTTTAACCCCTGCACCACCAGGGAGGCCCTTTCTGTTGATTCTTAAAGACCCTGTGCACTTTTGTTAAATGGTGGCTGTCATTTCCGAAATCTGTCAGTAGGATGTGCACCTTGCATTTGGTCTACAAAGGGCCCCAGTGACTAATTTTGCCCTCTTCCTTCTTCTTCCCCCTGCCTCCCACCTACCCCCCCCCACACACACACCACCCAGTGTAGGTCAGGGTAAGAACAAGAGGATGACTTTAGTCACTCAACCACAGACTGAACTGTGAACCAATGCTCCTACAAGATTGGCTGGATGCCAAGGACATATTTGGCTAAAGAATGTGTGCCCTTTGAAACCCCAGTAGGCACACACCTATAAATTCTCAGCTAATGAAAGCTTCACCTATTCTTGCAGCTCCAACATGGAGAAAACAATTTCCCCCCAAGACATTTTTGTTTTATATAAAACTTTCACTAAGAACTATGGGCTTTCACATGATGACAAACCTGGTAAATTTTAATTTAATTTAATGATCATTTGTGAAAGTGGAATGTTCACATCCTGACTGAGATGATCAGGAGGAAATAAGACCTGAAGTCTTAAAAAGGGAGTGGTTGGGGAATATAAAATCAGATAGAAATGGTAGGGAATGTAAAAATGTATTTATCAGATGGTTTCACAATGCGATCTTAGTGGTAGTGTGTGCCTGGATGTGAAAGAAGCCAGCCCCCACTCCCATGCTGAAAACAGTGGCAGAGAGCCTGCTGTGGCTCTCTCAGCAGTCACCAGTGATTCATCTGGAGGCACAGCTGGGCCCACAAGAAGTAGGGAGAGGGCACCATCAGTGGGGAACTGTGGGTTCCCAGGACTACAGAGATCCACAGCTCCAACTCAATTCTGACGCAAACCAGGACCTTGCCAAGCTGTCCTTTCCGGGAAAACAGTCTGCTCAGGTTCATGTGCTTGCCTCATTGCAAATTTTAAATGAGTGACAAGAGTGGTGTCTGGATCATTTTCTGGTGGAGAGGGCATTGTTCCCTTCCCCTTTCCTGGGTCTTTTTTCTCTCTTTTTTACCTCTCTCTTCTTCTGGTTCACAGCGTAAGAGCCTAGCAATGAAATAGGACAACCTGCATTCAAATCCGACCCCTCTGCTTGTTTGCTATATGCCTTGGAGCAAATAATTTAACTGTTTAAGCCTCCCTGTTCTCAGCAATAAAATAGAGACACTGTAACTGTTGCCTGATAAGGTTGCATGAGGTTTGGGACAGTATGTACATAAAATTCTTTGCAAACATTCGCCACTTTAATCAGGGTTTCTCTATTTCTCCATTTTTGGCCAAATAATTCTGTGTGGTGTAGTGTCTTCAGAGTAAGGGGAGGGGAGTTTCCATGCATTGTAGGATGTAATAGCAGCATCCTGGGTCTCTACAAACTAGATGCCAATAGTGCCCCACCCTCTGGTTGGTTCTGACTTTCATCTTGCTCTCCTTTCTCTGTCTCTCTCAATAGCTCCTCTCCATTTTGAGAAAGCAAACTGCCATATTAGAAATAGTCAGATGGCAACATTTCACATTTTAAGCAAATAGCCAGGGAGAACTTGAGGCAAACCTGAGGCCAGTCTGCAGGCAAGTGAGTGAACTTGGAAGAGGATGTCCCTCATTGAGGAGCTCTGAAATGACTATAGCCCTCAGTGACACCTTGATTGCACTTGTGAGGGACCCTGGGTCAGAGGCACCCAGTAAGTCATGCCCAGATTCCTGCAGCACAGAAACTGAGATTCTAAAGGTTGTCCATTTAAGCTTCTAAATTTTGTGATAATTTGTTATGTAGGTAACTAGGACAAGGACCAGCAATACATCAAGTGTATATCTGGTGCTATGTGGGGAGGTAGATGAGTGAAATGGAGTCAACCCCTACAGGGAAAGATCCTAAGGTTTTTATGGCTTTTGCTTGGTTTTGTTTTCCTTTTTATTCTCAAATTCATGTTCATTGCATTAGGTCCATCCCACAGGGATTGCTTGGTTGTCCCGGATACATTTAGTGCTCTCACTATATTTAACTTATTCAAACATATAAGAATTTAAGCAACTTTGCATGGAGAGGGCCATCGAGAATATTAAGATTGGGCCTCCTTGGTGGCACAAGGGGTTAAGACACAACCTATGAAGCTGTCCCAAGCCACTGCAGCACGAGTTCAGTCCTGGCCAGGGAGCAACCCACATGGCAGAGCAGACCTCTCCTGTCTTGCCCACTGCTCCCCTCAGCAGTATATTTCAGTCAGTCTGCCTGTTCTGTTCCCCGCTCTGTCTCTGGTGAATCCTCCACCCTCCACACTTCTGGCTTGTACCCCAGTCCTTGTATGCATAAATAAATAAATCTTTAGGGGAAAAAAAGAGAATATTAAGATAATTTGCACATTACTCCAAGTTGATTTCCTTATCTTGTTCAATGTATATCCGTACATTTTTCTTGGCTGTCATCAAAGCTATACTATTTTATGTTCTCCTTTTGTTAAATGTGTCTTGTGAAAGAAACAAATGATTAAAAGAAACTGAGACACTTCAGGAAGGCATAAAGAAAAAATATGCCATTTATCAGAATTAGCCATTGTTAATAATTTTGAATGTATATTTCCAGATTTTTCCATGAAATGTAATTATATATAAATTTTATATATATTTCGATTTCCTAAGTAGAAACAAAAGCAAACTGGCTTAAGAAAAAACAAAAATTCAATTGACTCAAATATTCAACATTTTGGAAGAACAAGACTAGAATTAACCTTAGAGATGATTGAAATCAGAAGTAGAGTACTTTAAGGAATCACTTTTTTGTCTCCCTCTTTACCTCTCTCTGTGTGTTGGCTTCATTCTTCCACATTATTCTCCATAAGTCGGGAAATATGGTCACCAACAGCTCCTGTCTCTGAGCCTTACAATGTCATGACCACCAGGGGAGGGAGGCATCATTCTTCTGATTTGAAAAATCAGAAGTGTTTCTGCTTGTCTTAAATTCCTTAATCACTCTGACAATAGGTGTGAGGTGTTGTGAAAAGCTCAAGTGGAGTCACATGTTCAACCACTGCTGGAAAAAGTGTCGGTTACCAGCAAACATAGAGAAAAGAAAGCTGGACAGCCAAAAGCAATAGGCATCTTTCACATTTAAAAATTCAAGGAGAGGGGCCTCCCTGGTGGCGCAGCCGTTGAGCTCTGGGTTGCAAAGCTGCCCGCAGCCTCTGCAGCACTGGTTCGATCCCCGGCCACCAGGTGAGGGCCCCACATGGCGTGCAGACCTCTCCTGCCGCCTGCTGCTCCCCTCAGCAGTGTACCTCATCCGTCTGCCCATTCTGCTCCCTGCTCTGGCTCTTGTGAATTCTCTCACCCTCCCACGCTTCTGACTGTACCCAGTGCTTGTATAAATAAATAAATAAAAATCTTTAAAAAAAAATTCAAGGAGATTATGACATGCAATTGTTCACCACTTTGTTTTAATCAGTGAGTTATATATCATGGACTTCTTTCCACATCAACATATGTTCAGTTTATTAAATAATCTATATTAAGTCAAACACAAATATGAAACTTTGAATTTTCTCTTTAATCATTTCTTTCAACCATATTCCATGGAATCTCCTTTTATGGCCCTTGATATCTTGAGCAGATCTCACATCTTTCTAGTCACTTTTTATTAGCAAAATGTCCTTTCATCTCTAGAACAGTTTAAAACTGTTAAATCTCACACCCAACTTAATGTTCATTTTCTTCCTCAAACTTGCCAGTGAGGACTGGCTTCATTGGGGGGTTGGAGTACAAAAGGATAAGTGTAACTTTTTCATTTCTTTGTGTCTCCTCTTCTTTTGTTGGGGTGAGAAGGAGGGAAAATAAGCAAGACAAGTGTCTCTTATTTATGTGATTACTATTGGCTGAATTGTACCTGCCCCCGACCCCCAAATTAATATGTCTAACCCTCAGGACCTCAGAGTGTGACTGTATTTGGAGACAGGTCCTTGGAAGAAATGATTAAGTTAAAAATCCAGTCAGTAGGGTGGGCCCTAATCCAATCTGACTGGTGTCCTTATAAGAAGTAGAGATTTGGAGCACAGGAGATATCGGGGCTCACGATCACAGGAACACAACCAAGCAAAGCCAGGAAAGTGACCCCAGAGGAAACCAACCCCACAAGCATCTTGATCTTGGCTTTCCAGCCTTCAGAATGTGAGAAATTTCAGCCTATGGTATATTGTTATGGTGGCCCACTGCTGCCTAATTGTGTACAGATAAATCATAGGATATTTTGTAATAGTTAATAGAACTACCTTGCCTCCAATATATGATACCGTGGGGAAATGTTTAGGAAATAATGTTAAAAGAAAAAATTTGGTCCTACTGGTTGACTCCTTCATCACTATCAGTAATTAGAAACCACAAAATTTCAGATCGGAGCCCCTACCTCCTAATAACCTTTGGGCACGGGGACTGTAGACCTGGTTCGCCTCCAGTACTCTCCATCTGGGAACTGTTCTTGCTTTCAGCCGTGGTGGTGAGATTTGCCTCCAGCTTACTCCCTGGGCTTGATCTCTGCCATGCATTCTCAGCACTGACTTCCGGAGTGTCTATAAGTGGCATTCACTGTTGGCCCCAGAAGCCTCATGCTCCATGTTCCAGGTCTAGGACATCATTTATGTTCAAAGAATGTCTGGGATGTGTGCCTCCTCCACCAGACAACCTGAGAGGATGGAGCTCAGTGGGAGAGAACTTCTGAATCAACAGGATCTCCTTGGTCCTTCGTGGATGGGCCCAGGTCGCCAGGCTGAGGATGGTCATACACTAGAACTTGACTGGAATTGAGGGTCCAGGAAATTATGCAGGCCACCTCCCTCAACTGCCTGGTACCTGGATTTTAACTTCTAGTCAGATCAATCAGTAATCCAAAGCAGCTTCAGCTGTAACCCACATGTGAGTAACAGACATTATCATCCACCCTTGGCAAAAACAGCAGTGTGAAATGTGAGTCAGTTGTTTTATTCCATTTTCTAGTAGAGAGACAGTTTCTTATCCCATGTGAATCAAGTCATTCAGGAAGAAACTATCCCAGAGAATTATTCACATGGCAATCGTGGCTGTACCTAATTACATGCAGACTGACTCAGGAGGCCAGGAGACGGTGTGGCTGGCAGCTGCTCTTGGCCATGGCACAGGCTGGCCTCTTATTCAGTCTCCTAACACCTGTATTTCTCCCTTTAGCAAATTATCACAATTATAATTACTGCCTATTTAAGTGTAGCAGTCAGCTTGTGATGTTGTATCCACCTCAACACACAAGCTCTCTCCTGAGGAGGTGGGTTCCAGCCCCTGGAGAGCATTTTCTTTGCTGAGCCCTGAGATGTTGCAGGAGGACTGGAGGCAGATTCAGAGGCAGAATTGAATTGCTCACCACCATGGGGGTGGGGGTTGGGGGCAGGAAAACCAAAGGGATAAAAACGGGAAAAAAGAGATACAAGTACAGCTGAAACAGAGAAAAGAGAAGAGAAGAACCCTACTTGGGGATCACACTCTTCCTAAAAGGATTTTGAGTGTTTTGCTGAAGTGTGTAACACTGGAAACCAAACTCCTTCCTCCATCACTTATAAAGAATCTTGGTCAACATCTTTATATTCATGAATGCTTTTGATGCAGAGTAGGTTGGTTATTATGGACAGAAGAGAGATGTTGTCTCCTGCATCAAGGTTAACAAGAGACCAAAAGAGAGGATGCTTGTGGGAACAGTGGCATTTGAGTTACTTATGTAATGGTAATATTTGTTTAATGCCTGTTTCCCTACCTAATCACCCTATACCTGCATGAGTATAGGAATTGTTTTTCTTATTAGCATATCCCCAGTACCTAGCACAATGCTGGCATGTAATAGGTGCACAAATATTTTTTGGATGAAAGTACAAAGTACTCTACTCAAAGGCTCCATATGATTCCTGATTCCCAGCTGAACTGAAGTGTGAAAGACAAT
This sequence comes from Talpa occidentalis, assembly GCF_014898055.3. Classification (NCBI taxonomy): domain Eukaryota; kingdom Metazoa; phylum Chordata; class Mammalia; order Eulipotyphla; family Talpidae; genus Talpa; species Talpa occidentalis. The sequence continues at coordinate 27,200,056 of NW_023605194.1, forward strand.
GTTTCTTTATCCCTTTGCCTAACGTCCACAGGGCACATTACAAAGCTGGTGATTTTGAGGGTGCTGGGTCTAGCAGCAGCAGCTCTTAGGACAATGCTTTTAGAAAGACACTCTTTGGACCTACTGAGGTGGTGCTATTGGCTGACAACATAGCTGGAACCACATGTGCAGGAAACAATATAGGCTATCAAGATACCCACTTTATTTACAATGGCAGAGGCCAATCTGATTTCCATATGTATTAAAGTCATAGCATTCCTATGGGATTTTGCATGCTGATTTATAAGGAAAAAAATAAAGCTCTGCTTGAAGAATTACATGTGTTCTTTCCTTGTTTTACACTCTGGAAACTTCCATTACAAAGAGGAATTGAACTTCCAGTTGTACTCAATGGTGACACTTAGGAAGAAATATGACATGTATATAGTTTGCAATAACCTTCAATTTTTTCCTTAAGCTAAAAGGAAGCATTAAATCACGAAGGAAACTCTACAGGCTGCAATGTGTCAGTGCAAGAGAATGGTATTTTGAATTCAGAAGATGTGGGTTGAAGGCCCAGCTCAATCACATACCAGTTACATGAGCTTGGAGAAGTAAATTGCATTCTTAGAGTTTCAGTTTACTCATCTGTAAGGCAGGAATATTAATATGACTTATGTATGACATTTTGATGAAATAGTTTTGATGTAGCTGCTTTGGCTTAGACATTTTCCTATGGCCTAAAAAAAGTGATGAATGCTAACATTAATCAAAAGAAAACTGGAATAGCTATATTTATATCAGACAGAGTAGATTTTAGAGCAAAAAATATTACCATGGATAAAGAGGCTTGTTACATAATGATAAAGGGGTCAGTTTATCAAGAGGACATAATCCTAATGTTTATGAACTTGGTAACAGAACTTCAAAATCCATGAAGAAAAATGAATAGGTTCGAGTCAGTACATTAAGACAATAGCAATAAATAAAAGGCATCTATTTGGAAAGAATGAAATAAAACTTTTTTTCACAGAGATTATTACCTCTGTATAAAATCTAGTGGAGTATATAAAAATGCTACTAGAATTAATGTGAGTTCAGCAAGACCAACATCAAAAAATTAACTCTATTTCTATATATTTGCAATAACAATTGGAAATTGAAATGAGAAACCAATACAATTTAAAATAATAACAAAATGTAAAAATAAGTATGGCAAAAGTAGTTCAAGACTTAGACACTAAAACCCATAAAAGTTCTTGAAAGCAATGAAATATCTAGAGATATACTGTGTTCATGGATTGGAAGACTAGATATTGATAAGGTTTCAGTTCTCCTCAAATTGATCCACAGATTCAATGCAATCAAAATCAAAATTTTCTTGCAAATTTGGGTACAAATTGATGAGCTGCCCATGGGTGGTAGGCAAGTGTGAAGGAATGACTCAAGGGCATGAGGGAACATTTGTGGCGTGATAGATATATTTATTATCTTAACTGTGGTGATGGTCTCAAAGCATTCATACCTAGAAGTTTATCCAACTGTACATTTTAAACATATATTGTTTGTTATTTGTCAATTATACCTCCACACAGCTGCTAAAAATGTTGTAGCAGTTGGAGAAGTACTAGAACTTTGTAGGTGTCACAGGGGAATCTGTGGGATCAATTCTTTGCATAAACCCTCAATTATAGGATTCAATTTATATTGCAGTAATTTTCAACAGTGCACAGGCCTTGGGACAGTGAATCTCAATTCATTGCATCTCAGTGATTTTTACCCGCCGAGTATTTTAACCTGCCTTTTTCTGCAAATAGCATCCTGCTCCCTTGGGAACTTTTTTCTTCATGGCTATCTATTCATGTGTGTAATGCTACCAACTACATTGCTTTAGTATAAGGGTCATGTGAACCAACACTGCTCAGTCACAGTGTCCTATCACCTTCTAGGGTTTACTAGTCAAAGGGCAATAAAAACTTGGGCAATAAAAACCCTTTCTTGGGAGGTTAGATATAGATACAGGTATGGGTATGCAAGACACAGAGAGATACTGAAGACAGATGCTTCCAGGTCAATTGCTTGGCTTTAGAATACAAGACTTGACTGTGAGTAACTGTATGGAGGAAGCCTGAGCGCTTGGACATTCATTTATCTCGTTGTATGTTTATATTTTATTGCATCCTTTCTAAGTGTCAGTTACTGTTCTAGATGTTGGGAAATAGTAGTGAACCACAGAGAAAAACATGCTTGATGATGAGTAAAGAGAAAGTCCAAGTGACATTGACTGAAGTTTTAGAGTCAGTCCTACTTGAGATCACACCCATTTGGCCTTTTCCAGTTATAGAAGTTATTAGATTTTCTCTTTTGCTAAAGACAGTTTGAATTTTTTCTGTCCCTTGCCTATGAAAGAAGAACCAGACCAATACAGAAGGTGAAAAGTATTTTGGCAAGAGTGTAAAAGGGCACATGTAATTTGAAATGGTATGTTCAATACAGTTGACCCTTGAACACAAGTTCAGTTATGGATCCACTTATATGTGGGATTTTCTTGCAAAGAGATAAGATGAACTTGGGATATTGATAAATTTATAGTATATAACTGTAAATATATATTATCTTCTTTATAATATTTTTAATAACATTTTCTTTCCTCTCCCTTACTTCATCATAATCATATAGTATATAATGCATATAACATACAAAATATGTGCTGATCAGTTGTTTATTCTGTCAGTAAGTCTTCCAGATAAGGGGAGGCTATTAGTAGTGAAGTTTTTAGGCAGTCAAAAGTTATATACATGGATTTTCAACTGCATCTATTACTTTACAATTTTTAAATTAAAGTTAAAAAACATAAAGCATAACATTAAAATCAGTAAAGTACACAAATAATTACTATAGTGTGCAATAAATTCTCACTAATGTGTCATTGAGTTTATGTTAATTAAAACTTTGTCAGTGTTTTAGCCATATTCAAGATAGAACATCTAGACTTTGAAAGTCATTTCTTTTTTCTACTTTCCCCAAAGTCCTTACTTCCTATTAGACTTATTTGCCTCCCATCCCCTAGGATTTCCCTCATTTGAACCACTGATGTGTTTTTTTCTGGGCAATTATATATCAATTGTCAAATGATGCTTTGAGTTATGGCATGAATGTGCCCCTGTCTCTTCAGTTTTCTTGTGTTATACCCCAGGCCCTACCATCGGGCTCAATAGTTCATTGAGTTTTGAATGATAATGGTGATGACTGGCATTGATACATAATATATAGAATCAGCTCCATAGGTAGCCCTTGGATCATCCAACCTTGATTCTTAGTTGAGACAAACAAAGGATTCTTTCCAAGTTCCCTGTAGCCCTGGGAATGTTTTGTATTTTAATGGGATTTGAGACAGAGCTATGGCTTTGGGCTGCCCACAAAATGCTTCCTACATTGTTTCCAGTGTTAGTTTCCTCTCTTCCCTAGCCCTGAGTAGAGATATTGTTTCTGATGAAGTAATGGATAATCTACAGTCGAGGCTTATTTAGAAAGACTGTATTCTGGGAATTGAAAGATGCTGGCCAGTAGAACCCTTGGATAAGATGTTTCTAAATCTTGTTGTTTGATGTTAAAATATTTATTGTTGCCTTGAAAACTTAACCAGAAGACCAATCTAATGCAATATAAAATTATTCCAATAGGCTTTCTTAGCAGAACACACTAGCTTCTTTGAGGAATAAACAGCTTTAATAAAAATTAAGAAATTTCAAGAGTATTTCTCATCTTTTACTTTTCATACCAATTTACCCAATGTTTTATTATTTTATTCTCAGATGCCCCATACATATTAGTATCAATACTATTAGGAATTATTTCTCTGCTCCTTGTGTATTTTGCATTTTAAATTGAATTCAGGGGTTTACCCCAACCCTGACTGTATAAACTAGCTTCCCTGCTTACAATTGGGGAAGGAATCCAGAAATGGAACATTTTCAGTACAACAATATAGAGACTATTTTAAAAATATTTTTTAATTGAAGTAACATTGTATTTTAACATTATATGTTTCAGGTGTCCATCATTATAAACCAACATCTGTATATACTATATTACATTCACCACTAAAAATTCACTTCCATCCTGCACCATATAATTGCCCCTTGTTATTTAATTCCCTCATCCCTGTCCCCCTTCTCTTCTGGAAACCACTAATTTGGTCTTACAGGCTAAAAGTTTATTTTCATTTTATTTGGTTCTTTCATTTGTTTTGTTTCTCTGTGTGCTACAAATGAGTGAAATCTTATGTGTTTGTCTTTCTCCATCTGACTTATAGTACCCTCTCGGTTGACCCATGTTGTTGTGAATGTCAAGATTTCATATTTTTTTTTCTGAGTAGTATTTCCCTTGTGTGTGTGTACCATGCTTTCTTTATCCAGTTGTTTGTTGATGGACACTTAGGGTTTAATCCGGCTCTTGGCTCTTACATATAATGCTGCAATAAACATGGAGGTACATATATCCCTTCCAGTTAGTGTTTTTGTATCCTTTGGGTAAATGCCCATAAGTGAGATAACTTGATCATGTGGAATTTCCATTTTTAATAGAAATTAATCCATCTAATGCAAAGGCTATTGTGCCATCGCTCATAATCCATGACTTGTCCCGGAGACAGAAGCAATCTTCTTTCACAGAGCTCCTTGCAAAGATTACCTTTGTAATCTGACTTGTTCCATGAATTTGGGAAACCATTGCTCCTAATACTAAGGAAGAGAATTTGCAACACATTTCTGTTCAACTCCAGTTGAAACCAGAGTGACCTTTCTATAGAAAAATCAGTGCAAATATAACCCAAGGTATGTGTGTCTGAATGTTTTTAAGAGCAACTATCCTTGCTACATATTCTCAATCTCAGGAGTGGGGATGCCTGCATCCAAGTACCACTCTGAAAGTTACTAGCTCTATGTCGATTGGCAAGTTAGTTAATCTCTTTTGTTTTCTCATCTATAAATGGGAATTATAATAGTCTGATTTCTTAAAGATATGGTAAGGGTTATAAGAAATACTGAAAGTAAAGTACTTATACTGAAGGCACTCAACCCAGTAAAATCTCCCCCAAATGCTAACTAGTGACTGTATTTTTTTCTTGTTCAAATCCATGGAGTTTAGGAAGGTAAAAAAAATTCAGAGAAATTCTGTAGTAATAGAGAACTACTTCCAGTCCTTTAAACCTCTGCCCTCAGAAGTATTCCTGTTTCCTCTAAGGGCTTACTGTTTTACAAAACAATTTGTAGTTATTTTTTCTTACTGGTATCCCACAAGTAAGACCATTCTCTTATCCATTTCATGTAGCTAAATATGGCAAAAGCTTTCCAGCAAAAAGCTAGGAAGAAGGTTTGAAAGGGAACAAAACAGAACAAACAAAAAAACCACCCTTTTCTCCCCTTTCCAAGTATTTCTGGAAAGTAAAGACTTGTGTTAATACTAGTTAAATTGAATGTATTCGGAGAGATATGGGGTAATGCTTATCTTCACAATGAGTTGAAATTTTCATCTCAGTAGGGTATGTACACATCACACACTGTGACATTAGGGTGAGCTGTTTGTACTCTCCCAAGATTAGCCTTCATATTAGAAGAACAGAGGGGTTTTTAGAAAACCTTTTTTATCTGCATAATGCCAGCTCAGTTACACCCTGGGACTGGATAGAGATACTCTGAGTCAGGGGACCGAGAGTCTTTGTATGACCACAGAAGTAAATGCATCAACTAATATCACTAAAACCATGTAATAAGTAGCCCATAGAATTACTCCAAAAATAACTTGGAAAACAAATAAGTCATATGACCCAGCAGGTGTGTGAAGTCCTGGGGAAATCATCCCAGATGAAGAAAGCAATGGTAACTTGTAATTCATGTATGTTTCTCAGACAGTGAGCAGCATTGTCCATTTTGACAAAAATTAATCCATTTGTCATTTCACAAAACACTGCTTCTCAAGGTTGACCGAGCTGAGATGTGATGAAATTTCTCTTTTGATACTTTTCCAGTGGATATTTTGTTCTTCATTTGCTCTCATATACAATTTTTGGAAATCAGTGGAGTTGTGGGTTGCGACCTATGAAAACTTATGAATTTATTGTTAGAAGGCAAATCAGAATACATATAAATCCACAGTTGCACAATAAACAACACATATAACTGTATGGTGCCCCTGAGTTACTGTTTGTGAGTTTAAGAGTAATAACTGAGGCTATGTAACTCTAGCCCCTCTCCTACTTATTTTTTGGAACCTGGCTTTCTGTAGAGTCTCTATGTTGTAAATTTTACTAGGGCGTCCTTCCTTCCATGGAGATGGGTGAACTCCCCGCTCCATCTGTGATTGAGAGGGTAAGTTTAATTCTAGGGAATAGTATTAAAAAAATCCTCTGTTCCCACAGAGTTAAAGCTCACTCTCCAAACAACTTGCTGCTTTTGTTTTTTATCTGTCTGATTCTTTAGTGTTTTTAGGCAGAGAAAAAGAGGGTAATATTCACTGACCCTTTGAAAGGTCCCAGCTATCATTTTTTGAGCAACTACTGTATGCCTGACTGTCTGATCATATAATCTTACCCAGTCCACATTGTGCCTATGAGTTTGGCATCATCATCCCCATTTTAGAGAATTGAAGTCAAAGAGATTCAGTGAGTGCAAGTAAGGGATAGAACAGAGATTTAAGTTTATAGGCTTCTGATTCCACAGCTCATCCTCTTTATCCCCTGCAGTGGTTTCCACACAATTTTTAGGGGCAGCACTTTTTCCTAAAATGAAATGTTTCTCATCAAATATGTGAATGTATGAAAAAAAGAAGATGAGACACTTTTGCGGTTTTTAGCTCCATTTATCTCATTACCTTTCCTGCCATCATCTGTGGTGACTCTTTGGTGTGTCCACAAGGCTTTGCAAAGCACAGTTTGTAAGCTGCTGACTCTCTGGATCACTAAGGCCTCTTTGTAAGGGGTTTGCCCAATCAGGGGGCTACAGTCTTCAGTCCTTAGTCCCAGGACAGCCACAGGGAGCTGCTCACTGAGCAGGAGTCATTCCCAGGAAGCAAAAGTGCCTCTTGTGATCTTTGCCTCAGGCTGCTCCGGTCCTGGCCCGCTGGCCTGGAAGGACAAATAGGTGATGACAGCTTAGCTTTCTTTTAACTGCCCCTCAGGCCAGGCTGGGCCAATCCTTCTAAAACATGCAGAGTGATGAAGGGTTGAACAGAAAAGGGCAGACAAGGAAGGGCTCAGGCTCTAGAAGCCACCTCCTAACTGCATGTGGTTGGGGCACATTTCTGATGGGGAGAGAACAAAGCAAGGAAGAACAAAAGGTCACATGTGCAATTCTTTCCTTTTATACAAGTGAAAGGTCTAATTTATGATTCCTGCAAACCCTACTGACTATGGAAAGATTTGGCCATATGGAAAGGTTTCCTACTGTTGCCTTGGCTGGAGAGGATATTAGCAAGTTTGGACTAATTGTCAGCGATTAGTCATGGGGATGCTGTAGGGGATGAAGTCAGCATTGCATCCCTATGTGGGGGCAGAGCCGGCTTCAGTCACAAGATGTTTCTGTGAATGTTTATTCCCCTCGTTTCCTTTTCGAGGAGAATAATTTGAGTCTTTCTAGTAACCAAGTCTTTAGTAACTAAGAAACAACACTTTGTAGATGCCTTGAATAATTATTTTTTATGACTCTGATCTTAGACAGGTTTTACATTTCTTACCTTAATTAAGCAGAGACTATTTCCATCCCAGAAGTCCTTTGTGCTTTTATATTTTGATGGATTCTACACGTGCAAGCTTTGGATGCTGTTTTTATTTATGGACTAAGGCATTCCTTGGTGAATGGTATGCATGTATGTTTTTGTATATAATTGCTCTGTAAATTGGCAGAAGGCTCACCTATCCACTTGAGGAACCGGGAGAAAAATTCAAGGGCTTTCGACAGTAGAAATCCCCAGAGGCAATTGGTTCAGTTATTATTAATGCGTAATAAAATGCCCTAAAATGTAGTGGTTTAAAATAACCATTTCCTTTTGCTCATGCCTTTGTGAGTCAGATTTAGAAACATTTAGCAATACTTTTTTAAATGTGCTTTTCATTTAAAAAATTGTGTTTATAAAATGTTGTTCAAGGAATAGTGGTCGACAGCACTCTATAGGTTTCAGAAGTACACGTTCTCATTTGTAACTGTATGCATCATACCACACCCACTTCCAAATGTCTAGTCACCATCCACCACCAACCACTGGAGCCCCTCAATCTGCTCCAGCAATGCCCCCTTACTTTTTGGCAACCACCATTTTGTTGTCTGTGGCAGCTCCTGCCTCCATGGTTGGCAATGCCACTGTTGCCACCATTGCTCGCCAGTAATTGGATGAAATAAAGAGTGGCTGTACTGTGGATGCTCACAAATAGAGTACGTAAGACCCTCTTCCCCTGTGCGCTGGACTGGACAGTCAATGACGGGTAAGATTGGGGGCAGACTAAAGAAGGCACTGGCCAGCCTCATGTCTGTGACTCCTGACGACCTAAGACAGGCGCAGTCCCCGAGGGGCTTCATCATAATAAACTTTGGCGTTCAGATCAAACAAGGCCTATAAGCCTATAAGCCCAATGTAGGCAATAAGCCTGCAGTAAGAAACCCCTTCTTTGCTTGAAAACAAGGTTGCTGAGAGCGTTGCCTACAAACAAGCCTGATGGAATTACCTACAGAGCAGTTTAACCATTAACCAGTTAATCATTGTTTCTGAATAAGTAGTAACTTAGCAACTTGTCCATAATTAATTTTCTTACCTGACTTTTTCTATATATGTAAAAATCAGTTTCAGGAAATGTAACCACATATGCTTAGCAACTTGTAAACTATTAGCTAGAAAATTGTATTCTATGCCTAGGTAACAAGAAACATTGTTATGCTGGGAAAATAGATTTTGTGTGACCTAATGCCTTTTGAAAATGTATAAATATGCATAATGATTTGAGCAAATTACACTCAGATTTTCACTCTCCCTTGAGTGTGTCTGTGTGTCATTCTTTCTTGTCCCCCGCCCTAATTCCTTCGACCACCTTTTGCTCGTTCTCACTCAACCCTGAGACTGTCTCGATCTCCCGCCACCGCTGAGCTGGTCTGTGGCAGTTGTCACAATCAAAGGATTGTTTGGTTTTGGTTTTATTTGTTTGTTCATTTTCTTTGTTTCCACAAATGTGTGAAAACATATGGTGTTTGCCTTTGTTTTTCTGACTTATTTCACTCTACATAATCCCATTAAGGTCCATCCAAGTTGTCACTAGTGGCAAAATTTCATCTTTCTTTCTTTTTTGTGGTTGAGTAGTATTCTGTTGTGCATATATACTGCATCTTCTTTATCCAGTCACTAGTCGTTGGACACTTATTTGGTTTCCATTTGTTGACGTGAATAGTGCTGCAGTCACTATCAGTTGGCTGTGGGCAATGCAATTTTGTGAAAACTAGACTGAGCTGGATGGCCATGGTGGCCCCCACACGGGTGCCAGTAATGCTGGCCGCTGACTGGAAATGCTGTTAGGGCTGCCCAGAGGCCTACGTGTCGCTTCTCAGCAAGGTCGTCCCCAGGTAGACTTCTTTCATGGTGGCGGGGGCAGACTCCCCCAAAGTGAGCACCTTAAGAGCACTAAGCGGTGTCGTCTCTTCTGACTCAGCCTCAGGAACTGTGCCACCTTCTCCCACGGCATCTGTTGGTTATCATACCACACACATTCTGCAGAATGACAGCTGAAGAAGAATTAGACTACTTCTGCCATTCACCAAGTTTCCCAATTACTGGCTTGTCCCTTTCTTTTCCCTTCTTTGTTCTTTACTAAGGAAAGAAATTTTATCCAATTCTCCTGTTTTACCTTTAAGTTCTCAGTTCACACAGGGCAAGAAAGTACCCATGCTGTTTATTCATTTATTGTGTTATTTGACATGTGTATGACATGGTTGGCACTGTGCTAGAAGCAAGGACAGCCAATGGGTGCCCGCCCTCCAGGAACGCGTGGTGTGGAAAAGTGGGAAAGAGAGTCATGTATTTTGGTTTATTCCCCCTCATTTCCTCTCAGAGGAGAATAATTTCTGAGTCTTTCTAGTAACCAAGTCTTTGTTCAGTAACTAAGAAACAACACTTTGTAGATGCCGCTAATGTGCAACTTGTAACAGTAATGACTATACCAGTGGTAAGAACAGTGTTGTGGAAATTGGAAGGTGGTAGTTATTTCTGAGATTGGAGGAAGAAGGAAGGAGAGAAACAGAGTTTAAGGAGTCTTCTGGGGCCAATCATTGCAGCAATTTCACAGCCATCTAGCCCAGAATCAGGTATTCAGGGTGGAGAGGGGGAAATGTAGGAAAAGATTTAGTCTGGAATTTTTAACCTTGTTTTTTTTTTTTTTTTTTGCTCTGCCTAGAGTTGCCCAGGAAGTGGCTATCAATAGATACCATTTGACAAGAAAAACAAAACTCAAAAACTAATGCAATCATACTCTTTCACATATACAGAAATCTGGCTTGTTCATGTCTGGTTCTTTGCATTGTTAGCAAACTGCCAGCAACCAGTGTGACCAATGAAATATTCAAAGCCCAGGCTGTCCAAGCTACTGAGTGGACACATGTCTTTTTAGTTATTCATTCTGTGGTATTTATGGAGCACCTTCCGTGGGCCAGGAACATGCTATCCAGAAGGGATGAGTGGTGAACATAATATGCCCTACCAACCTTGTTTCTTTGGAATGTAATTCTATTTTTGTCAAATGTGCTGAGGTTGTATAAGGGTAATTGATTAACATTTAAATTCTAAATAGCTCGTTGAAATCAATAGGAAAATTCATTCTGGAAGGAAATTTTACTTGGCTTATTATGACATCAAAAAACATCACACACATGCCACCAGGACCACATGGTGAGTCTGAGGAAGCTGATGTTAGTGCTAGGACCACGAGGACTCCCCAGGCTCATGGGATTCTGTGTAGACCACCTTTTGGGCAGCCTGGTGCCAGGCTGGAATGTTGAATCAGAATGAAGGCTCAGTGGTGAGTCAGCACCAGTCTTTCTTCTCAGGACCCTGGAGGAAAGTACATTGGCCATTAGTAGAACAATGATGAAGACAAGAATCCTTAAAGAAATTTACTGGGGCTATCTGTGGTGAACACAATTTCACGTCATGATTTCTAAAAATGAAGAACCTCAGTGGACAAAAAAATTCTTAGAGTTATGTTCCCCTTTGTTCTTCTGATCAGAATAAGATGATTCCCCTCATTTTGCGGGAAGTGAATCTTATTAGTCTATTTTCAGCAGTATATTTTACATTGTTTACTGTGACTCACCTTCTTTTCAAAATGTGTATTCAAATTCCTTTCCAAAACTGTCTTTATTTGTGAGAGAAAGAGCTTCCCTTCTCTAGCTTCTAACCCAATTTCTGGAAAGATGGAGTGGCGGGGGGGGGGGAAATGGTATTTATTTAATTATAAAGATAAAGATAAGGCAAATGTTTTAAGAACGGAGGTGTAGTTCCTGGCTTCTGCTACAGGCCAAGTCCTTCATTTCTTCCTGCCTGCAGTGCTGATGTATTCTGTGCAAGTGAAGGCCATTTTCAAAGTTTCTGATCTGTGACCTTAGGTCAAATTGTCACCTGATGGACCTCACGTCCCTGATTGTGTGCCTGCAGAGACTATAGATTCAAGGTGATGGGAGAAAAGTTGGCGATATTGATAGGTGATGAATATTTCTTATAGCCTTTAACAAAGGGATAGTCCAAGGGGTAGGTTTAGATTAAAAGTAGCATAAGTTGAAGGCAGAAGAGGAAGTAGAGTTTTGCTAATGAAAACTCTTTTTCCTATTACCTATAATCTAAGTTGATTTAAAGTCTCATAGTTTGGAAATTTTCAAGATTAGAAATACTAATTCTGTCAAAATTGATGCAAAAAAAAAGATAGGAAGAAAAGAAACTTAGCAGGAGGTAAGACTGATAGGGTTGGGATAAAATAGGCAAATCCGATTCTCCAACTATAGCCCTTCAAAAATCTCTTCAAATATTCTTCAGAAGAGGCACAATCTAGCTTAGACATGACTGGGAAAGCTGGGGTTCCAGGTGGTGCCCCCCTCCTTTGCTCTGCTCCCTCTTCCAGTTGGCTATTGCTACCAGCTGCCTCAAGGTGGAGGCCCTTAAACTTTGGGCTTGGGGGTAGACAGAGGGTAGAGAAGCAAGTGAGGATACAGATTGTGGAACCCATAGATCTCATCCAGACAAGATTATTGGCTAATCTTGTCCCTGGGATCAAGCAGAAGTGCATTCCAAACTTGACATTCAAGCCCTAAGGTGGTCCTGAGGTCATAGAATTTGTGCCTGCAGGAAGTGGAGCAGCTCCAGAAGGATATCTTCTTCAATGTTCACCTGAGAGGTGGTCAGAGAGGCCAAGAGGCCAGGAGGCCAGGGAGGTCCTCGAGGAGAGTAGAACCAACCAAGTATTGCCAGATTAGCTGGGTCATGGGAATATTTCTGGCTATTCCTGTCCTGCAGAAAATAAAAAGTGCTGTCAACCAGTAACAATGGTCATTCTTCTGAATGGGAGTTTTTATTGAGTTTATCTTCTTTCTTGATGAGACTTTATGAAGTATGATCATGTTTTGAACAATGCATAAAACATGTGGTGTGTGTAGATGTTATAGTCAAAGACGGGGGAAGACAAGAATGGATAGCTGTCAAAACAGGGATTATTCTCTGTTTCCTCCTTGCCAGAAAAGCCGTTGTTTGTTTGAAAGTGACTTAGGCAAGGGGATTCTGTCCCTAATTTTGGAGATAAACATTGTTGTTATGTGTGGAACGTGGTTTTTCCATTTTGTCTGCCATTGGTTGGCTTTTCCAACGGACCTGCCTATCATCCTGACTGATGAGAAGTGGTAGGTTTTTGAGGGGGGATGGAGAGAGAGAGAGAGAGAGAACATAGCTTCTGTTGCTGTGCGAGTTGTTATTTATGGTAGATGACTCTTCTGGAATGGCCACAGTGTTCTTGGCTCTATGGGGCGCTCTCCTTTGATTGTCTCATACAAAAAGAACCCAGGTCCTTGGTGATGTCATTGAACCAAGCTGACCTAGCTCCATACTTGTGCTGGAAAACAGTAACTTTTCCTTATTGTTTAAGCCAATTGAGCTGTTGGACTTTGTGATTATTTGCATTCTAATTCCCATGGAGCATGCAGAAGGAAAACTACAGGTACTGATGGAAATGATATTCAGAATCTGTATTTCAGGGCTGGTATGAAAGGTCTGACAGAATAGCCCTCTGGATAAATTACTGTTTGCTTGCTTGGTAAAAATTAGAAGAATGATGTTGTCTTCCAGAAATTATGATACAAATTGTACCAAAGAGTTATTTGTCTTTAGAATCACTGAATGCTATTTCCTGAAATAAACAATATGCAATCTGATTAGGTTTTTGGAAGGATTACTTTTAAGGACAGCTGTGCCAGGCTTTTCCCTCAGAAGCTCTATTTTCAGTAAGGATAAGAGGCAGGTTATTTGTTGTTGTTTCTCCTCCTTCATAAGAAGACAGCAGCCCTGAGCTGAGCATTGTTATAATTTCAATAAAACTTCCAACTCCATGAGAGCAATTTCTCTCTGCTGCAAAGTTCCAGGCAGCTTGTCCAAATTACATCTTTTACAGCGTCATCAATATGTCATCAGGAGAACAAATAGCCACCTCTGCTAGGTCCTCAGGACTGACTTCCTGCTTTATATAAGTAAAATATGGTTTAAAATATTCAGCAGTGAGGACAAGCTATAACCAATTACAACAACATAGATGGATTCACAAATGAGAAAGAAGCCAAATACCCGGAGAACACCCTGTGTGTTTCCTTAAAGCACACAGATAGGCAAAACTCATGTCTGATGTCAGGGGTCCTCAGGGTGGCTTCCTTCGGGTAGGGATACGCTGCTGGCAAAGGGCCCAAGGGAGTCTTCCAGGTTGCTGTAAATACTAGATTTTCTGAAAAGTCATGAGTATGCAATAGGGTGTTTTTTGTTTTGTTTTGTTTTGTTTTTTGGTATGTTATGATTCAATAAAACTTTTGTTAAAAATATTACGAAACCGACCCTTAGAGAATATTTATATGTTTAAGAAAGATATGAGACTACAGAAAATGAGAAGTTAGAGCTCTTGCTTGATTTCTCATTTGGATTCTTTTTAATCACTTTAAAGCTGTTCAAGTACCTGCTTTGGTCAGAAGTGTGATGACAAGCCACACAACCAGAATTGCAATTAGTTTCATGTCAAAGGGAATTGGTTGGGTCACAAAATCTAAGGAAAGAAAAGGCGAGCCTGGGAAAGAGTGGGGGTGCAGATGGGTGTCCAGAGCAAGTCAACCAGGCTTTCAAAAAGCACGGGGACCTTCTTCCTTCTCTCTGCTACTCTTCTATGTGCTGCCTGTTTGTTTCATCACAGAAACCTGGCCACCAATTTTGTGCTTGTCTGCCTTTCAGCCTTGGTACCAGAGGGAGACTTTCAATGTGGAGTTTAAGAAATTCCAAGCCAAGGATTAATAACCCATCTTGGAATAGGTGTCAACTTTTGGACAAACTAACTGTGGTTAGGTTGATGGATCATGAAAAAAATGATAATAATAAAATTATATGGCAGCTCTCATGAAAAACATGTGTGGGTGGATGGCAGTTTCTAGAAAAACAAATATGGTGAATGTTGGGCAGACAAACCTAGAGATCATCACCAAACCCATCAGCCTATTGTTTTCACTGAAGATAAAATATAATAACTGAGTATAGAATTAGTTATTAAACAGTCAAATAATATTTCACATTTGCAAAAATTTTTCATTCTTTTCAGCAACGTCCTTGGGGAGGATAGTACAGGCTAGATGGGGTTGTGATTTTCTTTTTAGAGCTTGTACATAGGAGACCCTTGTTCTGCAGGAGCCCTAAGTGTTAGAGCCTTTCTACGTGTTAGAGGTGGGGACACAGCAGGCGTGAGGCATATCTCCTAAGCAGCATGAAAAATGACTGCAAACAGTGTCTTCATGAGCCATCCAGTGCGCGTTTCTGAAGCAACTTCTACATACCTGGCATGCTGTAAGAAGGGGGTGAAAATTCAAGACCCAGTTTTTTCTCAGCTATGCCTTTAGTCTAACCAGAAACTCTTGGAATTCTGCTATAATCTCAACACACTTGCACAAACTATATATTTCAGAAAAGTTTCTTTACTCAGAAAGGGTTAGAAAATGTTGCATGCTAAAAGTTACATGTTAAAGTAGCATCTGTAGGGACTTAAGAGAATGGGGGGGTGGTCAGACAGACCTGACTTTAACTTCTGGCTGCTCACTTGCTAACTGCGTCACCTGGCAGTGTGTTCCCTCTTTGAGGACCTGCTGCCTCATCTGTCAAATAGGAATAATACTAGAGTTTCCATCACAGGGTATTGTGAGGATTAAGAGAAGTCGTTGTGAGAACCGAGACGTGTAGCATCCTGCACTCAGCCTGGCACATAGGAAGTGCTCTGTCACCATTAGCAGTCATGTGATGTCTGCCCTCTAAAACTCTATGTTTCTCTGAAGATGTGGGTATCTGCTCTGCTCATTTACATGCATGCCTTGTGCCTAGACTAATTGATCCTTAGGGTAGGGACCGAGACCAACCTCTTTCTAATGCCCTCAGCAAGCCTGATGCTTCTGTAAGTGTTTGTGCAATAAATGTTGAGTTGATTGTGTGTGTGTGTGTGTGTGTGTGTGTGTGTGTGTGTGAGAGAGAGAGAGAGAGAGAGAGAGAGAGAGAGAGAGAACGCCGGGGAGGGGAGGAGAGACTTTGTGACCTTTGGTTCATTTTCCCACTTAGGAACCCAGCCACTCTGCACAAGGACCTTGCAGGCCAATGGTGTCAGAGCCCTTCAGTTGTTTTCACCTCAGGCCACACCTCAGGTTACTGCACCTTGGAAGGCAAGAGCCCAAAGCTCTCTTTTCTTGGGCTGACCTAGGTGATAGCAGTAATGTTGATGCTGGAAGTAGAATTGTGGCAATCAAGAACACCTGTTAGCGTGCATTAAGGATGGTAAAACACAGATTTCTGGGCTCACCTTAGAGAATTTGCATTTCTTTTTTTTTTTTTAAAGATTTATTTATTTATTTATACAAGCACTGGGTATAGTCAGAAGCACAGGAGGGTGAGAGAATTCACCACAGTCAGAGCAGATCAGGCAGACTGACAAAGTACACTGCTGAGGGGAGCAGAGGGCGGCAGGAGAGGTCTGCGCGCCATGTGGGACCCTCACCTGGGGTGAGGATCGAACCGGCGCTGCAGAGGCTGCAGGCAGCTTCGCAGCCCGGCGCTCAACCTCTGCGCCACCGGGGAGGCCCGAGAGTTTGCATTTCTAACAAGTTTTCAGGTGATGCTGATGTTCCTAGCCCAGGACCACCCTTTGAGACCCACTGGGATGTGGGAATAGTGCTTCTCCAGTCTGGCTCCACATTAGAATCAACTGGAGTGGGGCGGGGTAGCAGAAAGAGTTAAATCAGAACCTCTGGGAAGTGGGTGCCAGGCTGTATTTCAGAAATCCAGATGATTCCACTGTTTGTCCAGAGTTCATAACCACACAAACCTTGCATATGTCAATGAAGACAAATTGAAAAATTAAAGGGAGAGATAAGTGGCTTGGAAAGAACTTGGACTTAAGGTGTATAAACAGAAATTCCTATATGTCTGTGGTCAGTCGTGATCAGCATGGACTGTCAAATAGCAAAAGAGGGCCCTCATGACCATCCATTGGGGGTGGGGGGGTATGCAGGTGATGAAAACAAGAAAATTGTTCAATTAGGTAGTTTCCAAGTAAGTGCTAGGCACCTGCAGCTGTGGAGGAAGCACCGGGTGAAGATCCTTCTGCTTAATTGGGAAGCTCAGGAGTGGGCTGTATTTTCTGCGAACATCAAGGAAGACGGAGCTCTGGCCCAGCCCTGTGCCCTCATTCTGGTCGCTGCCAAGGCAGGGACAGCTCGAGCACAGAGACCCAAAATACTGCCTTAAAGTCCCATGAAATTCCCTGCAGAAGTCTCGTTTTCCAGGTGCTGTCTGAAAACAGCAGTTTTGTTATTTGGTAAGTTTTTTGTTTTCTTTTTTCTGTTAAGTTTCCAAACTAACTTCTTTTATGAAAATGTATCTCTAGTTAACTAATAATAGTCCAGATTTATGGAGCACTTACTTTTGTAGAGGTACTTTTCGTGCATTATTTTATTTAACCCTTCTAAAAGTTGGTGAGTTAAGGACTGTTATTATTCTAGTTTTATAGGAAATTGAAGCACAAAGTGGTTAAGTATCATACGCAAGGCTACATGGTTAGCAAGTAGCAAAACCAAGATTAAAATGCAGGTTCTGGCTCCAGAGCCTTTTCTCTGTACTAGTGCTCACAGTGGTGCGGGCCAGGGACCCCTGGGGTTGTAGGGCTGTTTTGGGGGGAGTGGTTCAAGATCAAAACTATTTCTCGGTAAATTGTTATTGCGTCTTTACTCATTATCACAGAGAAATTTTCCAGAGACTATATGATAAATGATGAGATCATCACTTTATATGCTTGTGTAGTCTTATGTTTTAAAAATTTTCTCATATGATAAATATTGATATAACCCACATAAACAAAAGTTCCTTGGAGTTCTTGATATTTTTGAGAATTGCAAGTGGGTTCCACGAGCAAGAAGTCTGAAACAGCACTCCCTCTGTGGTGAATAATCACCCTCATGAAGTGCCAGACTTGGAAGGGACACTTGAAAGCCGGACGCCATCATTTTGCAGATGAGAAAACTGAGGTCCCGAATGCATGTAATGCAAGGGGCAACATCAGAACTAGCCCCGGGGCAGCTTCTATATGAGCAATTTTGTTAAAAGATAATGGAGGCATATTAAAATGTTATTTATTCAAGGAAAATGGATTCAAATGAGGTAACACCCTACCTAGCAGATTGGGAGAGGTTTTGAGAAACTGCAAAATAAAACTTTTATAGGCAGAAGGGAGTAGGAACAAGAAAGTTACTAAACTAGACAAACAAGTGGGTTGGTTATGGAAAGGTTCCTTTCCTTTAGTGGATGACAGGGGTCTAGCAGGCTGATCACCTAACTAGTACTGATCAGATAATTCCTGACTGACTGATTCCATTGCTGAGGGAAACAAAACTGTAATTAAGTCTCCATTTAGCGGCGTGGGGTTTAGTATAAGAGACTCCATTTTGGGCTCATTGTCTTGCTTTTAACAATTCCTACTCATCGGTGAGATAAGTACCGGGTTTGAGAGAAGGAGACAATGTCAATCCTTTCTCATTGGTGTTCCTAGATTACCAGAGGAAGCTGGAAACTCCTGCTTTCTGTGGTACATTCTTGCATAGAAAGAAGGCTGACCCCCTGGTGGTTTTGGAATCTTGCCCCAATGTTCTCTGTGCTCACACAGAGCTCTCCTTTTAAGTAACAGTTCTTTTCTCAGAACATTTCAAATGGAATAAATACACATCAATCAGCATGGAGTGGCAATCAGCAATCAGGTCCCTATTCATTTAAGCTGGTGACCCAGAGGTCCCCAAAACCCTCTGAAAGGCACCCTGTAACAGGGACACCGTGTGGGAGGCCTGGCCTCACCATTACCTCCTATAATCAGTCTTTCAGAGTTTTCTCTTGAGGGTACAGATCCCTAACAGATTTCTGGGTTGAGGTTTCTCATGCTCTCCAAAGTAAAGGAAGCCAAAGCAGAAATGAAAGCGTTTTCGTCCTATAAAGCAGAGGAGCTTATCTCAGCTGGGTTTTAGGAGGAGATGCACACACTTCTCAGAGTTGTAAAGACCTCATCCTTGAATGTTCCACCCCTAAAGGAGAAGCGTTGCATCCTCTCCAAGGTCACTCTCAAGGTTTATCTGCCCCCCAAAGACAACCTAACTATCGCAGGCTGATGGCACCCCCTGGAGGCCAGTGTGGGGAACTCTGACTCAATCTTGGCAACCACATCTGCCTTTCCCCCACCTTCCAGAGGCCGGTGCTCAGGTAGGATTCAGTCTGCCTGTTCTGTCTCCTCTAGAATATATTACACACACACTTATGTGTGCACATAAATAAAGCACCAAAGGTATACATACCCTTCTGTACTGTCTTCAATCATCCCAACTTTTACCCAATTATCTCAAGGACAAAATCATTTCATCTTCTATAATTCCATTTGTGTTCTTTTACTCTAATCACATCTGCCAACACCCATAGGACTGTTAGTGAAATAACTCAGCTAATGGGAGGAAATGGCACTGACTTTGAAGTGGAATGGACTGCAGAAAACATAATCCCGCAGGGCCTGATCTTGGTACCAGGCTCCCAGGCAACAAGAGTTACCTGGCAGAGTGGACAATCATCTTGGTGCATAGAACTGAGGGACTTCTTGGCCTGGGGACTCTTGAGAGCTAAAACTGGGACAATCAGGCTAATTCTGGGATAGCCAGGCTAATTGGTCACCCTAGTCCCAGGACTCGATTGCAGTGGGGACTTTAGTCCTCATGGCAGGTTTCTCCACCGAGCAATCAGAGAAGTGGCAGAGTGCTGAGACAGGTTATTTGGGAGACACCCCTACTCATGAGACACTTATCAAGGTGTGTACAGTTCACTGAGTTAGATTTATGCTGGTCTAATATTGATTCTACTTTTGAATTGTGCATAGTAGCATTTCTTAAATAATATAAAATTATCTAGAATTTTTGCTATAAAAACCATAATTTTCATTTATGTGTGTTTTGTCCTTCCTTATAATTAAATGTAATAGCTTATGCATCTCCCAGAAACTAAAAAGTAATGGCTGCCTCTTATTGAACACTTCACAAATGCTCCTCAGAACAACACTGTTTTTATGATACCTGGTTGGTAGACAGGGAAATAGAGTATTGGAGAGGCAGATAACTTGCCCAAAAGGCAGAAAAATGTCTGTACCTGGGTCTCAGACCACAAATCCTATGTTCTTAATGTTTGAGTTCAAGAATAAGCCACGGGTCCTGGAGTGCATGATCTCCTGTCAAGCCCACACACTGCTTGCAATGTTGTAAGCCCCCCCCCCCCAATCTTTTTTCCATAGTCTGCAATTCTTCGCCCTCCAGTTTCTTTCTGGTGGCTCAGAATTTTGTTCTCTGAGAAAGTACAAATGTCCCCTGTAACATTCCCAGTCTGCCAGGAGAGATCAGACTTGAGCTGCAGTCATACCTTGAGCCGGCTTTTTATGGAAATTTTGGAAAGAAACTGCAAAGTGCTGACCAGCCTGATAAGGCAGGGAAATGGCTTCTCGGCGAAAGCCCCCGAGGGCCTTATGGGGCAAGGGTGGCTACAGCACTTGGAGAAAACTATAGATTATATCTTTCTGAATTCCATTTTTATCCCTTTATGTTTACATATTTATGCTTCCATTTGAAACAAATTCAAACAATACAAGATAGAACTAAGCTAAAAGTTTCTCTCCCCCCTCCCTCCCCATCTCAAATCACATGCCTCTTTTTATTTTTCTATAAATATTCCCCTTAAAATAGAAAGGGTGAGAACAGGCTGGGGAGAGAGTACAGTGGACGAGGGGTGCTTTGGTGGTGGGAGGGCTCCGGGGATTCATCCGAGGGGGGACGTCCTATACTTCCAATACACAAGGACGCAAGCCAGTGGTACTTCAATGAAAAAAAAAATGCAATCACATCCATTTCCAATTCTAAGACATACTCTTATAAACTTGTTTTCAAAAGAATATTTAACTTTTACCCAAACTGGATAAGATCAAGGTAAGCTGCCATCACAACGTAAGGTAGAGACAATGGATTTCATTATTATAAATAAAGACCATAGGTAGAAAATCACAGCTGAGTTGGAAATTCTTTCAGCGGTTAGCATTTTATTTCCATTAGCTTCTAGCTGGTAAATTAGCAAATTACATTTTCCCATGGCATTCATTAGGGATCAAGTGTGCCTGTATTCTTCCATTAGATATTCATAAGTAACTTTCTGACCTTTGCCAGACTATGCGCTGACATCAGCAGCCTGTTGATGCAGTTAGGAGAAAACCAGAAGAGCACAGAAGATATTATGTAATTGCCATGGGCTAGAAATGAGGTGATAAGCACTAGAAGCACTAAGGCCAGGTGATAAGGACAAGTGTGCTCCCTCCCTTCATTGCTTGCCCAAGAGCTAGAAATGTGTCAGTTTTCACCAGACTCTGCACCACGATCCTTAAGCACAGAGCACCCCCATTCAGGGAAGGGGAGACAACCACATGCCCTCGGGACATTTCCTTGCACTGCTGTGCTGGTTGTGCTGTAAAGCAAAGGGAACAGTAACCACTGAGTTCAGAGCCTATTTTTGAAGAATTTTTCCTAAATTATAACTTACTGAACTTCTGTAGATTTGTTGAATTCTTTTAAAAAGCTTAAACTATTTGGTGGTTTAATAGCTGTAACCTTTCAATTACTGAACATGTGATGTAACAGCACATTCTTTTGTGTTATTTGATGTGTTCTCTGGAACTCATTGTTTGAATGGATGAACTTTGTCAGTATCAAGGTTATTCCTAAAAACGCTCACCTTTGTTATCTGAGGCTTTATCACTTGAGAATGCTGAGCCTGTCAGTCTTTTCCACACTTGATTGTGGGGGACCTTGTGGGTTTCCAACTTATTTTCCATGAGAACCAGTGATGTGGGGCAGAGTCTAGCTTTGATTCGGGGCCTGCATATGGAAACAGAACATTTTTTTAAATATATTTTTTTAATTTTTTTACATCATTGTTCATTTTAAAAAATATTTGCTTCCCCCCACCCCCTCAGGTGGAGTCCCCATAGAGTTTCCTTCCCCAATGCACTGGTGCACCATCACCTCAGTCCCCTGTGCTCCTCCCTCCCTCCCTCTCATCCTTCTCCCTCCTCCTCCCCTGCAGCATGTCTCTGATTTATAATTGTCCCGTTTTTGCTTTGTTGTGTTTTGTACTGTTGTTATAATTATTATTTTTTACACTGATGTCTTATTTGGTTCCCCTATATTCCTGCTATAAGTGAAACCCTCCGATATTTTTCTTTTTCCTTCTGGCTTATTTCACTGAGCATAATTCCTTCTAGCTCCATCCACATTGCTGCGAATGGCATGAGTTGATGTCTTTTTTTTGATTGCTGAATAAAATTCCACATCTTCTTGATCCAGTCATCTATTTTGGGGCACTTGGGTTGTTTCCAGGTTTTACCTATCGTAAATAGTGCTGCAATAAACATAGGTGTACAGGTGTTCTTTTGAATCGATGTTTTTGTGTCCTTTGTGTAGATCCCTAGCAGTGGAATTGCTGGGCCATATGGTAGCTCCATTTTTAGCAGGTTGAGGAACCTCCACACAGCTTTCCACAGTGGTTGGACCAGTTTGCACTCCCACCAGCAATGTAGGAGAGTTCCTTTTCCACCACATCCTCGCCAACATTTGTTGTTGCTTGTTTTTTTGATATGTGCCATTCTCACTGGTGTAAAGTGGTATCTCTGTGGTTTTAATTTGCATTTCCCTGATTATCAGGGATACTGAACATTTTTTCATATGCCTGTTGGCCATTTACATTTCCTCTTTGGAGAAATGTCTTAAGTTTTTCTGCCCATTTTTTAAAAAAAAGATTATTCATACAAGAACTGGGGTATAGGCCAGAGATGTGGGGGGTGAGAGGATTCACCAGAGACAGAGTGGGGAACAGAACAGGCAGGCTGACTGAAATACACTACTGAGGGGAGCAGCGGGTGAGTCAGAAGAGGTCTGTTGCGCCATGTGTGTAGCTCCCAGGCTAGCCGGGGATCGAACTGGTGCTGCAGAGGCTGCGGATTCCTTTGTAGTGTGGTGCTTAACCCCTTGCGCCACCAGGGAGGCCCTCTTCTGCCCATTTCTTGACTGGATTGTTTATTTTATTTTTGTCGAGTAGTATGAGTTCTTTGTATATCTTTGTGATCAGTCCCTTATCAGTTGACTGGAGTGCAAAGATTTTTTCCCAATCAGTGGGGTGTCTCTCTGTTTTGTTTGATGTCTCGTTTGCTGTGCGGAAGCTTTTCAGTTTGATGGAATCCCAGGTGTTTTTCTTTTCCTTGACTTTCTGGGACACAGAACATTTAAATGCCGCGACACCCAATCCTTCACAGATAAGGAAATGCAGTGGGAGGAGATGTGGAAGACAGATTTTGTTAAAATGGAATTTTGCTTTTTAAAGATCGATTCATTGCCCATGAAAAAAATGCATTGAATGCTTCCTGTAATGGAGGCACCATTCCAAGCATGGGGTATAGCGATGAGAAGAGACAGGGTCCCCAACCACATGAAACTTATTCGAATGAAGAGAGACAGATAATAAACAAATAAATATATTACCTATTTTTGTGGGAGTTTTAAAGCTAGAAATATACTTTTGTCACAATTTCAGATAAAACAGAAGGATCTAAAGCAGGAAATGAAGTCATCAACCTCCTTCCAACTCCTGCCTCACAGGTGAGTACTATTACTATTACAATGTAATGTGTATCATTCCCGATTGTTATTATGCTTATACAAATACCTAATCGTATATTGTGGGGGAGGGATCATGATCCCATATTGTGCCTCAGCTTTTTTCATTGTTAAGCCATCATACGTTAACTCTCCTTATCAGAACATATAAAACTTCTGCTTTCTTTAAATTGCCATGAATAGATTTATTGATTGATTAATCCATTTCTCTATTGGTAGACTTTATATTGTTTCAATTTTCTCGCCACTATAAACAGTGTTGCTGTATGAAATATTATTTGTATATAAAGTTTTGTATCGTTGTGTCGTTTATAGTGATAGTAGCATGTCTATAAGCTAAAATCCTTAAGCCAGGATGTGTGGGTCAAGGGGCATGCATATTGGATTGATTTTTCTGATAGTGAGGTCATTTGAAAGTCACATAGAAGAGAAAAAAAGGAAGGATGGGAAAGGGTCATGAAAGTAAAACATCAGGAAAAACAGCTGTTAGTGATGAGGACAGACAGGACAGTATATGACCTTAGAACATAATTGTCCAGTTTCTTTGTTAGCCCCTTGTGAGTGACCCAAACATTCCATAGTTGGACCAAGATACTTGAAGAGGAGCACAATGAAATTACTACCAGATGGTTCTCATTTGGTGCTATTTGCCCTCTTTTTAGACTGCATGGTTGATGGAAATCCAATAAGGATTGTCAAGTTCAAATGATCAAACATGCACTGAATTCTTTCATACATTTCTTTGATTTTATTTCATTCAATCATTCAATCAGTATTCCTGGTGTGCCTGCGATGTGTCAGCCACTGTCCTAGCCCCTGAGATTCAGCAGTGAGTCCAGCAGACACAATCAAATTCAATAGGCTAGTGTGGGAGATAGCAACCCAGTCCCACAACATCATCTTGCCACATGATAAGATAATGTGACCTAAGGGGGTATCTAATACCTTTCAGAGCTTCTAATGGAAAGGGTCGCCTCAGTTGAGCTGGGGAGAATTTACTCAGTTCTGAGTAAACTGAGCAAAGCCTCAGTAATGGGGAGAAACTACAAGGATAAGGGGTAGAAGGAATTCAAGTGGGTCTGGGTGGAACTTAAAGATCATGACTGATATAGTGATACATAATTAAAAAAATATATGTTTGGTCTTGATGCCATTTCTGACACAAAGCCCCTAAAGTCCTTGGAATTTCCTTAGTGATCAGAACGAGATAGGTGTCCATATTCATATTGGACCTCTTTCAACCACACCTGAGTTTATGTTAATAAGGTGACTATTGGTGTTTATGAAAAGCACTAAGAATGGGCACTAGTTGGCAGTGAACCAACCATGTGACTGGAGGGTTGCAACGTTCAGTCCCACCCTTTCACCTCCAGGGAGAGGAGAGTAGCCAGAGGTTGAATTGATCTCCAGTGGCCAATGGCTTAATCAATTATGCCTATATAATGATACCATCATAAACCCCCATAAAGATGGGGTTTGGAGAACTTCTGTGTTGGTGAATATGCAGAGGTTCTGGGGGTGTATCAGACTCAGAGAGGTCATGGAAACTCCACACCCTCCCCACATACGCTGTCCGATGCAGCTCTTCCATCTGGCTATTCCGAATGATATCTTTTTATAAAAAAACTGTTAATTTTATAATTAAGTAAAATGTTCCGCTGCATTCTGTGAGCAGCTGTAGCAAATTAATTGAACCCAAGGAGGGGGAGGGGTGGCCACTAGCACCTCTGTAAGAAGCACAGGCAGCGACCTGGACTTGTGACTGGTGACTGAACTTGGGGGATTAAGTCTCCTATGATTAAACCCTAAACTTGTGGAATCTGCTCTATCTAGGTAGATAGTGTGAGAATTAAGTTTAATTATAACCTATGCTACTGGTATCATAGAGAATTTGTTGGGTGCGGAAGTATCCCCATTCATTGTCACTGAGTATAGAAACATGAATGAGAGCAGATGAGGTTGGAGAGGTACGCAGAACACAGAATATGAAGGTTCTTATAGGCCGTGTTAATGATTTTGATTTATCCTGAGAACAATGGGAAGACAATAAAAGGCTGAGCAAGGAGGGTGGAGGATGGGGTGACATCAGATTTGCAACTTGAAAATGTTGTTCTAAAAGCATTTAAGGATGTAAGGGCGAGGGGAGCCCATTTGAGGCTTTTACAACTATCTAGTTAAGAGAACATAGATTAGAAATGGGTGGTGTTAGACTAGATGTAGGTTACATGAAGAGATATTAAGGAAGTACTTGGCGGATTGGATGGAGAGTTAGGAATAGGATTGTGTCAAGGATAACCCCAAGGTTTCAGGTATGGGAACTTGGGCTGGGAGTATGGAAAGAGACCGTTTGAGGAGGGAGGATCTTATTTTTCACTTTGAGAATGTTTGGCTTGAGCTGTCTTTAATACAACCAAGAGGGGCTTCCCAAACTGGCTCTTGGATATTTGACTCAGGCACTCAGAGCATTTATGGGGTTTGGAGGTCTGCAGTTTGCAATCTGCAGGTCTCTGACTAGATGAGGTCTGCGAAGCTGTGGGCCTGGGTGAAATTATCCAAGATGAGAATATACAGGTGAAAGGAAAAGAGCCAGGGCCGAGTCCAGAGGACTAGCCACGTTGAAAGACCCAATAGAAGAGAGACATTTGCATTCCTTCAAAAATGAAATATTTCCTAACTTTTGTGCCCTAGACTCTTCCCTTGCCTCACCCTCACCTCTTGCCTGCTGATCAGTGAGGAATAATAAGAATCAGAAATTTGCATCATGAAAGCCAAGAGAATTTTTTCAAGAGGGAAGCAATGGTCACCATTGTTGATTCTATTAAGGGGACAGGTTAGTTGGGCACTTGAAAACATGTTTGGGTCTGTGTCTTGGCCTATGTCCTGTGCAGGATGGAGAGATGGCTGTGTTGGGGATGGCCTTATCTTGGCCTTTCATTATTGAATATACTTTCCCTTTTCTTTCTTCACTGTTTGAGACAGCAGTCCCGCCGGCCCGCATCCCTCCTTCTGAAGTAATCTCCTGCCAGCCCTATACCTCGCTCCTTTTATCTTTCCTTTTCTGAGTCACTTCATTTAATTTGTCACAAATACCTCCTATTGTTGAATTAGTTTGACAGATCCTAGTAACTGAGAACAGCAAAGTTAGTGATAAGCCAAAGTGTGTTTATTTGGGAACATTCAGACCTGAGAATCAGGGAGCATGATGGATTCAGATTAGGAACCAAAATGTCCCGAGAAGGGACCCAGATCAGGGGGCTCTGATAGCAAGAACAAGATGGTAATGGTTGAGTTACTAGTCAGGTAAGAGGGTCACAAGGTAAAATGGTCAAGAAGAGGCATCAAAAGGTAAGAGTAGGTAAAGTCATTTTATCAATTATCGAACTGGATATTCTCATTCTTGCTGGCTTCTTGGAGTGTTGGCATCTGGCCCTGCCCCAGAGTTTGATTCAGTATAAAGGGATCAGCTAGTGGTTTCTCTGCCATAAATTACTCTGACCCTATTCCAGAATGGCTCCAGTGATAACTTTTTACAATACCCGAAACTAGAATTGCTGAACTGTGCGGTAGTTCTAGAGTTTATTTTTTGAGGAACCTGAACCTGTTTTCCATATTGGTTGTACCAACAGTGCTTGAGGGCTCCCTTTTCTCCACATCCTTCTAATACTTTTTGTCTTTTTGATATTCTTGTTTCATTGGGTCTTTTTTTCCCCATGGCAAAGGGATTTTACTGTTATAGATTTTGTATTGTAATTTGTTTTTTGTTCAACAATATAATGAATATTTTGATCTACTGCTAAAATATTTTATCCTACATGGTTTCTCATGGCTGCAACAATGACTACTTCATCTCCCAGTAGAGAGTGTTCACAAGCTATGGTTACTACAAACATTGAGGGGTGAACATTCCCATGGTAAGGTCTTTGCTGAGTTTTATTTTTTTTAATTGAAGTAATATTGCGTTATAATGTAAGTTTCAGGTGTTCATCATAATAAATCAAAATTTGTATATACTAGATAAAGTTCACGACTAAAAGTTCATTCTCTCCTTTACTATACAATTGATCCTTTTCACCAGATTTACCCACCTCCTTTTTCCATTCCCTTCTGGTAACATTAATTCATCTTACAGTATAAAAGTTTGTTTTATTTAGTTTGTTTTCTTTATATATCACATATGAGTGAAATTATGTGGTATTTGTCCTTCTTTGTCTGGCTTATTTCACTAAGCATAATACCCTCTAGGTCTCTTCATGTTGTTGCAAATGGCAAGATTTCATCTTTTTCTATAGAAGAGGGAGAGGAGCTGTATATGCCACCTCTTCTCTCATCATTTGTCAGTGGGCATTAAGGTTGTTTCTAGTTCCTGGCTATTTAATATAATGCTGCAGTAAACATGGAGATGCATATATCGTTTTGAAATAGCATTTTGTTATTTTTAAAGTAAATACCCAGAAGTGGGATAATTGGATCATTTGGAACATCTGTTTTGGATTTTTTTTAAGGTTTTATTTATCCATACAAGAGCTGAGGTTCAAGGGGTGAAAGGATTCACCAGAGAGAGTGGGGAGCAGAACAGTCTGATTTACTGAAATACACTGCTGAGGGGAGCAACAGGCGAGACAGGAGAGGTCTGCTGCACCATGTAGGTGCTGCAGTGGCTGAGGATAGCTTGATAACTCTGTCTTTAACCCCTGCACCTGTTTTGAATTTCTCAAGAAATCTCCATACTGCTTTCCATATGGCTGCTCCTTTTACAATCCCACCAAGAATGTGTAAGTATTCCCTTCTCTCACATCCTCTCCAACATTGTTGTTTCTTGTCTTTTGGATAATAGGAATTCTCACAGGAGTAAAGTGACCTCTAATTGTTTTGATGTGTATTTCCTTGACAGTAAGAGATGATAAATATCTTCATGTGACTGTTGACCATATGTATGTCTACTTTGGAGGAATTCAAATTCTCTGCCAATTTTTTAATTGTTTTGTTGTTGTTGAGTTTTCTGAGTTCTTAATATATTTTGGGTATTAACCCCTCCCTGAACATAGGGTTAACAAATATCTTCTTCCAATCGTAGGATGTCGTTTCCT
Source organism: Talpa occidentalis (assembly GCF_014898055.3). NCBI lineage: Eukaryota > Metazoa > Chordata > Mammalia > Eulipotyphla > Talpidae > Talpa > Talpa occidentalis. The sequence goes on from NW_023605194.1 coordinate 27,228,647, forward strand.
CTTGAGGCCAGTTTCTTACTCTGTGCAGAAGCTTTTTAGGTTGATATAGTCCCATTTGTTTATTTTTGCTTTTGTTACCCTTGCTGCTGGAGTTGTCTCCAAAGACCTCTCTAAGGCTAATGTCAAGAACTTATTGCTCGTGTTTTCTTCTATGTATTTTATGGTTTCGGGTCTTATATCCAACTTTTTAATCCATTTTGAATTAATCTTTGTCTATGTGTTAGGTAGTAGCGTTTCAGCCTTTCCATGTGGCTGTCTAGTGTTCCTAACACGACTTATTGAAGAGAATTTCCTGCTCCATTGTTTGCTTTGGCTCCTTTGTCATGAACTAGTTTTCTATATATGTGTGATTTTATTTCTGGGCTCTCATTTCTGTTCCATTGATTTGTGTTTTTATTCCAATACCATGCTATTTTAAATATAGTTCTTTGAAGTTGGGGAGTGTGATTACTCTATTTTTATTCTTTTTGCTTTCCAGGATAGTTTTTGCTATACTGGGTCTTTTATAGTTTGAAATAAGTTTCATGAATTTTTGGTTAAATTTCTGTGAAGAATGCCATTGGGATCTAGATAGGAGTTGCAATGAATCTATTTATTGCTTTAGGTAATACAGCCATTTTAGAGATGTTCATTCTTCCAATTCATAGACTCCCTTTCTGTATCCTGGGGTCTTCTACTTTTTCAGTAATGTTTTATAATTATCAGTGTACTGGTCTTTCACTTCTTTGGTTAAATTTATTCTAATGTAATTAATTCTTGATGTCATGTAAATGGGATTTGCTTTCCTGACTTCCTTTTCTGCTAGTTTGTTATTTGAGTATAGAAATGCAACAGACTTTTGACTATTAATTTTGCAGTCTGCCACTTTGTTATTTCTAATAGTCTAATAGTTATTTCTAATAGTTTACCACTTTATGTTAGATGTTAATTTCAAATATGTTATTTGTTTTTCTTTTTGCTGGAAACTTTGGGATAGTCTATGTATATTATGTCATCTGCAAATTGAGATAGAATTACTTCTCCCTTTTCATTTTGGACATCCTTTTCTTGTTTTATTGCTTTCCCTAAGATATCCAAAATTGTACTGAATAGAATACAAGTTTGTCTTGCTCCTGATATTAGATGAATGCTTTCAGTTTTTCACTACTGAACATGATGTTGGCTGTAGGTTTATCTATGGCTTTTATATGTTGGGCTATGTTTCATCTATTCCCATTTTATGGAGGGTTCTAGCATAAGAGAATGTTGAATCTTGTCAAATGCTTTTTCTGCATCTGTTGAGATGGTCACATAAATTTGTCCATCCTTTTGTTGATGTGATGTATTATGTTTATTGATTTTTGACCTAGAAATGAAGCTCTGTAGGCTACCTGAGTCAAGCAATCAAGGGGTGTCACAAATACCGGGGAACATTCTAAAAAAACTGGAGCACCAGTCATGTGTAAGAGCTCCACTCTGGTGGGGGGAGCAGTGTAAGAGGGTAGGGGTTGGTAGGTGTGTGAAAAGAGTATTTCTTAGTGTGTGTTTAGCTAGAAACAGGCCTCAGATACAGAGGCACAGAAATGAAGACAAGCTATTAGGCCTCTTTCACAGAAAGACTGAGGGCCTCAGTCTGTTGCCTGTTGCTGTGCCTTGGGGGTGACAGCTGGTTGAGAACTATTTTTCCATTGGTTACAGTCCTGTGGGACCCATGAGTTCAAATAATATGGGAAGTTGGGCCAGTGCCCAGCTCTGCCCCCTCTCCCAAGCACGCCCCCCACCCCCAGCATGCCTATGAAATCACTGAAGCTCACAGGTAGCAGGGTTGTCCAGGGGAAGAAAGCCATTTTCTGTTCTCTGGAGATCAGGCTATACCGCCCTGGGTGAGAACAGAGGGTGACTGTGTGTGGAGCTTTATAAATAGCTCTAAATATTTAGGCACACTCTGTGTGGCCTTCATCTATATTCTTGCTTCAAGCCCTGCAAATTTAGGGGTGTGTCTGCATGGTTGTTCAACACTCAGACTTCATTAGTCATCAGCTATCGTCCCTTGCTCAGGGCCCAGGAGTCAGTAGCTGCCTTGGACTCTGATGGTTCGGGCAGTACTTCACTTGAACCCTAGTGCCTTCACCTGACCTCAGGATGGCGACTGACTTGTCAAGATCCCCAGAGAGCCAGAACCTTTCAAAACTAACCCACTCGAGCAGAGATAAGGAAGGGGGACAACTCTGCCTTCCGGACACTCACTTGGGGTGACCTGGGGTATGTGACTTCAGCCAAGCAACATCCCCTTCTCTGGCTTCCCAGGGCAGAGACCATGACCTTCTACTTCCTCCCCCCCCAACATCCTGAGGAGCCCACTAGATGATGTATTCTTCTTCCACTAAACTGGTCATTGAGCTTTCAAAAAAGTTTCTTGAAAGATGAAAAAGAAAAAAAAAAATGTCCTTGTTATGAAGCTTGCGCTCTGCGGGGCTTTCTGAGAATCCAGCCCAGGCCAGTGGCCCCTCTCGCTCCAGTCTAGGATCACAGTGATAGTGCAACTGCTTCTCAATTAAGAGCAGCCTCTGTGAGTCGCCTGCAGGGGTCTGACTGCCCATATATCCATTCTGACCTTTGTCTCTTGTGCGCTGCCAGGGGCCAGGCCGCATGTGAGGGGTGGGGTCGCAGGCCTGGACCTCTTAGCCTCGCCTGTGGCCAGGTTGCTTGCGGCCTGCTGGGAGGACATGCCACACAAGTCATTGCAATTAGGATGAGTCACACAAGAAAGGAGGTCCAGGGTGAAGTAGCAGAGCAGGTAGCAGAGAGGGAAGTGACTTACCCAAGGTCACACAGCTGTGCCCGGCTGAACTACACTGATGCCCTTCTCGGTTCAACTCCTTCTCCCATCACCACACCACTCAGTCAGATCTCCGAGGTTGCCTGGGATGGAAACAGCTTCCTTCAAGGCACTCTTCTGGGAGCACATGTTTAAGAACAGTACGAGACTCTGTTCTTGGGCCATTTCCATCTTACTTGTTGGTCAGCCCAAATGGGAAAACTTCCCAGAACACCCCCACACCTCCACCCCTCTAGCAGCTGTTCACCCAACTGCTTCCACATAGGAAGCTTGAGAAATAAAAACAGTTTTATGCTAGTAGGTTGCACTGACCAGCCCAGAACAGGTGGCACCAACTCCATAGTCGGGGGTCGGAGCCCTCTGCATTGTCGGGGTCTTCGAAGCCTGGTTTTGCTTCCTGTCTAGTCCACTCTGCTCTAGCTCAGTGTGCTGAGACACAGCAGTGGCTTTGGCCCCTGCTGGTTTAAAAGGACTGCACTTCCCTCCCTTCCATCTAGCCTGGCTTCCAGGGAGGCAGGTGTTTTGAAAGAGTCTGGTTGGGCTGGCGCCAGGCCCTTGGTCCATCAGTCTGGACCGGACGCTACAAGGCAGGGCGTGGGCGTGTCTCTCTTCACCTGCTGTAGGGTGGCTGAAGGACTGTGTCCTCTGGCCACTGGCGGGGCAACCTTGGAGTGGGAGGCATGTTTGCTGGGGGACTTTATTCAATGGGACGTGATATAGAGGGAAAGGCAGAGGGAGGAACCCACTCCTACCCAGTGATCATAAATGGGTGTCCGGCTTCCTGGTGGACTCCCCTTCACATTTTCAAAGAAATCCTGCAGGAATTAAGGGGCGAGGATTTATGCAGAGGCTTTCTGTGGAGTGAGTGAAAACCATTCCTCAAGCCAGAGGCGGAGAGGCCTGCCTCACCTAGTGGGGGTGGGGCTTCAACAGCACCCAGGAGGGCTTGGCAGGTGTTACTGCCCAAGGGCCCAGAAAGATTGCTGAGAGAGGGGAGCTTTAAGTGATCCCTGAGATCCCAACTGCTTGGAGGCAACTTACTACCTGCTAACCGGGAAGGGAAGGAGGAAGAAGGAAATGGACCCCCTCTTTTGGGAAGGAAGGTGAAGCTTTTCCAAGCCCCAATTAGGAGCAGGGAGGAAGTGTAACTCTGCAATGAATAGTGAAGTGTTAATTAAAATGTTGAATTGGACATTCTCATTTCTGAATTGAGACTGTTTTGTGATTTAAAATATGCTGGAAAGTCCCTGGGACTGCTGACGATTCCATCCAGGGGAAGGGGACTGTGAGAGACACAAATTAAATAAGTAGGTGTTTTAATTATATTTCATGAGTTTTCATTTAATGTCACATTTACATGAGTGTCTCATTCGCTATTGAGCACAGATTATGTAATTTACCCAGCCCTCAGATACTCATTGGTGGCACCCAGGGCTCTCTGGCTCCAGTGCCTGTGACAGGACAGGGGTGGGTGAGGGCTTTGGGGAGAGCAGGTCAGGACCAAGGCAGGGAGGGAGGAGAGCAGGTGCTGGGGGCTGGGCCTCCAGGGATGACCAGAGGCCTTTTTAGGGGCAGGGTTGGCTTGGCAGGACAGCCTGCTCACAGCTGGCTCTGTGGGAGCCCTGATAGCAGGCCTGGATGTGGCTGGTGGACCACCCTTTTGGGAGGTCTCAACCCACTCCAAAAAGAACCCATCTCCCTGGCCCTGTACCAGCATCCTCCCTGCTCCAGATTCCCTAAAGAAGTACTAGGAGTTTGGGTGTGGCTGTTTCAAGGCTTCCTCCCACCCTCTTGGTCTGAGTTTCCCAGGTCCATCTAGAACTTCATGTGTGATGGCAAAAGATAGGTTACGTTGAATTTAGACGTACTGCGGTTGGGATGGGGGGTGGATATGTACAAAGACACCCACTTTTCTCCGTGGTCACTTTTTCATCTCGAGTACCACTGGCACTGGTCTGGGGTCCTTTTGTTTCTTATCTGGATTATTGCTCTCAATTTTTAACCTGTTCCTATTTCTATTTTAGTCCCTACCCCTTAACAGTGCACAAAGCTCCTAGAGTGACAGTTTATAAAGAGAAATAAGAGGGTATCAGTCATCTGTTTAAAATCCTATATGCTCAGAACAAAATGCAAGCTTTTAAGCGGAACCTGAAAGCATCTACATTACCTGGCCTCTGTCTTCTCCAGAATCCTCTCCCCTTGCTCTTGTCACCCACCCTGCCTGCACACCTGGCCTTCTGCAGGTAGCTACACCGCATGGAGCTCTTACTATTACTTTTATCAGGTATACTCGTTCCCTGTTCTTTGCCTGATCCACTATAGCTTATCTTTCAGGCCTCCATAGACATGTCATTTTCTTAGAAAGGTCCGGACCTCCTGTTCTTTCTCATAGAATTTTCTTAAGAACATTTGTCACTCTTTCTTGTCATTTTGCTTAATGGCTTTTTCTCCCCCATCCTGGAAACTATTAGCATGAGGGTGGAATCTGGCTCAGCACCATATCCCAAGAGCCTACCACAGTGCCTGGTATACAGGGGTGCTCAGAGTGATGTGTTGACTGCAGGGGTGACATGTAAGCTGAGTCATCTTAGTGTGTATCCTCCAGATGACTCATCATGGAGTGGCCAGGAGGGCCTGAGCATGATCTCTTGTTCTCTCAGCTCAGAGCCAGTGCCCCTGAGAACAGACTCACCCTTGGAAAGTCAAAGGCCTGTGTTGGAGGCCTGGAATACATCTCTGGTGATTGTGAGTTTACATCATTAAATTTATGCCAAGAATGGCTACCTCACAGGCCTGTCTGATGATTAAATGGATGTGACAGGAAAGACATTTGTGTATGTGCTCCGGTCTGTGCTGGTCCTGCGTGCACTAGCATCTTCAGAGATTTTTGCAAGCTACTGTGAGATTGGGCTAGCTCTGGGTCAGCAAGATTTAGTTGACATCATTTTAGCGCACAGCAAATCAAAGAACACGGATCAACAGTACATTGCGAATCCGCGATGACCTGCTCAAGATGGAAAATGCCGAGTTGTCCTTAGTGTCTGCCAGCATTGCTCCAAGCGCTTTTATGGCATTTCATTCCTCCACAGACCAATGGGATCTTATTGTTTCACTTGGCCAACCAAGAAACTGAGCCTCAGTCAGTTGAGCAAAGTTGCACAACAGAAGGATCCTGCATTTGATCCCCGGTGTATAGGGCATCATGTGGCTCTGTCATGAGCAGAGTGCAGGAACTCTACTTAATGTCTGTTCTTGGTCTTTAAGCAAAAGCAGTTCCTCAAATAACTGGGTTGGGCTTCCTTCAAAGATGAATGGAAGGACATTATTCAGAATGTAGTTGACAACTGTCTGTAGAGGCCTCTCAAATTTGTATGTGGAAGTCCTAACCACCAATAGTTTAGAATGTGACTGTCTTTGAGACAGGGCTTTTAAAGAGGTAATAATGATTAAATTAGGTTGTAAGGATAGCGTGCTAATCCAAAATGAGTGATGTCCTTGTAAGAGGACCACCACCAGATGAGTGTCCACATTTTGTCTACTGGGTGCCAGTTACTATGGGAAAATGTGCATGTATGAGGGTGGGGACACAATCATGGGAGGACAAACACCAGTTTCTGGTTGTGACACAAGTGCTGTTGTGTAAGAAGTCATCTACCTAGGCCCTCTGAACTGGGCTTAGTAGGAAGAAAAGGACTTTGGTTGCTGGAAGCTGGTGGTGATAATTTGTTGCCTCGTTTCTCCTTTCTGTGAATGATTCTCCAGTAGATTATGACAGTAGGAATCTTGGCACTTCAAAATCCATGGCAGGGGCTTGGGTGTCAAGCAGGGTCCAACTGGCTACCTGCAAAATATTCCCTACAAATTCCTCTGCTACCTAAAAAGCACAGGCTGGAGCCTCAGTTACTTAGGTCTAGCTGGAGTACAACACTCCTTCCTAATAAACCAGTGAACAGATCAGAGCTGAGCCTGTGCTGACAAATTCTTTTAAGAATGGAGTAAACTGACTCCTTTTCTCAAGTGGAGGTGTGGCAGGGACTGAGCAGCAGGTCACAAAACTTTTCTGCTTGGGACATAGTCCGTTTGACTATGTCCTCCCACCTTCCCTGAGGCCTCGGTTAGGTGTGGCCATGTGAATTCTGGCCAAAGACATGATAAAAGTATGTGCACTACATTTCTGAGCACTTCCCGCACAGTCCTTCCTGTTCTTTTCCATTCTGCAGCAATCTACAGCGGGTGAGGGTGCTGCTTTCCATACCCCACTGAAGGCCTGGGTTCCTTCCCTGGCATCACAATGGTAAGAAACACAGGTGGAGAATCAAAATAACAGTGGGGCAGAGATAAGAATCTCTGCAGTCTTCCAGACTTGGATGTCTGTCTTTGGCCTAACTAGAATTCCTGAGGCAAAAATACAGGAAGGTATTAATAAAACAAAGCTGCTATTAACTGGTTGAAGGAAGCAGTCTTTCAATTCACTCGGGCTTTTCTTTGATTCCCAATTAATTTCAAAAGGTTATTTGAACTTGATTAACAAAATGAATTGTTCTAAAGTGTACATGCTGGGCCTCCCAGGTGGCGCAGCGGGTTGAACGCTGCACTGTGATGCTGTCTGCAGCCTTGCAGCGCAGGTTCGATTCCTGGCAGGCCGAGGGGATAGCCATATGGTGCAGCAGACCTTAACTGTCTCACCTGCTGCTCCCCTCAGCAATGTCTTCGGTCCGTCTGCCTGTTCTGCTCCCTATGCTCTCTGGTGAATTCTCTCACCCTCCAGCACCTCTGACCTATACCCCAGTTCTTGTATAAATCAATCAATCTTAAAAAAAAAAAAAGTGTACATGCTTAGGCACACCTTAAATATCCCTTTGAGGGACATCTGGCATCTTAAAACTAAACAGCTCAAGAATCTTTAGAAAATATTTTACTCTTAAATACTCGGCAAATTTCACTAAGATTTGCTAAGGTAGTACTTCATGGACTTTATAATGGGGGTTGCAATATACAATTACCAATGTTTAAGGATGACAGGCAACAGTCAGTTATGCAATCAAAATTTTAATAACAAAGATACTATTTTTAACATGGTCAAATGTACTTGGCTAAGTCCAGATTTTAAAAAACAAAAGTATCTAGCCCAACAGTACAACGATAACAGCTTTGTACAGAACATTCCATAGATTGACAGAAAATACATTTGAGCACAAAAATAAAAAATATTTAAAGAGACTCTAAGCAGCATTTTATTTCTGCAAAACAGACATATATCTTGTACTGATTAAATATCTACAAGTGCTTTTCCTTTACAAAAATACATATATTCTTAATAGACTAAGTCATTAACAATGACCTGGTAATTCTTTCACTTCAATTTGAATGATTTATAAGCTAAATCTTACAACCACAAAAAGGTTTTTATTCGTATTAAGATGTTACCACTTTTGACAAAAAAAGCTTAAAATATTTTATATTTCAAAGGAAAATTAGCAACATAACTGTACAATAGATTCTATGATGGTGTTACTTCACATGAGGGCTACTCTATTAAAAGCTGACGCTTGCTGTTGTGGTGCCAGATGCAGGAACGCAGCATGACCGGTGCTCCCACAAGCTCGTGTCATGGACCACAGCTTCATAAGGACACTTGGGCCCCCATCCCATTCTAAAATATACAGTGAAAGAAAACCGACCCCAAATAACATTAAGCTGAACTCAGGACATTTTTATTGTGTAGAACTCCTGCTCCAGTGAACTGATGTGACGTCTATGGATAAATTATCTGTTTACGATCTCTACATTGCCCAGAAATATTTAATCTTCATTGTACTAGATTAGTTTTCTTACTCCATGCAGCTCTGAAAAAATGGAAGAAAATGCAACCCAGGATTTAACATACATCTGTTTTCACTTGATTCGAGATTTAAAGATAGTTAAAATTAAAGGCATTTCTGAAAAATGTCTCCTTTGAGCCCTAGGAAAAGGGGCATAACAAGTATACAGATACATTTTAATGAGCATTTCAAATAAGTAAAGTATATCTAAGTTTAACTTCTTAACTGTCTGAGAAGGGAGTGCTCAAGTGTTTACATTCTATTTGGAAATGCAGGGACAGCAAGTGAACACACTATTTCTGAAGACTACATACCTCACACTAGGAAGAGAGTAACTTTTAAATCATTGGGGAAGATGCCACCATTTTAAGAAAAAGAAAACTATAAAAACCCTGTGATGTCTATTTGAGTATTTAAGGAATTTTCAGTCTGCTTTTCCATCAAAATACTACTGAACTAGGTACATCAAGTAAATCAAGAAAGAATTACTTTGTGCTTTGAAAGGTTTCGAAGTCTCTAGTACAATGTACATGTTTCGATTCTTTTGCAAACCAGCACTAACAGCTATGCTGTGGTCTGTACTGTGGGGATGTACATCTACAACAGCCTTTCACATTTCTGTATTTCTCATCCAGGAAATTAAAGTTATGGCAGTCTCACTCATTTTGGCAAATGCTACAACCAACAAAACTTCTCATGATAAACCAGAATATGTAGCAGAGTGTGAGTCATTTTTATTCTATTTGAGGAGGTTTACCTGGTGACCTAACTGACTTTATTGCCTTAACGGTGGTCCACAGCATGAGTTCCCAAGGAGAATGGGCTAAGGAGAGTGTTTAACTCTGTGTATGTGCTCTTGATCTACAACCATTTTGCCAAGTTTGGCTGTATGGCTAAATTCTAATGATAAAGTAATTGCTGAGAAGTAAGAGAAGAGTTACCTTTTAAGAAAAAAAATAATAGGCTCTAGAAAAATTTGCTTTGGAATATAGAAATAGCACTTATATAAGTCCAACAGAATGTACTATTTTCTGTACAAGTAAGCACATCACTTTTATCAAAGTCTGTCTTCAATACAACTTCTCATAGTACTAAGAACCCAGAAACTAAATGTAATTTTAGATTTTACTGCCTCCATGGAATAAAATATTTTTCATATTAAAATTTAAAATGTCAATTTCACCTTCAAAGTATGTATTTCTCCCATTTTCATCCAGTCTGTTTGTTGTGTTTCTTTTTTTCACCTTTGAAGACTTCCTAAGATTTGTCAGAGGGTGCTTAAAAACAACGAGTTGCCTTTAAAAGGAAGTATACTTTGAGTATAGCAAGAAAAACCTGCATTTGATTGATCTCACTATGAAAATTTAGTTGAAAGCCTTTCTTTGGTGATATCTTAGCAGTTAATCAAGGTTATTGCCAAACTATAAAATTAAATTTTAATCTGAAAGTTTCCAACCTCCAAACTATTAAAACTGTCTCTCCAACATGATTATTAATAGTAAAATGTCTTTGGTGGTATCTACTTTCTTAGTGATCACTATAATTGACTAGTGAGTACTTAGATATGCAGCCATTCAAAAGAGATAGGAACAGAGAAGTCAAAATTCATGCAGTAAATCTAAAACAGAAATGCACTTTAGCAATGAGGCACTTTCTCTGAAATATTTTAATAAAGCTAAAAAGTTCGCAAGATTTAACTCACTTTTTCTTCCCTTAAAGAATCATTTAGATTACATTTGAGTATATAATATAGTTTAGCAAATGCATTACTTTTATAAAGTGTGGCATATTAGTATAGGACAGATTTTCAATGAATAAAGAAATATACTTTTCTAAAGGGAAAGACATTACCCAAGGTAACTGCACCGCAGACTGCATGATCTAATATTACCTCATTAACAAGTGTTTCAGTTTATTTTTCACACTTCTTACACACGTTTTGTTAATCTAGAGAAAAGGCCATATTCTGATTTTCCTATTAGCTGATGATGATTGATTACGTCAATTAAAGTAGTGGCTGTAACCACATGCCTTCTTTATAGCCATAGTTTCTTGACCTTTTTACATCTATGATATCTAAGGCAGAGAAAACATTACAGAATCTTTTATGGAAGTAAAGTTCTTTCCATTTATTGCTTAAGAAACAACAGATTAAAGAGAACTTAATTTAGTTTTATTCTCTGATTTGCAGATTCAGATGACTATTCCTATAAGCTTATATAAAGTCTGTTTCATTAGCACCCTAAATTTATAAAGCTAACCACAACAGTTCCTGAATTTCTTCTATACCTGGTTTCCTGCTAAATCTGCAACCTGACTTAGAAGATAATTATGGATTTAGTGTGTTACTAGACATAGATGTAAGTCCCAACTCCCATACTTAGAAAGTTATGTTGAAGATACCCAAGGAGGTCAGTTTAAGAGGTCTATGGTTCTAACAATAATACCTGCCTTACTGAGAACCATTACATAATGTGTACCTTTTCATAAATGACAGTCAATGCCCTTCTTTAAGGTTTTCACATATTTTGGCACATATTCCATTATTTTTCAACAAAACAATAATGCATTAACATTAAATAAAGGAGTTTTATATATAACTATTTTCAATTCTATAACTGCTTTCTATGTACTTCCTTGGAAGGTAGTGAAATTACATATGATGAAGGTAACATGAATTTTGCAGAGATGTTGTATATAAAACTCGTGGAAGGCTGTAAGTTTTGGCCACGGGCCCAAACAGGTCTCAGTTGTGGTTTTTAAAATGCATTCTCACTTCATTTTGAGTTAAATTAACTATAATAAAACTAACTCTCATATATGAAAATCATTGACTTAGATGTGAAAAATTTATAATGAATTTAAATGTTAGGAAAATTTTCAGGGCACTAGATTTCACAGCAGAGCAAAACTTCTGTAGCTAGAGAATAAATTAGTTTTTGGTTGAGTACAAACGTCTGTTCCAACCATTTAAAGAGTTAAAAAGTCTGCCTTTTAAGTTCTGCATGTGAGCCTTTCTAAAAATAAACACAATTTAACAAAATAAAATTAATAAAGTATTGCCATAACCTTTTTCACAAAAGCCAGAACAAAAAACAACAAAAGATTTTAATACAGACTTTTGACTTGAAACAAAGATATATGGAAAAGATAATTATGAAGTTTCAGCCTTTTGTGAAATGCATCAAGGTTTAGTTGTATTTTGTGTTTTTTAGAGTTGTACTATGCTTTATTTCTAAGCATCTTGGGCTTCAGAAGGCATTAATTTGTGATACATTTTACTGGAAAATGTAGCACATCTACCTTATACAGTACAAAAACTGTGTGTGTAACACACAGTTTGTGCTCACATCTGATTTCTAAAATAAGTATTTTTCCTAACTTTTGAGATTTTTTCCCTAAATCTGAGAGGTTAACTTGTTTTGAAGCAATTAGTAAAACTTAATTTCCAAAGAAGTTTTTTGAAACCAACTGTAAAATGTAAAAAGTTTAAAATCAAGTTCTTCATTTACGATAACAAGGCTTTCTTGGACTTGCAGACTAATCTCAAAATGAATGGAAGACTTAACAAAATTTAAAATCAAGGATATTATCACAGCTCTGATCTTATTGAACTTGTGTATAAAACAGTAATCCCATTGTGTCCTGATTACGACAGCAGCTAAAATATCCTTAAACCATTACTCTTGGTTAGCATATTTATCTACTACAATGCATTTATTCTATTTTATGAATATGGTTTGGAAATGTGATAAGTTCTTAATCTACAGTTGCTTTGAGACTTTTGAAATCCATAAAATAGCTAATGCTATCTGTTCTAAAAATCCTAATATTTAAAATCATCAAAATCCTCTGCATGCCACAATGACACACACCTAAGGCCAACTAACTTAAAAAGAGAATGTACTCAATTAAACAAGAGCAACAATATAAACGATGCACGTAAAATGGACTATACAATGTTTCATGAAGCAGCACCTGCTTGTCATAAGGCATTATGAAAAATTAACCTTACACACATTAATTTTGTTAGAAGTAAATGTGATCAGCTGCCAACATTTCAAATGCTTGTTAATCTAATTTCAGTTCTCTAAGAAGTCATACATTTTCAATCTAGAGGGCTACTATGCCTTCCTTGTGCAAATGGTAGACTACACAGACAAATGACTGAAAATGTCTACAATTAAAACATGCATTAATGTTAAAGAATAATGAATTCTTGCCAAAAGGATTTGCACACTCGAGTAAACTATTTTTGTACACAAAAAGCTTACCGAGAACAGGACAGTGGCTCAAAAACCAGTTGTCTAAGTATATTTTCCATACAAAATAATTTCAAGATATAATTATTAGTTTCTTGTACAGTACTCTATTTAAACAAGAATAAAACAGTATGTGAAAACTACAACACCACAAAGATTGAGCCATATTACTAGTGTAGTCAAACATTAGAAGAATCTTAGAACAAGCAAGCAAAATATTCAGATGGCTGCATCATGGCTGCATACCTGATTGTAACCATGACATACTATACACTGTGAGACAGCACAAATACCTTATGCAGATGGTTCAGTAGGAGAATGGCACTTGGTTTGCTCTTAATAAAAACAACATAAATGCAACCGACAATTGAGAGACAGATAGTGGCCTTATTTGCATGCTGAAAATCTGATTGTGTCCCTCTAGTCCACACACCATTCGTTCACTGTGCAATCTGTCGATGAGTAAACAAATAGGGCAGGATTCATCTCGGTGGGATCTAGGCCCTTTGGTCTAACCGAAATCAATTCTTGGTCGATACTGCAATACCATGGGGTAGGACTAAAAATAAAAAGAGATGATGAATAAGACTGTTTTATATAGACATTTTTTAAAATCATTTTAAGAAATGCAGCATTGTAGTTTACAGTATATCATGGCAGTAGTGATTATGACAGTTAAGATGCTATCACCGTTAAAACTCTATTTTTTAAAATTGGCCCTTTTCTATTCCCACAGTAGGCAACAAAGGTGAAATTTAGAGCCCCACAAATGTTGTATGACTTGTGTTAATGTAACACTTAGGGAGAGGCAGGGTCTGTGGAGGACTGGAAGCTATAGCACCTGCTTAAAGCCATTCAGTCATTAACTATGACACTAGGGCAGTTTTTACAAATCACATTTTTAAGGTTGACACGTTTTAGCATTTAAAGTTTATTTTAAAGATCCTGTAAAAATGTTGAAAAACAAGGCTAATTGCTACATGAACATTTAGGTTATTGCCTCCTTTCAATAGTTACTATTAAATATTTGAATTTGAATATGACATAAATGAGAGGTTCACATTGTCCTTGATGTTACTCTGATCATGTAGAAAGTTGTTATATATCAATATACAATACTAGAAAGGGATTTTCCTGCGTAAAATAGGCATACGCCACACTATTTCTATGTCTATTTTACCTTCTAGTTTATCATATTGTATATATAAGCCCAAACATCACAAATTCAGAAGGGATCCACAGATGTGTTTTCCTTTCTTAAAGCTGCAGATTTCTCCTTTTTTAAAATGAAAATTTGAGAGGATGCTTCTATGAAACCAAACAAAGGCTGAGTTGGCCACTGCCTGTTTCCCTTTCATCTTAGGGTAGGAGAATGCTAAGATCCAGCGAAGAGAACTTGTTTTCTTACATATGGGTGAAAGGGAATGTACCTGAGATTCTAGAATCCTGAAAAATGACTGTTTCAGCACTTATTAGAGCTATTCAGTGTTGGAGTCTGGGGATGGGACTGGAGGGCAGGAATGCAAATACCTTGGTCTTGCTCTTCCAGGCTGAGGTATGCTGAGGTCATTGCTAGTGCTCAGTGCTGGAGTATAGTGTTTCTTAGGGTTTCCATGGCCTAAATCTATTTTGGTTTAAATTTTGTTAACTTGCTTTTATTTTAAACTTTACTCTGTTCTGCTATATCACAGTAGCTAGGAGTGAGGCACAGAAATGTGCATTTTACACTCTGCGGATTTCCTGAAGCTCGGATTTTGAGACTGTTACCAAGACATCCTATCCTAACTTTACTTAAACCCATTCTATCACCCAGCCCACGGTGTACCCTTCATTATAATCATCTTTCCAGTTTTACTTTCCATTCTTGACTCTTGAATAAGTATATTTTCTGCAAATAATTGAGTCACTTGTTCTAGAATTCATTCTTAATATACAGAAGACTGCATTACTAATTCCACTAGGATGAAGATAGAGAGGGAAATAAAATGGTTTGGTTGTCACTGGCTGGAATTTTCTCCATTTTTAGCTAAAAATGGTATTGTTTTACCTTTCAAGTAATGATTTGTTCTATGACAACATATGAAGGTGAATAATTTTATTCAAATATGTTACAATACTGAAAATTGTTAAATTTTTTTTTTTTAAAGATTTATTTATTTATTTATACAAGCACTGGGTACACAGGCAGAAAGACCAAAGCACACTGCTGAGGGGAGCAGCGGGAGGCAGGAGAGGTCTGCGCGCCATGTGGGACCCTCCTCCGGTGTCCGAGGAGCAGCTGGGGATCGAACTGGCGCTGCGGAGGCTGCGGGCAGCTTCGCAACCCAGCGCTCAACCACTGTGCCACCGGGGAGGCCCTGTTAAGATTAACTTCTCTTTGTGTTTGCCTTCTGAAGTAAAATGGCATCACATTTACAGAAATAAAATATGGCCTATCACTGCCTCATGTAGTAAGTGAAAGCACTGAGTGTATTTTGTAGAGTTTCTAGTCTTCCATCTCATTACATTAAAACAGAATAGATACTGCCAAAGTATATATTTCAAATGTGATAAATTTTAGAAAATGATAAAAAAAGATTTTGTATCTTGTTTTCTTAAAAAATAAATTCTTAATTGTAAAAGTAACTTGGTTTTAATGTAGATTTGGAAATACAAAAAAGCACCAAGGAAAAAAAGGAAAACCATTTAAATTCCACTATCCAAAGATACTAATTTTAGTGTATATCCTTTTTAGTCTTGTTCATTTAAGAATTCTGGCCTGTAAGGTTTTTACAAACATTGAGAATGATGTTAGCAGTGAGTGTCTCATATATGGGTTTTATTATATACCATTTCTCTTCAGTTTTCTGAGGGTTCTTATCATAAATGTATGTTGGATCTCACCAAATGTATTCTTGGCATCTATTAATATGATCATCTGGTTTTTCTCTTTTTGTTGATGTGGTGAAATATGATGATTGATTTCCTGATGTTGAACTACCTTGTGTCAAGAAATTCCACAAACTTATTTCTGCGTAATTCAATATGGTCCTATGTTGGTTTTTCAAGGCTGCATATAATGCTTTATAAAAATGAACTGTAAGAAATCAAAAAATCTTTTGCTGTACATTTTAGTTTATTTCACATTTTCACTACTATAAATTAATCTTGACCCATTAGTCTATTCTCCACTCTCCATGCTATCACCCAATTCCATGCTACTTCCAACACTGAGTCCTAGAAATGGAAAAACTGACTCAACCAGCATTCAGTTTAAAAAGCTCTCTGATAAGTATTGTCACATTAAGACTTTAAGAAAGTTGTTCTATTTTTACATTTTCAAAAGAAATTGAATGCTCATTCTTCCATAGCCTCATCAATACTGAGTACTACCCTTTCTTGCCTTGCTTCTTAATTTGACGATTTAATAATCATAAAATGGTATTTTATTTCTTGATGTCTAAATTAATTTTTGTCTTAGTTTTGTTTCCTCCTTTTTTGACTTGCTTAGTCATATTTATTCATGGAACATTTGGACAGTTGAACTTTGTCTTACAGATTTGAGTTCCTAATGTATTAAGGACATTAAACCTGTCACATATTGCAATATTTTCTTAGTTATGGTATTTTTGCTATATATTTTTCAATATTGTCAACTTAGTTTATTATGTTCCTTTTTTAAGTACAATGAGAAAGGCCAACTCTACTGAGATTAAGTATATTTTCCTCTTGATCCTTGATGGTCATCATTTTTAATATTTACCACTTTAAACCATGAGTAACTCATGTAATATGAGGTATGGATTAAATTCCCCCATCACTGCTGCTAACAGTGTCAGTGTAATTCATTGAAAACAAGCCCTACTATATCACATCCCACCTCTGACATCTACATCTCCAAGTTCAATTATCACCATTACCTCTACCAACCACTTTCTTTGCTCCAGCATCACTGGCCTACTTGCCACCCTCAAACCACCTGACAGGACTGCTCCTTGGGGCTTGTGCACTGTGTGTCCTTAGCCTGGTGTGCCCAACTATATATTCACATGGCTATTTTTTTCACCTATTTTTTATAAAAAATTTTAACCTCAAAAAAAGTCCTTTTCCAATCTAAAGAAAGTATCCACTTTAACTTTTCTTCTACCATTATAATGTTTACTCATTTATTTTTCATCTGTTACCATCATTAAGAGGGAGAATAGTGTTCATTTTCACTTCTGTGTTCCTGGGCCTAAAAATGTGCCCAGTACATGGTTGAGTGCTCAATAAATGTTAAAATTTTTTCCATCCACTAAATTGAAATACTATTTTTTGGATAGACTTATATATATTAGAGTCTGTTCCTGAGTTATTTTGATTCATATGTCTATGTTCAGGCAAATACTCTCATTTACTATTTCTTGTTCATGAAGAATTTGTTATATATGAGAATGTCTTTGATCTTAGGAAATATTTGCTGAAGCAGTTAGTGGTCAACTGTACTGGTACTTGCAATTTACTTTTAAAAGTTTCCACAAAGAAACAATAGCTATATTTATAAAGACATTAATAAGAGACAGAAAGGAAGAAAAAGACAGGGAAAGAGGGGGGTATAGAAAAATCTAATAAATATTCCTTATGTTATTTCAATTTCCTGGTTGTTTTGAAAAATTTCAAAATAAATTGGTAGGAAAGATTAGCAGTGAATTTCATCAAATGCCTTTTCAATATCTATTGATTTCTGATTGTGTGTACAACAAATATTTGTTATATATACTTCCCTTCACCAGTGTAAAGCCAATCTAGCATCTATGATGAAACTAATTTTGGTTTACTCTTGTAGCATATTATTCTAGCATATTTAGTACATTATCATTTTTATATTTATATTCAAAATTATATTTGATACTAGTTTTCTGATTGGAGGTTGTCAGTTTTTGTTGTCATGATTGTTACCTTTATAAAGTGAGTTTGAAGAATTTCATCTTTCTTCATATTTAAACAATTTAGAATGGGAATGGTCTATTCCTTGAATATTTGTGAGAATATGACCATAAAAACTATTTAGGTATCTTTAATTTTTTTTTTAGGTCTTTCATGAATTAGTGATTTGTGATTTGTTTTCTTCTTGGATAAATTTCAGTCCACTAGTATTTTCCTAGAATATTTTCCATTTCAGGAAATTTTTATAAAATTTAATAGTATAAAACTAAACACATGATATTTTCTTTGAAGTTTTCTAGCCTGACTTTTGGCTAAAGGTTCATATCCTGTTAGTTACAAGTTTAATTTTCTAACATGTTGAAGAAAAAACTTGGTTGGAGTTTTAAAAATCTGGTCTTATTCAGTTTTTTGATACTTTATTATCAGACTTTAAGAACATGTTTATTTCTAAGGAACTAGACATCAGTGCCAAGAATGAAAGCAAGATGACATATAGGTATTAGTTAACTGCTATAGGCAAAGTATCACTATAATTTATCATCCCCAAATCATCTGTGAAGCTAAAAGCAGCTGAAACATCTATATAGTTTGTCTGTGTGGTGTATATGTGTAAGAATTTAACAAATCTTACCATATTAGTTAAATTATTTACCCCTTACCTTTAAATGCATAATGACAGCAGGGAGATTTTCTATTACAGTACTGACAATAAGACTGGGGGAAATTCTAGAAAACTGCTAGTTAGCATTTTTGCTTAGTGATTTAGATGTTCTTTTAGTACTAAACATTTGCCCCAACCCTAAAACTGCAAGATAAGAGACACGTTTGTTATGTAATTTATCCTTTCTTGACTACAAGGAAATAAGGATAAAGATTAATTTCTGGGGGAAATGAACAATGAAGATTTTTAAGAAATGTTATGACTATATTCCAAAGTCTAAGGCTGAACATGGACCATATCTGTACTCAATAGTAATCCTTATACTAAGTGTCTTCTGTTTTAAAAATTTTTAAATGTGCTTTTATTTTTATTAGATAAGCTTTCCTCAGATCCATGGTTCAAGATTTTTTAGTGCATAATTAACTTAGCTCACTATCATTCCCTTATTAAAAGAGATAAGTAAAGTATTTGAGGGTAGTGCCTAGTAAGCAAGTTCACAATTAATTTAGCTGCTGCTATTATTTAGCTGCTGCTATTATTTAGCTTCATCTAATCATACATTTTATCTTTCATTTTTGGGTGAATGATTCACACATACACACACACACACACAGTATGGAGGGGAGATCCAATATAGGCAGAGGAATTTTCAAGGGCTGAAATTGGCAATTATTAAAAATTTCTGATTTGTAAAATATGACCTTAATATTTATTTTTTTTTAGTTGATAAAACAGATAATTCACGAGAATGAAAATGATAGGGAACATTGGGGACATAAGTTGAATAAAGTTTTGTTGCTCAAATAAATACTAGTTTTGCCAAGGTACATGTTTTAGGAAGATGAGTCTGGGCATCAGTAGGGTCATATGTACAGTCGTGAGTGCCTCTTACCTGATACAAAGGGCCATCCTGAGAGCAGACTTGCGAAGCTGAGCAGTTCAGACACCGAAACTGCGGAGGAGATGAACTCATCAGATAAGAGGCATCCACAACTGGATACATATTTAAAACTGATTATTTAAAATATTTTAACATCAAACATGATTCAACATGATTAATTTTAAATAAACACTTTGCAAAATATGGTAATTTTTAAAAAAAAATAGATTTTAATAACTTGGTGACTGGTAAACTTTAGCTTTTAAGAATTTTAGTATCTAAATGAGTTTTGTTAATATTCTGCAGACATTTACCAAAATGGTGGCCTATATTTTCCATTTCCTTTTTAATGTTAATTCCTGAGGAAACCTTCAAACCTTCAGTTCATGAGGGTCACCCCCTTTCTTTCATCTCTTCCTGTGATCAGTTTCCTACAAATCCTTTTCAACTACTCCTGAAAGTAAAAGCATTTAGGGATATCAGCTCTGAGAGGGGCACAGAACATGGTTCAACCTGTAAGATTAACTTTCTATTTTATATCAGATTCTTTATCTCCATATCCAGTTCAACACTACTATACTGTGAGCTCCTTGAAGCTATATTTTATTCATATTTGTAGTCTTTAATAGCTTAGGCCCAGAACTGGCACACAGCAACCTCTCAATAAATGTTTTATGAGTAAATCAATGGGTGAACATATTTTAAGACTATTGAGTAGATTCACTTACAAATTCACTCACTCTGAACAGTTTAACCACTCATTGAAAATTGTTCCCAAATCTTGGTTTTTCAATATTATGATAAGTGCTTATTATACATAATTTTAATTATAATGGGATTATAAAACAAAATGTATACTTTAAAATTATGCAAGTATGAATTTAACATTGCATGACTTCAAAATGGAAAAGATAAAAATATGTGAGGTGTAAATTCACCAGGAAAAACCTAACGTTCCAAAGTAGCTTTTTAAAAGATATACTTTGAAAGAAGAATAAGCAATTATTGGAAAAAAAAAATTAATTTTCCACTTCCCCCAAAACTTCAATTTTTTCCCTGCAAGTTAGTCCTTGATTTTCTGCACAGCGTTCGTAGACATGCTGTAAGATATGGCCAGAACTGCTATCCTTGACAAGGCCTCCCTTTCTCTGTGAAGAGACCCTAAGCTTGGCCTATCAGACTTTGCCTAATGAAGTGAATCCCAAATAGCACTTAACTAGAGTAAAGAGGTATTTCACTAGGTGTTTTTTTTCCCCCTATTAATCTAGTTGGTATCAGACAAAATAGGTATTTGCTTTTCCTAAAACTATTTGGTACTGTAAATAAGGCAATTCAAGACAAACATGGTGCATTAACTTTAGGTATATATTGGCAGAGATGAATCCAACCAGGATCATCTGAGAAAGAGGGGCTGTACTGAGAGTGGGTATTCAACCTACCCAAGAAAAGGTGAGCAGGAAGAACATGAGTCCATGATGAAAGCAGAGGCTGGATAGAAAGAGATATTAACAGTAAGCTCTCTGGGATGAGACTAAGTGTAGGAGGAGAGAATTATAAGAAAAGCTAACATACATAAGCTATTAATAAAAACATTATGTCAGGTATTCTATTAAGTACTTCGTTATATAATAATTCTTATTAAAAGTTTTCAAGATAGGTATCACTACTCAAATTTTAATAAAAAATCTCTCAGCAAAACTAGGGAGCAGGACACAATTGGGAAGTAATAGCTACAACACGTGTAATAGAAGATTAATAGCCAAAATACATAAAAGAGCTCCTAGAAGTCAATTAAAAAAAAGTGTTGCAATGGAAAAAACACACAAGGAAAATAAATTTTGTAGAAGAAATACAAAATTGACAAATGCAATGAGGATGTCAGAAAATAGGCACCATTGTACATTACATTACATCATCATAAGTGGCTAAAACCTTTTTAGAGGGCAGTATGTCAGTATTTACCAAAATGAAAAATGTGCATATTTTGCTGTAAATTCATTCCTAGGAATCTAACCAAAGGAGATACTTTACATTTGCAGTAAAAAACATGTACTGAAATATAACTTATATATTACTTGTAATGTCAAAAATTTTGAAAAATCTGTACGTCCAATAAAGGAGTACATTAAATTATGCTACAGCCACACAAATTGACTGTCAACTTGTTAAAAAGAATTATTTCATCAAAGTTTACTGATTCTTCACAATTATATTACCGAAAGAAAAAACTTGTACAAAACCTTATAATTCCATTTATGTTTCTAAAAAATAAATGCATGGATAGATCCATGTACTAGGCTGGTGATCAGTCTTGATTACTAAGTCCCTTCCAAACTGAGATCTAATTTTATAATTTCCATACCCTCAATTGATAGATGTGAAAACCACAAGGCAAGTCAGTGACTACAGAACATATCACCCAAAATCCTATTACTCAAAGGAATATCCAAAGATTAGATGTACTGGCTCCTCCTGGTAGCCAGTTAGAAATATAGGATCCTGGGCCCCACTTCAGACAAAACACAATTTGTATTTACATTCAAGTTTAAGAAGGCTGGTTTTTTTTAGAAGTACACTTTCTCCCACTAATAACTGAAAGGTAAATACCAACCTTGAAATAATAATCCTATCAGTTTAATAATCTGGAGGCAGCAAAATTGTCATGAACTTAAAAATTCTTGAGTTAAACTAAGTTTCACCAGAAATTTAATTCTAAAGACAGAAATTTCCAAAAATGCATCACACTGAAGACAAGGATCCAGAAAGTGCAGACCACGGAAGACAGGGTGAGCCTGAAGCAGAACTGCCCCAGGATAAGGGGAGAGGGGCACAGATGCTGTGTGGTGAGGGACAGATGGCCTTGAGAAATGGAGGCAAATCTATTTCCCTGAAATTCTTCCTAAAAGTCTAGAAATAGTACAAAGTCAAGAGCTGACCTGAACATAGAGAAGCCCAATCTGAAGCAAAAGACCTAGAGGGGCAGAGGTGGCATCCTCTAAAAAGAAAGCCATAGACTACCCAGACATGAAGGGGAGAGTCGAACATAGAAGACAGCCCACACCACCAAGATGAAAAATTGCAAAGGTGCCAAATCAACCTAGAAATTTAACCTGTTGCTAATCACAGTTCCATCCTCAAGTTCATCTGAAAAAAATGAAACTAGCAAATACAATGTAAAAAAAGGTTTTGACCTAACACTATAAAGTGACCTAATTATTGTATTTGTCTTATAAGACATGTTAGCTTGGATTTTATTCAGATGTATCCCAAACAAAATAGACAACTGAGGGATTTTAGTTAGGGCTGTAAGGTGGTCAGTGTTTATAAAAGCTATATAATACGTGATGCTGGTACAAGAATAAAACTCAGAAGAAAAAAATGTTTAGTAACCTACATATACATATCTGTGCGTATATATTGGTATACATACATATGCATAGATAATAGTGACATATCAAAAGACTGAAGTATGAATTATTCAATAAATTGTGTCCCTGACCAAAAAAAAATCTTTATAAGAAGTTATGGTTTTAGCCTTATTGTAGGTGTGTGTGTAGATAAATCCCAGGTAGATTAAAATATTTAATATACAGAAGTACTAGAAACAAGTGGAAACTATAAGGTAGTCATCTGTTCAGGAAATAAGCTGACCTCTGTCTAAGGCAGAGGTAGTTAAAATGCCTGTAGGTAGAGAGGTTTTCAGACATTCTAGCATCTTATTGGCAATGGAAGGCAGAAATAGGAAGGGATGTGACTATAACAAATATGCTAGTAGGGGCTTAATCAAGAAATGATTGCTTTACTGCTAATGTATTCATTTACTCCAACTGTCAAAACTTGTCAGTTACTATTATAATTCATAATTAATTGGAAGATGAGCAAAAATTTAAAATGTGTTTAACAGAAAAATAGAAACTGGGATTCAAATAAATGAAAATGATTTTTTTCATTCAGTTTACTCTTTAAACAAATAGTTCTGTACTAGGCACCGCTTGAGGTGCTAGAAATTTGGCTGTAAATAAAATTCCTGCCATGAGGTTACATTTTAGTTGGGGAACCAACAAACATTTAAGTAAGAGGCTTAGTATGCCAGATGATATAAAAAGTATTATGAAAACAGCGAGGCATGAAAAGGGATGTCAGATTAGAAGAGGGGTTGTAATATTGAAGTCAGAGGCCTCACTGAGGTAACACAAAATTCTTGGAGTGAAAGTGGTCAGTGCTCTAGGAAGCAGAGCAAGCCTGCTGTATCTGAGGAAGCACAGAGGCCAGAGAGCCAGAGGAAGAGAATATACAGATCAGAGTGGTGTCTGGAGAAAATGATGTGGGGGCTGTTCCTATCGGTCCCTGGAAGGACTCTGGATTTTACTAAATGATGTCAGATGGTTGTGGAGATTTCTTATCAGAGGAGTGATATGTTCTAAATTGTTTAGAGTCAGTCTGGCTGCTGTGCTGGTGAAGATGGAAGGAGGGTCGGTGGTGATGACAGTAGAAGTATGGAATCTGGTAGGAGACTTTTATAGAAATTCCACATGATGGTTATAGTGACTTGGACCAGAGTAGTAGGAATGGAGGTGGTTAAGACATAAATGGATTCGGATATGGAGGGTAAAGGTCACAGAGTTTGCTAACAATGGATGAAGGAAAAACTAACCAGGACTGACTTCATGAATTTTTGAGCAATTGAGAAATGAAACTACTAATCTCATAATTATTGTGGTTGTAAAGGCTGAGGGAGTTAATACGTTCCCCAGAGAACAAAACCCAGGTTGCCATGCCTAAAAAAAGAACTACTACACCAAATTACTTACTTGTTAGTTTTTACTTGAATGAAATATCATAATGTCCTGAACCATTTCTATTAAAGTATGCCTTAAACAGCCAAGGAACATGAAACTGCTCAGAAATGTGTACTCGAACAAAATTGTATTGAAGATGGATTTAATGGATATTTTATTAATCCTTTCTATGGCATAGTTCTTTCATGCTTTGAGATTAAAATAACTGGCAGTGTGCGTAAACTCTTGTGAAGGACAAGAATGCTAGCTGAGGCCCTGTAGTGGATGAACACTTAGCACTCCTACCTGCAGGCAAATCTATTAATAATGACGATTTCAAGCACTAATGCATACTGAAATACCCAATAAAAGGTTCAAGAAAGCTAACGTTACAGTCAATACAATATTAACATTAGGTGTAATACCAGCACTGGGTAAGAGAATTGACAATCTCTAACCTGTATCTGAAACATTTTGGTTCTGCGTATTAAATGAGGCTATGTACAACCATCAAAAAACCCCAGAAAACCAAACCAACCCTATAAAATGTCATAGAAATCCAAGTAGTAATTTACCAAATACAAAGACAATTAGATTTATATATATATATATTAGATACATAGTTTATGTATTTTAAAATGAGCCCAGAGAGGTTTAATGAGTTCTTCAAGGGCATGCAACTGATTCGTGACTATTACAAAAACATCTTTTTTCTTCCTTACAAGGAAGGCTTTACCTAAGAGGAACTCAAATAGAAAAAAATAAGTGTGACTTAAGTTAGGTACTTCAATTATTATCATATGAAGACATTTCTTCTAAAAAAGAGCCAAATAACCTACCCAAGGAGTAGCACAAAAATGTTTTTTTTTTTAGGTTTGTTTCATAATTCCACAGATTTTACATTCAGTATGCTTGTGAATCACTGTAACATGGCAACCCTGAGTATACATTCTGTATTACTTATCCTTATGTGGTTGTATCTCTTAATTGTGTTATTTTTTATAAGAAAATGTAATAAAATAACTTATGAGTTTAAATGTATAACACTGTACCATAAACATGACAGAATATTAATGTCTGAAAAGGATGTTGGAGGTCATTTATTGCAACCTTCTAGTCAGCCTTAATGTTCATTTAGTCATGTAATCAGTCTATAATTTCTGGTAACATTGCTACTATACCCTTATTGCTATTTATCAGCCTTGTAATGCCCTAGCCCTTCCAATTTCCCTAATATCATGTTACTTATAACTTAGATTCTATTTCTCTTTGATCCTACTTGAAGATGTAGTTTAAAATATAAAATTCTCCTTTTGTGTTTTTGAACTTTGTTAGTTTTTTCCCATTTAATCATTTTTCCCATATTTCCTATGGGTTAAGGCATAATTATTATGGCATCAGAAACCACTGCAAACTCACTTACCCTTCAATGCAACTTTATACTCTCAATTTAAAGACAGTACCTGAAAAAAAGATCTAGATTCTATTCTATCACCACTACCACATCAAAAATATCTTTTAACCACTAGGTGTATTAGTGAAAGCAGAACTTAGTCTTCCCCACCCCTACTCCATATACTTCAAAGTTTCAATAATTTTATTGGGCTTTATAAAACCATGTAAGTGCTGTCTTCTCTGTCTTGAGATTAGCAGAGTTTTGACATGTTAGATCAGGTCTCAAACTCACCTTAAATATAACAAAACCACATTTAACACAGACCTTTGTGTTATATTGGGACCAGCTGTCATGGAGTAGTTGAGAGAAACA
This sequence comes from Talpa occidentalis, assembly GCF_014898055.3. Lineage (NCBI taxonomy): Eukaryota > Metazoa > Chordata > Mammalia > Eulipotyphla > Talpidae > Talpa > Talpa occidentalis. The sequence continues at coordinate 27,254,541 of NW_023605194.1, forward strand.
GTATGACGAACCAGTTTCTTGTCTTCCCCAAGCTAGTTTCTTTTGTTGTTGTGTTTCTAAGTAATATTGTTAAGTTTGAATAGCAATGTTATATAACTAAATATACACATAAGTAAATATAAAAACAATTTACATTTTCGCCTCTTAGTCGCCATCTTGTCATGTAGATGAATTCCATAGTATGATCCTTTCCCATAATTTCACCATTGCACAGCACATCCAACTTTAAAAAGAATAGTTATAGATCCATTAACATAAGTGTTTACACATTTTTTTTTCAAACGTCAAAAAAAGATTCAAGTAATTAAAAAGTAGAAGTATTATTCATTATTTAGAAAAAATGCTGACATCTTTTTATTAAAAACACTGGTCCATCTCATGGGTATCAATAATCAGAAGGAAGCACTGTTCATCTTGTCCCACACACCTGTATCTCAAGTTCATACACAAAACCTTTCTGTGTAACTTTTGAGGTTTTAGTATACTTCGGACATGGCCTCCTGCTAACTGGGAATAAACTATAGAAAGCTGATAAGCCCATCAAAGCACCTTAAAAATCCTTTTACCTCTCTAAGATTTAGGCATATTCTCCCCATTTTTCATTTTTTTTGAAGAGGATGAGAAAGACAGGTATTAGATCTTATTTGAATGTTTAGTAGAATTCACCAGTGAAGCCATCTGGTCTTAGACTTTTTTTCTGTACCTTACCAAGATTTAAAGGAATTATTTTCCTCTCATTAGTTTATATTTGATAGGGTAAATTAATGAATGTGGATACAGGACTTACAGGGTATTTTTTTGACAATTTCTAGTAACTACCAATAGCCAAGTTTACAGAACAGTTAGGACCATGCCATAGGCCTATGTTTACTACAAATACTGTATTCATAGAACCATTTTTTCATCTTGCATGAAACTTCAAGGATTGTACTTACCAATGCTTGTTTTTGCTATAAAGTTTTAGTAACCAACAACTCCCCCGCTCCTTGCTCAAATCCATAAGACCACAAGAACTGTGGATATGACTTACTAATTTAACAAGGCATACTTAAATGTTTATCATAGATCCCTATAAATAAAACATTTTGGTTTTCTAGCTATTAAAAGTAAACTTACTGAAATGTGTAGAAGGGGGAAGATTGGTAAAGTTGTTACAAAATCTTTAGCTGTCAGGTATTTCATGAAATCATTCCCTTTTAAATTGGGTAGCAAAATAAGGGGAAACAGTACATACACCTAAAAATCATATGAAAAGTCCTTTGCACTGGATAGATAAGGAACTGTGAGTGGGCTGAGCCTCTTCCCATTCTGTATTTTTTTTCTATAGAGAAGTATATGACAGCAGTACAGACCTTATGTGAGTAATGGTTCTCTCAGCTATAACAACTTCCTAAAAACTTGAAAATGTAACACTGAGTCACACTTAGAAGTAAGGAAATAAAACTGCATGTGGAATTTTGCAGTGGAAGAATAAAGTGCAAGGCCAAATCATAAAAACAATTTCATTTTGTTTGCACTGCTGTTTCTATTAATTTATTATCTTTTACTTTTACCAAGTATATAGGATTTAACTTTCACAATTAAAGGTAATGTCTCTAAGATTTCTTTTAATACGTGTAGGACCAAAGCATAATAAGAATTTTTTTTTAAAATTATTATTATTTTTTTTTTGAATTTTTTTTTTTAAAGATTTATTTATTTATACAAGCACTGGGTACAGTCAGAAGCGCGGGAGGGTGAGAGAATGAGCCAGAGCCAGAGCAGGGAGCAGAACAGCCAGAAGAACCGAAGTACACTGCTGAGGGGAGCAGCGGGCGGCAGGAGAGGTCTGCGCGCCATGTGGGACCCTCCTCCGGTGGCCGGGGAGCAGCCGGGGATCGAACTGGCGCTGCAGAGGCTGCGGGCAGCTTCGCAACCCAGCGCTCAACTGCTGCGCCACCGGGGAGGCCCACATAATAAGAATTTTTAATCCATAGATTAGTTATCTGAGAAACTGAGCTCAGGATCAGAGATTTCTTCAAAATGCAGATTTAACACCTGTTAAGGCCTATGTTCAAATCCTATTTTATTACTGCTATGACTGATCAAATTAAAATAAGCCTGAGAAACTATGTTGCCTTTTAAACCTCTGTTTATATAGGAAACTAGTCTTGGTCTCTAGTTTTTTCAACACAACTTTCAGAACCCAAGTTATAAGATTGAGATCTGGGCAGGTGAGAACAGTAGCCATGTTCCTCACTATGTTATGCCCCACTCCTAGGATCATAAACATCTGTAAACACTGAACACATTACAAGCTGTGCTGTGATCAAATAGGGTAATTTATAGCTCCTGTAAAGAAACAGGTAGACTGAATTTATATAGATGCAATGTCAGTTTTACATGTGATACAACTAAAGGAAGATTACTTGCTAAATACCCTCTGGTGAAAGACAATTTTACATTATGACAAATAAATCTATAAAGGATTGGTAAAAGTAGATTTCAAAGGTTTCAGATAAAAACAGCAAATCATAAAGCATTGTGACATTATTTTGAAAATACTGAATGTTCTTAACACATGCTGTATTTATAAAACATTAATGTTTTCACCAGCGTGTTTAAATCATGTTTTAGTGAGTGTTTAAATCAGAAAATACAGATTATTACATCAATATACTATATAATTACTACGGTAATTATAGAGTATTACATTTTAAAAATTAAAAACAAGATGAAAATAACAAATGAGTCCATAAAAATTAATTTAAATGTATTCTGAGTTACTCGTTTGTTAGGATTTTACTTCAGATCAGAATTATCAGAATGATGAAGATATATTATAAACTTACCTCATAAGAACTTGGTAGTTTTAGTTTTAAACTTAGAAATTTTTTAATAGTTCCCACAGTTACACGTGTAGAACATCGGATGAATTTCTTCATTAAACCCTAAAGGAAATAAAAATTGCTAATTATATTGTTCATATTGCTCTTTTAAAATGAAACCACAGATGTAATTTCTACTATTGTTTTGCATATTTTCAAAACACAGTCTGAAAATGTTTCAATTGATAAGCTCGCTAGTACTTGTGAGTAAAAATGAACCTAATTCTTGGATATTTACATGACATTTCTTCATGAATATACTACCATATGTACTAGGAAAATTCTTGCAAACAAACAACATGCATTTCTCTAGACTTTTGGTAAAGAATACATTGAGTTTTATTGAAAATAAAGGTCCTAAAAACCATAAAATATTTATTATAAGACTTCCGAAAGCATCAGGAACATTTAAAGAAGTTTTATAACTTCAAAACACTTTTTAAAAGGGCAACGGTTTCAATAACGAGAGGCCAGGTAGGCCCAAGCAAGTAAGTCACATAGCAGGGACTTTTGTTAGGGAAAAACACACCTAAGCCAGTGTCTGAAGGGTTGTGGCAGTGCTGAATAGAAAAAAACAATGTACTATGTGCCTTGATTTTACCCATTTAATTAGCAATACTAATTCACACTTGAACATAGCTAAAATAAGAGCCAATCCAGAATGGACACCCAAACTGAAGATAAGGCAAAATAAGATTGCAGACTTGATAACCATGAACCAATCTGTAAAACAAAATCATATCCCAAACACTGAAAAGCTAGCAATACTAAAACAAAACCATAAAACAGCAGTTGAATTTTTTTTAAAGCTCTAAAGCATTAGTTCTAGGGCCTCCCCAGTGGCGCAGCGGGTTGAGCGCAGCACTATGAAGCTGTCTGTAGTCTCTGCAGTGCCAGTTTGATTCCCGGCAGGCCAGAAAGAACCCCACATGGCGTGGCAGACCATTCCTGTCTCGCCCACTGCTCCCCTCGACGGTGTATTTTGGTCCCTCTGCCTGTTCTGTTCCCTGCTCTGTCTCTGGTGAATTCTCTCACCCTCCCCCGCCTCTGGCTTGTACAAATAAATAAATCTTTAAAAAAAAATCCCATTAAAAAAATAAGGCATTACTTCTAATTATATCTGTAAGGAATTAGGCCAACAATTTGGAAATATTCTTAAAATCACTAAGTCAAAAGTAGAACAATCTAGTCATCATGTATTCCCTAAAAAATGCATTCCCAGCAAAATATATTTCCTAGCAAATACCAACATAAATAATCTATATATGATAGCTGGCCACAGTTCAGATGCTAAAGTATCCATCAAAAGAAAACAGTATTTAAAAGTTACATCTAAAGCAAACCGTATTCTACCCAATTCAAATGGGAAGGCTGACATTCTAGACAATGCTTTTGATTTTTACAACATGAAAACAAAAGGCTATACCCATAGGTTTTATGTTTTCTGTTCATGTTATCTCAACTATACCAAAGTTTCCTATCCATTTTCTTGCTTCAAACTACTTATATAGAATTGTTAGCCCTTTTTATAGGTTCCAGTTAAGTTAGAGAATATGTGATACTGGAAGACCCTCTTAAGTCTATTCTCATCTACAGAAAGTTTTCAGGTTGGAGGAATCTGCAAAAATGACTATGGTATCACTAGTCATAATCTTTATCCATATAAGAACCGGGGTACAAAGTGTGGGGTGTATGCGAGAGAGGATTCACCAGAGACAGAGTGGGGAACAGAACAGGCAGACTGACTGAAATACACTGCTGAGAGAAGCAGCAGGTGAGACAGGAGAGGTCTGCTGCGCCATGTGGGCCGCTCCAAGGCCAGCCAGCCAAGGCTACGGATAGTTTCATAGTGTTGTGCTTAACTCCTTGTGCCACCAGGGAGGCCCTCAGAAATTAATAATTATTGAGATGTCAGAAGAATTAAGAGATTTTAAAAATTAGGCAGAAGCCTGTTTCTGGAATTTATAATTTCTTAAAATTTGATGTTTCTATTAAAATTCCAGTATGGATTATTTAATAATTGATTTGTAAATACTTATATTTTCTAATAATTGATTTTTTTCTTCTCCGTAGAAACACTTTATATCAAATTAATCTTAGAGTTTCTTGAGAAGTGCTATACAGATGTAGTCCAGGCCCTGGGATTAACATTTCAGGTATACTCACACATTTGAAGTAATAAAAAGGTATATAAAAAGGTATGTTTTGTGTTTAAAGAATGTTATATTTCTCTTTCACAGAACAAGCTGCTTGCTTTCTAACCTGTTCCTTCCAAAGCAACCCAGAGTCAGAAACAGTCCAAAAAGGTTCCTTTCTGCTTCTAAAGTGGTTAACCTATAGGACTTTTAACCCTTTATCACATTGTTTTAGAAGAGTTACAAGGCTAGATGTGAAATCAAATAGTATCCCATATACAAGTTAGATGGGAAACAATTCAACAAATTCTAATTCTTATACACTACATATATGTCATAGCATTTATCAGTATTTCATTCCAGTTTACTGCTGAATAATATTCCAACAGGTAGATATATCACATCTTGTTTATCCATTTCCCACTTGATGGACATGTTGCTTTTACTTTTTGCTTGCTATGAATAATGCTGTATAAACATTATAGGTCAATAATTAAACAGAGAACTATTAACTTTATCTTCAGGAGGGAACCTGTATGTGTTTGGGGACATGCCTCCAACATTCCAGTCACCAGGCTGTTGACTCTGTCTTATCCTCAATTCCTGCTGTACTGACCCTCAAGGTCAGTGAAAGGTGAGAGCTTAAGGCCTCCTCATAAATTTCCTGAGCACATATACAATCCTATTATGTGCTTGATTTTCTAAGATCCCAGGAATAAGTCAGAGCTTTTCAAAGTCCCAAAAGATTTTTTGTTGATAGACATCTCATTCTGCGTATTTTCCTTTTAAGCTTTTTGGTTAAGTTTATTGTTTGTACCAAACATAATTTATACTTCAGCAGTCATGAAGTCAAACTATTCATCTGTAATTGGTTTTGACAACTATTTCCCCACCCTCCACCCTCCCTCTGGCCTACAGAGAAGGTTTTTCCCCAATGGGCAAGCTCCAAGTAATGTCAAAGATAAACAGCCTTCTTATAAGTAGGATATTGCAGGAACTACCAGAGAGGTCAAATAATGACAATTATCTGGCAGTTAGGTTTTGAAAGAACTCTATCTCTGTTCTATCCTTCTGGTGCTCGAGAAGCTTCAGTGGGATGCTGTTGTTTTTCAAGGCTACTCCAAAGGACTAAGGCAAGTTAAAATGCCACAAAGCTCACTTTTCTCACCAAGAGTAAGCTATTTTTCTTAATTAAATGTTCCACTGGTTGCTAAAAGCCTTTGGTTAATTATCAGATTTCTGTAAAACTTGATTCTGAAAGTGTTTTCACTGCTCTTATGGTGAATTTTTAGAGGACCTTACTGTACTATTTCCACTGGCTTACTGTTCTTGACATTGACTTTTGAATTACAACAGTAGTAGTTTCACTGTATAAACTATACATACAACACATTTGAGAATCCCATCCTACTGCAGGGAAATGATTGGAAGAACTACAAAGCAGCATAGACATTGATTCTCTACCTTTAAACGGGCTATAATCTAGCTTTAATGATAATACACACACCATAAATGCTGATTTAGAAGATAGTAAACTAAACCCTAATTAAGTGACTAATGCAAGTCCTACCAAAGTTCAGAGAAGGAATTCACTAGGGTGGCAAAAAAAAAAAAAAAAAAAAAATCACAAGGAATAGAGTTTTCATGTTGAATCTTGATAGCAGTATAGGATAGTGGTGAAAGAGGGACGGATATGGCAAAATAACAACTTATGTTTTAGAGGGTTTTAAATACTTAAATACTAATACAAGCCTTTATATGTTCTGGATCCAAATCCTTTGTTATATATGAGTGCTAACACATATACCAGCTCATATATAAAGCAATAATCATTTGTCTTGAGAGGAGGATTCACTGAGTAAATAAGAAATAAACTTACTAAGACAGGGAAGTTAGTGAGAGGCCTCATATACTAACATAAGGAGTGGAGTTAAGATTTGACATTCTCTGGGCCAGAAGTTGGCAAACTATGGCTAGGACTCTCAAGCCAAGTCTGGCTGGCCATCTATTCTTATAAGTAAACTTTTATTGGAATACAACAATATCTGTTGTTTTCTATTTTCTATGACTGCTTTAGTGCCACAATGCACAAATTTTTACAAGACTAAGTAGTTGCAACAGAGCCCCTATGGACCACAAAGTCTAAAATCTTTACTATTTGTCCCTGATAACAGCCATGAATTTGGTCCTTACCCTAGTACACATTTCAGGTTATGGGTCTCAGCCCTGGGTAATTAAAGAAAAATTAAGGGCACAGAAAACATTCAAGATACCTCTTTCAAAAATGTGTATATAAAGTGAGTAGCACTAGACTGAGGAAAATAATAGTTGAGTGAAGTATAATGAAGTTTCCTTTAAATATGTTAAGTTTCAGTTGTTAGTGCAACTCTCATCTGGAACATTTAAAGGTAAATATACTACTTCAACTTGGGCGAGATGGCAGAGTTGAAAAGGGAATCGAAATGTTCTTTGCATAGCTGAATCCACAAAAAGTGGAAGCGAGTTCCTAGGATGAATACAGAGAAAGAGTAATTGAGTAGAGAATAGGTATTAGGATATACTCACATATATCAAGTAGAAGACAGGAAGAAGTAGAGACAGTGGAGAAATGGCCAGAGAGAAAGGTGAGAATCAGGGTAGCATAGTAGGAGTCATATAAGCTATGAAAGTTGTTTTAAGAATGATGGCGCAAGGATGAAGGAAGTCTATAAAGAAAAGAGTGAATGGATAAAAGATCAACTGGAACAGCAAAATGGCAAAGATGTCAAAAAAGAGTACCAAAGACAAAGTAATTTTTAGATGATTTTCTAAAATTCAATGACTAACTTACTAGAAATCCTACAGAGTAGACATAACCTTTATTTATAAAAGCTATTAAGCCCTTCCATTGACTTAACTTTCATTACAAGATAACAATTCATATATTTCAGAGCTCAAGTATGATCACAATCTCTGAAGAACCCCTTCCAAAAGAGGGCTAGCAATGATAGAGAAATGTAGGGTTATTAAAAAGTCTGATGAAGACTTAAAAAGGATAGGTTTCTGTTTATGTTTAGCAGAAAAAACTACAGAGAAGTCTGGAAGGATTAATGTGTACAGAGGCTACCTCTAAAGACTGTTATATGTTATTACATGCTTTGTCCAACCAATCCCTTTTAAATCAATTACCCTATTATAATTGATTATATAAGCCAGATATAACCAAAGCTTTTTGAATATCAATATTTTCTTAATATCTTGCCTAATATCTACATAGTAGAAAGGTATTCATTGAATCAATATGCTCATGTTCCAGCAAGCAAGAAATGTTAGGAAAAATGTAATCTGAGTTGAAGAGTTATATAAGGTCATTAAATATATTGATAAAAATTTTTTAAATCACTGGTTTACAGATTACACAGATGAAGTGAAAAAAAAGATTCTGAATATAAGCTTTTTGAATAAAACATGGAATACAAGGAAATAATCTCAATGGCTGACATTTGCCAGGACAAAATGACAAAAATGTAAGAGCTTAGGTACTGAACATTTATAATGAAAATTAAAGTTGCTGTCAATTAAAAAGTAGAAAACATTTAAATAACACCATTTAAAACCAAAGAAAATCAATGGTTGTAAGTAGTACAGCGATCCTTTACATAAAGGTCTAATTAGCAGACAGATACAGAGGGAAGCAGGATTAGAAAATGGAGATCCTAAAGGAAATATTAAGAAGCCTTCAAGGCCTTTAAAAGTTCCAAGGTACTTACAACATCCAATTTTACCACAAAACTAATTATTTACATTATTCATAAAATGTATTAACCTATGACATGGATACCTTTCTGAATTGTGAGTGAAATAAAGGAGAAAGGTAAAGAGCATGAATAAAAGGGTCATAGCCCTGCCTGACATGAAGGTACTGGAGCTGGGTGCCACACACAAGTTGGAGAAGCAATGTTTATGAACTCCCAACAAAGGTATAAAAGGAGGCAAGAAAGAGAACAGAGGTGTAATTCTCCGCATAAGCCACTAGGTGGTGGCATTGGCCCAGAACAATTCAGTTGCAGGGGTCGAAAACTAGGTGCCTGGGGTAAACAATGCTTGGCCTTTGGAACTGTCAAGACAAAGGCATTTATTGTACTTGATAATCTTAATAAAAACTTTGAAAGCAAATATTTTGAAACATAAGGAAAATCATCAAAAAATATCAAAGGCTTACTTTACTGTAAAATAAAAAATACAACTGTATTTTTCCACTCACCTTTACTACATTGTCCCCTGACTGTCCGTTATTTCGTAAACAATCTAGACATATAGCAATTTGTGGGTCACTTCTGTGATAATCTTTATCATCTTGATTTTCATCACCTTCTTCATCTACTTTAGGCTTGTCAACTTTTGAAGTATCATCTGTATAATTTAAAGAAAACTAAGCTGTAACTAAGTTGATTTTAAAGTTAAGTGACAATACAGTAATCATCGAAACAAAAATCAACAAGTATTTAACAGATAAAACAACTCAATACCTTCAAAATGTTCCAACTAGTTCAACAATGCAAAGATTAAAAAGTCAGCGACTTATTAACACAAAAGAATTACCTTCTAAAGGAATTATGCTCAGTGAAATAAGCCAGAAGGAAAAAGAAAAATATCGGATGGTTTCACTTATAACAGGAATATAGGAGAACCAAATAAGACATCAGTGTAAAAAAAATAACAGTACAAAACACAACAAAGCAAAAACAGAGACATACATACAAATTATAAACCAGAGACATACTGAAGGGGAGGAGAAGGGAGGGGGTGAGAGGGATGGCGGGAGGAGCACAGGTGACTAAGGTGATGGTGCACGGGTGCCTTGGGGAAGGAAACTATGGGGACTCAATCTGAGGAGGTGGGGGAAGCAAATATTGTCTAAAAAATGTGAAAAATGATAAATGTTAAAATAAAAATCTAAAAAAAAAAACTACTACACTAACTACAGACAAGATATAAATTTATATATATTCCAATAAAAACCAAGTCCTCAAATATTCTAAATGAGTAGAATGTGTTAGCTTTTGACACATATGTAGCTTTGTTACAAGTTAAATTCCACTAAAGACCCCATATAATTCCCACCTGCTTTGTTTTGATCCTATTCCCTCCTCCCTACTGTAGTGTGTGTCTGGTTTATAGTTGCTTGTTGATTTTGATTTTTACTTTATTATAATTAGGTTTTTTCCTGGTCCCTTATTTAGGTTTTCTAAATTCCTGTTATGAGTAAGATCATCCGGTATTTTGAAAAATGATGTAAAAAATGTATAAAATAAAAAAAAAAAAAGCTTAAAAGAAAATTAAGACAAATAATCCAAGATTGTTTCTGGGCATATACAATTTCTCTGAGATAAAGAAACACCAGAATTTGTATGCATAATTAAAAGAAAGTATGACCTAGAAAAAAAAAATTCCACTAAAGCAATCTGAATTGCATACTTTTTATTAAGTCTTTATGTCTCTATGCTAGATATTCTTTGTACTAGGCCTGAGGGAATATTGAAACTAGAAACTATAGTGACCATTCTCATAGTGGTGAGGATACAGGAGGAGGTAGACAAGAAGACAGATGGAGAGGTGTGGTAAGAAATTGACAGAAGAGGTAAAATGAATTGTGTGGGGGACATATAAGAGAGGCAATAAATCCAAACTTTGGGGTGAAGCAGAGATTCAGGGAAGACTTCCAGATAAAATATGTCTAAAGTGACACTTGAAACAGTGAGCCAACAAAACATTAGTGTAGAAAAGCCCAGGAAAAAAATGTAATGTTAGCTCCTCATCAGTGACTGTACTAAAAGCCTTACAGTTGTATCACAAAGGGTAGGTGGGTTCTCTCTCCTGCATTCTTTTACATATTTGTATGGAATGGATATATTGGCAGAGGTGGCCTATGAACCAAACACCAAGGAAAATTCAAATTCTCCACCCAAACTAAAGATCAAATATTATAAAATAAAAAGGGAGGAATAATGGAAAAAAGAGATAAACACAAAGTAGGCTGCAGTTCTTCACAATCTGTAAGCTACAGAGAGTCATGGACTAAATCTACGTTATGGTGATCCCTGGGCTCCTGTCTTCTTGAACAGCAGCCAAAAGTAGGGACGCTTAGCAACTTATCTGTATATTATAGCACTACTGTCTAAACTGAAATTTATACTTTGGTAAAACAAGCCTTTTCAGTTTTTTTTTTTTTTTGGTAGGCTAGCGTCTTTGTCCATTTTATTTTTCCGATTAAAAAAAAAAAATCCTTGGTACTCTATTTCAGTAGTTCAAAACTATTCTCAAACCACCCTGCTAGAGAAAGTCAGCCCTTATAGTTAAGTTGAACTAATAAAAGTATGAACCCCATTTTACAGATTTAAAAAGAATTTTCAACCATCTTAATGATGTATAATTGATAATCCAATGATCTCAGAGGAAAATCAGAGGTGGAAGATCGAGCTAACAAGTGAGCCTATAAAAACAAATACATCCTTGAAAGATGTCATTGGTATTTAGCCCGTCTTGAAATAAATCATATTAAATAATAAAAGGATACTACTTTCTTATAACTTCAGGTGTGTTGTACTTTTTTCCCCTATATGTGACTTACATAAATAAAAGCCTTTTCTCTGCCCAGTAATGCTTACCGCCACTTTGCTGAAATTATTAAAAATTATTGATTGCTGAGTGTTCTGTGACCCAGAAGAGAAAGCTGGGTAAAGGGAAAATCCCCATGAGCACCTAGAAATTGGTTTCAAAATTCAGGATATGTATCATCTGAGCTCCATCTACGAAAACCTCATCCCAGATTATCAATGCAAAACAAGGTCCCCTTCTCCTGGCTCTCAGTCAAGTCTCATTTTCTTTTTTTTTTTTTTTTTTTTTTTAATAGAGGCATGCTTTATTCACTCATTTGTTTGTTTGTTTGTCTGTTTTGTCCATACATGCACTGGGTACAGTCAGAAGCGCGGGAGGGTGAGAGAATTCACCAGAGCCAGAGCGGGGAGCAGAGCAGGCAGAAGGACCGAAGTACACTGCTGAGGGGAGCAGCGGGCGGCAGGAGAGGTCTGCGCGCCATGTGGGACCCTCCTCCGGTGGCAGGGGAGCAGCCGGGGATCGAACCGGCGCTGCAGAGGCCGCGAGCAGCTTCGCAACCCAGCGCTCAACCACCGCGCCACCGGGGAGGCCCTCATTTTCTTTTTTATTTAGATAAATATATAAAATAAGACAGAAGAACCTCTCACTATTTAGTTAAAAGCTATTTAACTAAAATAGCTATTTCTTTCTTCAGTTTCCTTTAGCTTTCCAGTAAATACTGCTATGATCGGCAGTCATGTTTTATCTCCTTTTTCTCTTCCCAAAGTCAGATTTCTTGTATTTTCAATTACTCTCAACTGGAGTGACTCGAGATTTACATACACTTATATAAAGTATCATAGTTCACATAGAAGTTTCATAAATAAGGAAAGCTTGGTTCATAATATAAAAAAAGGGGTACATGAATTTTGTGCAAGAGAAATCTGAACTTGAGATTGATTTACCAAAAACTGACCAATTTGAGAGAGATTATCAGATACAGATGAAAAGTTACCTTGTCCATTTTCCTGAGGCTTATTTTTCTTCCAAAATTCAGATTCACGCTCAAGTTCTTCTAATTTGAAAGAAAAAAAAAAGTATAAAATAGTGAAGCAATCATGAAATCTTTAATAGAAATCTCTAAGAGACCACAGAGCAACTTACGTTCTCGCAGTCCAGGGACCAGCTTAAATATAATTTCTTCTAATGTATTGTCCAACCTTTGAAAAGGGGTAAAAAAAGAGAATATACTAACAATGAAAACATCAAAAATCCAATATAACATTTGAGATCTGCATCATTTTTATGAATGTGATAAAGCACAGAACATACAAACACATCTACTGTACCAAACTTTGCTGCACATGGTGCTTACCTATTTTAAGCCTTTCCAACTGCAGATTACAAAATGGTCCAGTGTCCAGTCCTCTCCATATGTATATCCTACGAACATAACTTTGAAATTCCTCCACTGAGTAAGATTCCGACTCTATTCCCTCCCTGATAATATGGGTTGGCCCTGAAGTATGCTTAGACCAATAGGATGTGGCACAAGTGACACTGTGCTTAGTTCACAGCCTAAGTTTTTAGAGGCATTACAAGCGTCTGTGCTCTTGCTCTTTCTCTCTCAGAATCCTGCCACCATGAGAACAAGTCTGGAGGATGAGACCCCATGAAGAGGAAAGTCAAGCTGTCTTGCTGAGATCATCTTACACTAGTCCATTGACAGTCCATCCCTCAGCATCTGACAAGACCCAACCAAGATCAGCAGGATAGCCTACCTGACCAGCTGGAGTCTAGTGACCCTATCTAAGACCAAAGCCATCCAGATTTATGAACCATCCAAAATAATGAAAGATAGATGCTTATCTATCATTTTAAGCATGAACATTTGGGGTGGTTTGCTATGCAGCAATAGCTGATATACCAACTCTCAAAATTTCTACCACACTCTTTCCTATATAGGAAATAATCTCCATTCCTCTCTTCTGAGAAATATAGAACATTCAGTCATTTTACCTTTCTAGAACAAAAATAACTCAGTTTCTGTGAAAAATATGGCAGATACTGAAGGAAGGGAACGGGGTGGGAGAAAAGGATACAGTAGTGGTCAACGTGATGGGTGAAACATACACACATATCGAGGTGTGAAGCAGAGCTCCTGAAATAATTTTGTAAATGAATGGTGAATCAATAAAATTTGATTAAAAAAAAAGAATCGAAAAATATTTTAAAATGTAGGTATCTTGACAGTTTTTCTATTATATAAGAGTGAAACTCTTCATGGCTTTCACTCAATTATTTTAAGAAATTTACTGTCTTCCAACTAGAAGAACTTTGAAAGTATAATCTACATTATTTCTGTCATATAGTGTGGATTTTGCCTATGGACCTACTGCCGAAATCATTCATAACTTCCAAGTGACTAGATTTGAAATTTTTAGAAGTATTTTTAAAGTCATTTTTCTCCTATATTGCTCTGCAGCAGTTTAAGAGTAGTCTAAAACTTCCTTCTTAAAATTTTTCTAATATTCATGGATTTTCTTTTTTGTGACTTTAAAATTAACATATAAGTAAATAATTTATCCAACACACTCTATATTTCTCTGCTGAGCTCAAGTTCCAACATCTTAAGGATCTCCCTTTGTTTAAGACTGGCTCATCTATAAGCGTCAACAAAATAATACCTCTCATTATTTTATATAAAATTAAATTTAGAAATGATACATCTCTCCCAAATAACCTCAAAATGCATGAAGTATCTTAATTTTGCAACTCTCTGATAGTCTATTTTCTTACCAAGTCCCACTGACGTTTCATTCTCAATTTTTCTTCCCTAGTTTTTCCACACCTCCATCCTTCCATTCCTTCAATTATCGCTATTTGAAGGACAGCATACAGTTATTTTCCTTTAATTTAACATGATCATAATGAATCTTCCTTAAGCCTTATTTGATCATTTCTTGCTTGCTTAAGAACTAGTTTCTCCCCACCACCTGGCTATAAGTTTATATAACTTGAGTCTAACCTACTAGCCACATCTGGTGTTGTTCTGTTAGATCCTCTCTTCTTTCATCTACTGGTTTATTCACTTATCACTAAGAACGCCTTATTTTCTCCAGTCTGCTTTTCTTCCTCATGCTCTTCATTCTGGCTCAAATATTCTTTTTCTACTCTCCAACTAAATCAATGTTCAAGACTTAAAATACTAAGTCATTCACAGTTTTCACAAACTAATAATAGTACTTTAAAAAATAGTATTTCTCTTCCTAATATTTGCTTTTATCAAAATACATGTATATAAAAATTTTGATTTATAGAAATTAAACTCATAAAAATACAATTCTCATGGTCTACCTTCCCTATTCCTACAACCGAAGACAACCACTTTCAAATTCAACCTATTTATTCTAGTAGTATTTTCTTTCATATTTCTATAAAACACAACAGAACCATGTTTTTTCTGCTGTCTGGATATTTCTGACTTCTTTATGTAAAATACAGATTTCTGATACTGTCCTGCTATTCCCTTTCTTCCCAACATACACCGTCCCCCTAATCTCATCTTCTCCACATAGTCTCATTAATAACCAGCACTTATTGTTATTATTATGTAATATATATACAGTCTAATCAGAGCATAGATATCCCCTCATTCGACTTTGTTTTCTTTCCTTGGAATTAGTGATTGCTTTCTTCATTTACCACATTCTCAAAAAAGAATCATCAAATGTAACTGGCTATCCTTCTACAAAATATATGCAAGATATGACCATTTTTTGCCCCTTTTACTCTTACCATCTCTTACTTGGACCACTGTGACTACCTTCTAATTGCTCTTCCTGCTTCTACCCTTGCATTGCTCATGCACTGCATATTCTCAACACAGACATCAAAATGACTGTTTTATTTAAAAGCTAAGTCAGATTGTGTCTCCTCTAATCAGAACCTTGCAGTAGCTCCCCATTTCACTCAGACAGAATAAATGACAGTTTTTTTCCCCCACAGTGGCCTACAATGTCCCTGGATTCCCAATAATTTCTCCAACTTCATCATCCACCTCTCTCTCTCTGCTGTTCCTCCAAGCTGTGTGTATACTCCTGGCCTAGGCCCTTTCTATTGGTTGCTACCTGGTATAAGCACGCTTTCCCCAATTTTATCCATGGCTAGCTCCCTAAAATTCTTTGATCAAATCTCCCTTCTCAGTGAGGTCTATACTCATCACTCCATTTAAAACTGCAATCTATCCCTCCCCTCCCACTTCTGATCACTCCTCATCTGTAGCACTTCCTCGCCCCCTTTGTAACATACCACGTTAGTTGTTATATGGATTATTGTATGTCTCTCCCTACAAAAATATTAACCTTATGAGGGCAAAAATCTTTACCAACTTTGTCCCCTAACTGACATCAAGCACTTGGAATGGTGCCTGAACATCGCAGGCACTCAGTACATATTTGTTGAATGAGAGGTTCCCCCTCAGAGTTCTCCATCCTCCTCCTACCATTCTATCAGTGATGTACAATATGGATGTAATGTCAAATATATAATTCAAAATATACCCGTGGCAAGGTAACAAAAAAATTTTGTTTTGTGTATAATTAATTTTAAAATTGTCTTGTTTATGTATTAAAACGTATAGAGCAACACATATAGTAATTTTTATTTGATAAGAAATTGCTATTTACTGGGAAAATATTAATACGCTTTCAAGTTTCAATTTAAATAAAATCTGAAATTCCATTCCTCAGGAGCACAAGCAACACCCCACGTGTGCAGCAGCTATGCGGCTGATGGCTGCTGTGACAGACAGCGCCTGCACAGACTCTGTTCTGGAGCCTGCTGCACAATCTTCCTACTCCTTCACCTCTCTCCCATGTTACATTCCCTTCCTCTTTCTTGATTTACGCTTCAGTACACCCTCCAATAGCCTGAGAAAGGGTACACAGGAGTAAACCCGTTGATATTTGTGTAACAGACAGTTATCTACTGAAAAAAGCCTTAATCCATTTTATGTTCAGGAGCAATGTGTCCAGTCTGGGGGATAAATTATGATTTGCTAAGGCATTTCAAAACTCCACACTACTACTTTACCTAATAGTTGGGCCAGTAAGAGAAAGCCAGCTGGAGGGATCCTGTGGTAAAGATTTGCCTGTCACTCCTAGTGTTCTTTAGGAAAAATGATATAATAGGAATATAGAGAATAAAGTATTATATACCGATGTAATCTAATCATGCAATACTCATAGAATATCTCTATTCTTAGGAAATATGAATATCTTTATTTGATATCATATCTTTATATACATCTTTATTTGATATCATATATCCTTATTGATATATGATTATCAATATTTTAAGAGTAAGAGACCAATGATATAAATAACTTACCCTCAAATGGTTAAAAAAAGGGTGAGCAAGTACATATATACATGATAAATGTTGATGTTAATTGCTGCATCTGGGTAAAGAGAATACAAGTGTGCTCCTTGTACTACTTTTATTTTTGTGACTTGGTAAGTTTTAAACTATTTCCAAATAAAAAGCTAAAAAATATATATCATACTTTTAGTCAAGGGATCAGATTTGATTAAATAGTGACTGGATTCCTTCAGGTTATCAGACAGTCAAAACCAAAATTTAAGATAGTTTGTCTGTACGAACAGCACTTTAAAAAGGAGATGACAATTATTAACTGTTATTAATTTCTGATAAAAGTATTAGGAGAAAACTTGAGAAGGAAAGTTTGTTCTTCTTTGAATTATTCAAATCAGGGTTTCCATTATGGGCTAGGTGATTTGGGGATGAGGCTGGGAAAGGCTGTCTTATGAGTTGTAGGATGCTCAGCAGCACCCATCCAGTCCTGAAAACCAGCTCTCTGGCAACATTTAGGTACACATGGGGGCAAAAGCACTCCTGGTTAAGAAACACCAATGTAAATCCACTTAGAAGTAGTCATGCTCAAGACTGCCAACTAAGTAGACCAATGGTTCTCAAAGGTTAGCACATGTCAGAATCACCTGGGGAACTGGCTAAGTAAGGGCAGCTTCACTCTCAATTTCTGATTCTGAAGTGGAGCCTGAGAACTGTCATTTCTAACAAGACACTAATGTTTTGAGGACCACACATTGAAAATCACTGGGCTAGACATTTACCTGCAGACAAATTACTTCAACTCCAGGCATTAAAGTTAATGAAGGATGTCTGAAATGTAAGACTTGCAAACCAAAATTTATAAAATGATGGCAAATATCACATGCACATGAGTATTATAAAACTGTTATTGAGAAAGTATCTGCTTCTGTTTTTAGATGTACTCTTCCCTAAAAATCACACAGTTGAGCTATAGTAAAGCAATGGTAGGAACGGTGAGAAGAAAAGAGGTTTAGAGGCTTAGGCAGGGAATATAATGCCTGGCTTATAGCTAGGAAGTGACATCAAGAGTTTACTGAGGGGCCTCTCCGGTGGCACAGCGGTTGAGCGCTGGGTTCCAAAGCTGCCCGCAGCCTTTGCAGTGCCGGCTGGATTCCCAGCTGTTCCCCGGCCACCGGAGGAGGGTCCTGCATATTGTGCAGACCTCTCCTGCCGCCCACTGCTCCCCTCAGCAGTGTACTTCAGTCCTTCTGCCTGCTCTGCTCCCTGTTCTGGCTCTGGTGAATTCTCTCACCCTCCCGCGCTTCTGACTGTACCTAGTGCTTGTATAAATAAATAAAAATAAATCTTTAAAAACAAAAAAAGAGAGTTTACTGAGACTTTAGGCAAATCATGTCATTTCTATAAATTTCAATTTTCTAATTTGGAAATATGGGTTTGGATTAGGATCTGATAGGCCATCTCCAGTTTTAAAAATAAATGATACTTCTTAAGTAAATGCCAGTTATTTAAAACCATTCCTGAAGTTTTACTGAATATACAAACTTTTTTTTTTTTAAAGATTTATTTATTTATACAAGCACTGGGAACAGTCAGAAGCACGGGAGGGTGAGAGAAATCACCAGAGCCAGAGCAGAGAACGGTACAGGCAGACTGATGATACACTGCTGAAGGGAGCAGTGGGTGGCAGGAGAGATCTGCGCGCCATGTGGGACCCTCGCCTGGTGGCCAGGGATCGAACCAGCGCTGCAGAGGCTGCGGGCAGCCTCGCAACCCAGCTCTCAACCACTGCGCCACCAGGGAGGCCCCAAATGTACAAACTTTTTCAAATATATGATAAATTAAAAAAGATTAGTCTTTTTACTAGGTCTGCCCTCTTCCCACTACCACGTAGCTCAATAAAACGCACAGTAGCTCAGTAAAAAGTACAGTAGAATATTAACACTGAAAATAACTACAAGTAATTCTGTGAGTCTGAGCTAAAGCTACCACCTTTACTTTGGAAATGTATTTCCTATTTAATTCCTCTCATATTGCCTTAAAATGAAAATCATAAAATTCATTAAACCTGTGTTAACTGAGTAAAGGTGCCAACAAGTATTATGATGTGTAATAAAAATTATTAATAGCTTATATAATTTACTTGAATTAGTTGAACTATTAAATATTTTCACTTACCTCAGCATTTCTAATGGATTTGTCTCATGCACTTGGTTGCCACACCTTGGACAGTCATTGCTATCTTCAAAGTGCTGTACAATACAAGTCTTACAGACTAAGAAGAAAGATGTAGGGTTAATTGAACTATCATTTAAACAAAATGCAATTAGAAATAAAATTACTACAGGTAGAGTACTGTTTTTAATCACACTTTATAAAATCTTAAAATTATAAGTCAAAAAAAACCTAACTCAAACCTACTGCCACAAAATGAAAAGTGTATACTATTTTGTTTACTGTTTTTTCTTAGATATATTCACAAACCACAGTTTATTCATATAAGCTGATGTATTTACATAAAGCAACTAGGAGGTGGGGATACAGGGGTGAACAAAGTCCACACCCATATGGAATGTATACTCTATTTGGAAAGGCAAACAAACAATTTTAGAGAGTAGAGATAATTAAAAAACACAAAAAAGTGGAGAGTTGTGTGCTGGGAGCTGCCAGCTCTTTTAGACAGAGTGATCAGGTGTTTTTTGAATGAGTGCCACACTTTCTACCTCTTTCTTACCATTACACAGCTATTAGGGTTAACTAGTTACTGTAATTTTTCCAAAATTTGGATGAAAGATAGTATCAGAAAACTTAAAAACATACATATACATACAATTTCTTGGCCCCGAAAAGGCTCCAAATGTCTTTTTAAAGATCAAAATAATGTTTGGACCAGATCCAGAGGGATAGTCCAAAATAATGTTTGGAAAGAGAGTGATGCCTTGTTAAACCAAACTGAAGTGGAGAACAAAGAAACCGAATTCCATTAGAAGACTGCTGGTATTTGCTCTTTCCTCAGGGATACTAAATAAGCCTCTGAAATGTGGGGAAGGCAAAAGAGGAGAGAAGAGCAAGAATGAAGGGGTATTACAAATGCTGATCCTGTCCTAAGACTCTGACCTTGCCCTGGAGCCCTGATCCTTGCAGTTCAAAAGGGGCTCAGGCATTCCTACTTGTCTGCCAACCTTGGCCAAACAGAGAGGCACATGATATGCTTGGAGCACATCCTCACCTAGCTCAGGAAAATACTAAGGGTAGGTAGGACCCTAAACAAGGGCAAAGATATAAGTCTTGGTGAAGAAAGAAATACAAAGCTCATCCATCAAAGATGTAGTTTCAAGACAGCACTGGTGCCCAAGGTCCTGATGAGAAGTTACAATCTATGTTCTACACGCAATGAGTTCAATATGGTAACTATTAGTAAAATATGACTCCTGAGCACTCAAAATGTCCCCAATTTAAGCTGAGATGTGTTGTAAATATAAAATATACACCAGATTTCAAAAACAGCATGAAAAAGTCATCTCATTAATACTGTTTTATATTACACATGGAAATTATAGTATTTTTTTTATTCTGGGTTAATATATTAATTTCGTTTTTTGTTTTTTTTTTTTAATATTGTTAGTGTGACTTCCATTAAAAAGGGGAGGGTCCATGTTCCCTGCCCCACATACACACACACACACACACACACACACACACACACACACACACATAATGAAGAAGAATGACATTCCCCTTGATTTGGGAGGCTTAAATATATCAGTATTTATAGAATCATATAAATATCAGTATTTTATAGAATCTCCTTTTAAAATATTTTGTACAAAATAGTCCTTTTAAGCGACTTATTTATTTCTAAAAAAAAAAAAAAAACCTCTAGAAAATACATCTCCCACATGATTAAAAAAGCTATTTAATGAGGCACAACCATATATATATATATTTGAACTTGAATAAGTTCAGGTTAGAAGGTCAGTAAAACTGAAAAAAGTGAAATGATTTTTTTACTCGTAGATGCTCAGAAAGCTTTTTGTCACTACAAAAGTTATGATTTGGTTTATATTTACTATAAAACACACTTTTTAAAGTATCTTAAACATTTAATGCCAAGCTCTCTGTTTAAAAGCTATACTAGTTAACTCATTCAAGAACGTTAAAAAGATCCCGGTGTGCAGTTAGGCCTGGGGATGGAGACGAAGTAGTCTATTCTCACCAACCACTCTATAGACAGATGCAAAACACTTGGATCAAAGAGGATGTTAGGATCACTACATATATTCCAGTTGGAAAAAAACTTAAATAGCAACAAGTACTAACATTTAGGGAGCATTACCAAATATGAGGGCTCTGTCAGGATTATAACATGGACTGTTACTACCCCCTGGCAAAAATAAAGGTAGAGGTAGTGCAGGGGTAGGCAGCCCTTAACTGTGCAGCAAAGAGGGCTTCCATCTCTGTGAAGCTCCAGGACTAAAATCCAAACCACTACACAAAGCATCTTAAAACCCAGTGACATATGGTCTCTCACATCAAGATTTCACATTTAGTGAGGTTTTTTTTCTTTTTAAAAGATTTATTTATTTATTTATATAAGCACTGGGCACAGTCAGAAGCGCGGGTGGGTGAGCGAATTCACCAGAGCCAGAGCAGGGAGCAGAACAGGCAGAAGGACCGAAGTACACTGCTGAGGGGAGCAGCGGGCGGCAGGAGAGGTCTGCGCGCCAAGTGGGACCCTCGCCCAGTAGCCGGGGATCGAACCGGCGCTGCAGAGGCTGCAGGCAGCCTCGCAACCCAGCTCTCAACTGCTGCACCACCAGGGAGGCCCTCAAGATTTCATATTTATAACTGATCTTTATATTTAATCACAAACACAAACTTCTGCCTTAAAGCTGACCAAGTAAAATCCTTTTACCATTTCCTAGACTTGAGCTAGGTTATTATAAGAAAATAGTTATTGTGCTATCGAAAGCAGGGATTCTCAAATTTAGATAGGGAACACAATCACCAATGAGATTTTTAAAAAAGATTCATGGGCTCTATTCTCTTTTTAAATTATTTTTATTGCAGTAATTTCGGTTTAAAACACCGTATATGTTTTAGGGTTGCAAGTTCAAAATTACTTAAATGTATTTAATTATACCACATCTACCACCAAAGCACCAAAATTACCTCCACCATAATCCATTGGGCCTCCTACCCCCTTTGCTGCTCACCCTCCATCCTCCCCTTTTGGTAGCCCCAGTTCTACAGTTAGACTGCAAGGGTTTGTTTGGTTTGGTTTTGCTGTCCCCTTGCTTTGTTTCTTTATATTCCGTATAAGTGAAATCATCTAGTTTTTTTGTCTTTCTCCATCTAACTTATTTCATTTAGCATAATCCCTTCAATATCATCCATCCATGTCATAAATGGCAAGATTTCATCTTTATTTTATAGCAGGCTAGTACATCATGCGGCTATACCACATCTTTACCCATTCACCTGTGTGGGCACTTGGGTTGTTTCCATAACTTAGCTATTGTAAATAGTGTTGCAACAAACATAGCCATGCACATATTCCTTTAAATTAGTGTTTTTGTATTCTCTGTATTCTAGATATTTAGGAGAGGAAATGCTGAATCTGTAGGAGATTAGCACCAAGACTATTAACTTTGCAAAGCTCTCTCACTGATGCAGTCAAAAGATTACTAGGAAATCAGGCAACAGAGGCCAGGAGCTGGCCACAAAATCCTTACTGGTCAGTACTTCTGTTAGGTTGCCCCAATCTAGGTTTGGCCCTCTGCCAAATTATAAGAAGTCACTTTATTATTCACCATTAGGACATCACTGTCATAGGATAAAACATAATCAAAATAGTTTGAGGTTAGCATACTTTTCCTATAATGCAGATATACATGAAAAGCCAAGATAAAACAACATAGTTGTTCAAGACAAAAGATAACCTTGAGGCAGACTGCCTAAATCTGAATCCTAGGTATTCCATTAGGCAAAATGATTTTATGGTTCAAGGGAGATAAGAGTACTTATCTCACATGGTTCTTATGAGGATTAAATGAGATAACATGCAAAATGTATAACTAAGTGTCTGATAATTGTAAATATTCAATAAATGTGAGCTATCACTATAAATCAGATCACTGGATAAGCATTAAATCACAAGGAAAATCACAGTAATCAAGTATTGAATGACATCAGACTATGATTAGTTTGATACAACCATTTTTAAAAAACAGATCACCTTGCTAATGGAACTTGAAATGTCCATTATTGGTGGTATTAATTCTCTGTAACCATGTCTACCTTACAGATAGCCTTGCAATTCAAGTATATTTACATACACTACTTCATCTAAATGGGAACTGCCTATCTTTTCACATTTGATAGTTCTTTTTCTGGGGTGGAGGGTCCAAGATTGAGTAACATTTTTGTATTACAAGTTCCCTTCTTAATTTTGTACATTTACTACAATTTCAGCATCACCTCACTGGGTCCAGGAGTTACTTTGCTCTCTCTCTCTGTCTTCTTGCTTCATACTTGCTCAGTTAAACTATTAATTCTGGCTAAATCCAACTCGATATATTCTGCTTCCTCAGCTGAACATTGTGGGAGGAAAATGTGCACCATGCTGATAGATCTCTTAACTTAAATCCATGGCAAGTGGGTCTTTCATCTGCTAGGGAGTCATACTCAAAGCCCCAAGTTCATTATATGCGTCTCACCAATACTTCATCCTTCTCCTCTCTCCTCAAAACCCCCCAAACACACCCTCACCCAAACACTCATTCTTCAGTGAATTTATACTGCCACACCTACCCCCTAGCTAGCACCCATATTTTGTACTCTTGCATGTTTTCAGAACTTCTGAGTACCTATCTGAAGTCAATCTCTATTCTGTGCACTAGATCCCCTTGCTCCAGGACTACACTCATTTTTTGCTATTTACCAGTCTCACTAATATTCCAACATGTTACCCCGTGACAAAAATACCCAAATTGCTGTTGCTCCTATTGCCCTACTGTCAGCTATTTTTCCATTTTAGACTTCTCTACACATACTCTCTTTAATTTATTTCTTCTCATCTTTTACCCTTTGTAAAGTGAAATAATTACATAAAGTACAATGATCACCAGGAAATAAAGACATTTCTATCCTGTCACACCTGTCCAGACTTTTACTCCTTATCACTCACTCCGCTGAAACAGTTCCATAAGATTATCCAGGACCTCCTGTGCCTGGGTCAGATATTCAGGAATCAGAACCTACCTCTAGCATGTTAGCTATGTTACTTGACCTTTTCTGAGTCTTATTTCTGAGAAAATATGAATAAGAATCTCAAGTTCTCATGCTTCAAACATTCTCTCATAACATACCCCTTCCTGTTATTTTGGTCTCTGCTCAAATGGTAACTTCTTAAAAGACTATTCTATTTTATTTTTCCTTATAGCATTTATTATATACAGAATCTGAAATTATATCAGTTGCTTACTGTCTGTCTTTCCTATTAGAACATAAATTCTAGGAATGCACAGACTATTCCTACCAATGACTGGCACAATGGAAGTACTAATAAACATTTGTTGAATGATTAAAAAATATTACAAAACTAGAAGGATTCTTTGGAAGACAACAAGTGTTAAGATCAGGGCCCCAAATATGACATTCAATGAATAACAACTATTATTTTAAACTTATATTAGCAGTTATTTTAATGACTGTATGGTTGAAAGTACAAATTATCCAAAAGATGTTAGTATTAAAATATCTAGTCCACAGCAGTGCTTCTCAAATTTTAATGCACCAAATAATCACCTAAAGAGCTTGTTAGTACAGAGACTTCAGGCCTCCTCCACAGAGATTCTGATTCAATAGGTCTATGGCAAAGTCAAATAACCTGAACTTCTAACAAGTTCCTAGACGGTATTGTTGTAGATGCTGGTAGTCTACAGACTGCATTTTGAATAACACTTGAATAACAAGTGTATGTCACAATGACTTTTAAAATATTGAGCATCAATACATCAAGTGTTCTCTGTATCTTAACTTATATTTATACTTAGTTATAACATGGTAAAATTTGTTTTTGAACAAGTTTTTCCTTCACTCTGACAGATTACCACATAAAATCACCAAGTCCCTTAACCATCACATCGAAAACATTAAACTATCAGCTAGCCCTTTCTCTGTATAGTTAAATGTTAAGTACAAGAATGTGCTCTTCCAAAGAATTCATTCTTAGTTAAGCGATTACTGACTTATCTCCAAATGGGGAGGGAGAAGAAAGCTTTCCTGTCTTATATGTCCATAAACTCGGCTTTTTTCTGAGGAAAGAATCATTAGATTCTTTAAGTGGCTTCTAACCACAAAAGAGTAAAGAACAAATGTACTGTATTCTTTACATTTTAGCTGCTGGAACAACGGTCCTTTGTTCTTAAATTAGTGAAAAATCTTTCATTTCAAGTCAAAAACCTATACAAAACACCAGCAAATATACTGTAAGCAACTTCAAAAAATTTTCCAGGACTCTGATGTAAGAGTTAGAACATCCCTTAATTTATAGTCCCAGCAGAGCATGTCTTCCTCTCTCTCTCCCAATCTAAGACCTACAAGTCTCTTTCCTATATTCTAAAAATGTTTTTAAAAATTCTTAATTCCTAACGGACATTGCCTACATGCCTGTTGTCTCAGACCTATAAACAGAAATTTTTATAGTTCTAGAATCTTTCAATTTTCCTCCAAAAAGTAACATCTAATTTGGGATTATACCTCAAAGAAACTGTTGTTTCAGAAGGTATAAAACCTACAGTATACAAATAGAAATTGGAGAATCTGTGCTTTCATCACATCTTCCAGATATGGCAGTATTTTGCTGGAGAAACCCAAATATATAAACAATGCAAAATAAAAACAGTGTGAACTATATCCAGGTATTATGTTTAGAATAGTGGGAAAGATGGAAATAGAAGATAAGGTCCCCACTCTAGAGTAGCCACATCCTATTGGTTCTACCTCCAATCAACATCCACAATTAGTCACACTCCTCCTAGCCTTGTCTCACATCCCATTACCCTGCTGTGGGCCCATAATCTTTCCGTTGACCTGCAGGAATAGGCTTCTAAATGATTTGTTATTCCCAAAATCTGACAAGCACATCTCCTCCTCAAGGCCTTGTGCTGGCTTATACCTCTGGCCAGCATGCTTTTCTCATATATCCACAGAGTTTAATCTCCTCAAGTTTTTGTTCAAATATCAGCACATTGAGGCTGACTCAGACCCCACCTCTCTCATCTACCATTCTTTACTACTCTTCATAGTGGCATTTATTATTACCCAACATAGTTAGTATTATTAATTTCCACTACCAGAATATAAACTTATTGAGAGTTGAGATTTTTTTACTCCCTTGGTCACTGCAGTATCCTTTGTGCCTAGAATGGTGCCAGACATAGTCAGTATTCAATACATATCTGTTCAATGACATTTAACTGATAATTGTCCAAGTTAAATAACCACACCAGGCAACAGTAAGTTAATACTACAAGGAAGTTCACAGTTTTGCTGACTAAATAGCGCAAGTCAGTTAATATCCAACATCACTTGAAGAGATTTTTGAAAATACAGAAGCCCATCAAAGGATCCACCAAATCTCTCAAGCTGGAGTTCTTAACATTGGGTATGTTTAAATAGCTTTCTAGGTGATTCTATTTTTTGTGGTGAAATACACATAACAAAAAATTTGCCATTTTACCCATTTCCAGGTGATTCTATTGTGTACCCTGTTTAAAACTACTGGAATAAAATTATGTCAGTTCAACAAAAGGAGAAGAACTGGAAGGCAGCATTAAAAAAAAGACACCATATTATCTTAGAAAGGGCATGAGCTTTAGAACTGAATACAGGTAACTAACTCATTAGCTGTGAGACTGGAGAAGTTACTTAACTATTAGTTCCCACAAAATGAAAACAATCTTAAACCCTCTCTCTCCCCACAACCACTCCAAACTACTTCAAGACTACTGTAAAGCTGGGAAATAAAGTATATAAAATAACCACTTTGGTGCATGTAACAGGCATTAATTACTAGAATCACTTTCACTGAAATAGGAAAATAAATTCATACAGGCTAAAACACAAAAGCATGTGAAATCCTGGTATAAATGCTAGAAAATGTTTTTTCTTCTGATGGGACAGATAAGAAACATTTTAGGATTTCCATAGACACAATATTACAACAGTGATTCTCAAACTTGAGCATGCTTTAGAACTACCTGGAGAGCTTGTTAAACACAGATTGCTGGGCCCACCCCTAGTTTCTAATTCAGCAGTTCTGGGGTAGGGCCTGATGATTTGCATTTGTAACAAGTTTCAGGTGATGCCAATGCTGTACAAAGAGTACAAAGTTTCAGTTGCATAAAATGAATGGGTCCCACAGCTCTACTCTACCACATAGAAGGTAGATTTACATTAAGTATTCTCATCACACAAGTAACAAATGAGAAGGTGGGAGGAAATTTTTTGGGGATGAATGACACTTATGGCAGAGTTGTGGCCATGGATTTACAGGTGTATACTTCCAAACTCAAAAAACTGAATACATTTAAATAGTACAGCTTTTTCTATGTCAATCATACCTTAATAAAGTGATTTCTTGATAAAAAACAATTATGCATATCCTCATCTAACAAAACCTCTGAGCAGATTAATTCCTTCAGTGTAATTTTTAAAAATAAAAACTAAAATATATTTTTAAAAAACACGACCGACAAACATGCTTATGATTTTCAGAACATTTTAGAACAGATAAGTCAACGATCATGATTTAACAGAAGAAAATTTCCATGCCACTAATAGCCCAATGACAATAAATTCAAAGTCAAGATAATTTCTAGAATATGCATTGTTTTTAAAAGTTAAAATCTAGTAAAAACCAAAATGTGGTGGTTTAAAAAAGAACAAGTATTATCGATAATTTCTGATAGATGACATAAAAGAATACTTACAGGTGTGGAGGCATTCTGTCACTGTGGTTGGCTTGATAAGATACCCTTTGCAGATATAGCAGGTGATGTAAGGATTGAAATCTTTCACCAAGTGTTTCCTTTGAGTAGCCATTCGTGATGAGCTAGGAAGGCTTTAGCAGTACAGGCAAAGAGGGGTATTAAGTGGATGAAAGTCTGATCCCAGGAGTTGGTGTGAAGTACCCAACTGGACGTCCTGAGGCATGGGAACTATCATCCGGATTTATCACGAGATTGATGGTCATCACTCCTTTTGGTTGATCTGTTTTCCCATATCTGTTTCCATGATCATTTAAAATAGATAAAGTGTTAAATTCCTCATACTGTATAAATATCATTATATTAGTATGTTACATTCCAAATTGGGTGAACAGATGAACAGAACATTTCCCTCACTGTAATATTAACTTTGTAAACCTAGAATTTAATTCAGAGTAACAACAAGTTCATCCAAATCTGGTGCTTCAACTATCACCTCTATACAAATGGCACAGAAGGCTATCTACCTGTTTTGACATCATCTTCAGGAATGCATTTTAACTATCTGCTTGACTGCTATTAGGAGTTCCTGCCAAATACAAGTTGAGAGATTCAAAAAGTGAAGTCATTATCTGTCCTATCAACGCACTCCTTTTCTCTACTTTGTACCCCACATCTAGTCAGATCAAGTTTGATGTCTTTTTCCATTTCACCCACTGCCACACTACTTGTATATTGCCTTCCCACCTGCAATCCATCTTACGTTCTGCTAACAGATTTACTTTATTCTATGACTTTGGGGTTCTCTTCTAAAAGAATGTCAGTGTCTCCTCCTTAAAAACAGAAAAATGTTTGATTTTCTCAGCCTGTCACATGAGACCCTCCACAGGCTGGCCTTGACATCTTTAACTCTTCCCTTCCTGCCAAGGGAAAGTAGCTCTCTCCTGCAGTCTTCTCTAGTCCTCTATCCAACAAGCCCTCCCGCTTCTCAGCTTCTCAGTCTAGATCCTACCTATACTTCTACATCCTTCTCCAGGGCTATCCTCAGTGTAATCTTTACAATGGTTTTTAACCCTTTCTTGTCCCCTGATACAGTTTCCTTTTCCTCTGATTTATAGTTACTCACTAACTCTTCTATTAGACCTCAAAATCTTTGACAGCAACAGGTAACTTTTAGTAGATGGGTGAAATGGGCAATGTTAGTTATCCTCTTCCCACTGTTTCTTAGCCCTAAAATGAAAATAAAAGTACCAGCCTCACAGTATGGTGAGAATTAAATGAGAGCATACACACAATGGTGGCACACTGCAGAAACTGAACGTCATTACGTTTTCCCCAAAAATATTTAGAAAAGGTTAGCTTGTAGATAACCCTTAAAAAAATTTTTTTAAAGGGTTCTTATCTACAAATACGTCCTCTTAGAAAATACAGCATGAGAGAAGGTGCTGAATCCTAAGTGCACCCCATGAACAGGAACTTTTCTCCTATCATAGCTGTTAACTCACAGGCAAGCACCAAGCAGTACGACACTGTCTGTCACTGAGAAGGCGCACAGAGTCAGTGCCGGGTGCAACCCTCCTAGGCATGGCTCGGAATTCGCGCAGGGCGAGCAGCAGAAGGCGGTCGCAAACACAAACAGCGGGTGGGGGTTCGGGGCCTCAGCCGGCGTGACCGCAAGGCATGGAATACCCGTGCAGGGGCCTCGGCTTAATCCTGCATCCGCCGGAGTTAGGAGCCCTGCCTTCCCCGCAGGTTTGCCCTGCAACTCCAGAGGAAGACAAAGTCCTCGGAGAGCGCACACCCCGGGCGGACCTGGCGGGGTGGAGGGAGCCGGCCGCGGAGCCCGGCGCCGGGGGCCCGGGAGGCGCGCGCGGGCGGGTGGGGGGGCGGGCGGCGGCGGGAGGGAACTTTTCCGCGTCCGCCCGCGGGACCCGGCGGCCCGGCCCTGGGCGGTCCCTGCGCCAGAGCGCCCCGCCCGCCCGCAGGTGCGCGGCCCGGCCGGCACTCGCCGCTCAGGCCGGGCAGCGCCGGGGAGCGCCGGGGGGCGCCGGAGCGCGCCGCCTCCCCGGGGCCCGCGCCCGCCGCCCCGCCGAGGGCTCCGCGCCCCAGTCCCAGCCCCGCCGGCCGGCCCCGGGCGCTCGGCCCCGGCCGCGGCAGGTGCCCGGGGGTGCCGCTCCCGCTCCCGGCGCGAACTTGGGCTCGGAGCGGGGCGCGGCCGGGCCCGGCCCCCGGGGCGCGAGGACCTCCCGGTACCTACCCGCGGCTGCGGCCGCCGCCGCTCCTCGCCCGCCAGCGCGCCGGCCTCCCAGCGAAGGAAAGTGAAAGAGAAACAGCGCCCGCCGCGGCCTGGCCGGTCCCCGCGCCCTGTCCGCCCTCCCCCTGCAGGCGGGAGCGCGCCGGCTCCGCGGGGCCACTGGGCTCGGGCCCGATAGGGCGCGTCGGGCCTCGGGGCCCTGGGCCGGTGCCGCCTCCAAGGGCAACTCCACCCCCTTTCAACCGCCGGCGCCGCCGGCCGGCCCCGCCCCCGCCCCGCCCCGCCCCCGCCCGCCCGCCGGCCACGCCCACCCACCGCGCTCCTCGCAGGTGCCGCGGCCGCCCCGCCCGCGCGGCCGCCGCGCCAGCACCGGTTCTACCTGCAGCGCTGGCTACAATTTATCTTGGTTTTTCGACCTTACCGCCAAGCCCTCCCGGTCAGTTTCATCATAACAATGTATGGTGTATTTTTTTCTGGTGGGTTTCAAAGCAAAGGTCCCTGGTCCCTGTTGAGGCGGAGCCACCTGGTGAAAGTCTGCTCTGCAGAGTCCTCCCTGCCAGGCCCACCTGGGATGCCGCTGGACAACGCAGTCCGTGATTTACATCTTACTTAAACAGCACCAACTTATTATATTACTGTAGGTGGGTCCAGAGACCTTGATCACTAAGCGTTACAGGTTTAAGATGGGGAAAAACCAGTACTTTCCAGTGGACTTTGAAATGTACGAAAGACTTCATTACACTATATATATATATATATATTTTTTTTCCCCCTAAGGTGTGCCTTAAAGGATTCCTCCAAGTGATTCAATTCCCTTTCTGCTGCATTCCACAAACACACATTTCTACTACAACCGCTATTTTGCTAAACATAAATTACAGATAGTCCTTTGCTTCTCAGAAGACTTGCCATCCAGACATCTGAACAGTCCTAGGAAAGCAGGAAAATCAATGTGTTCTCCACCCGTAAAACAAGGAATCAGCAAAGGGCAACTTTTAATCTTGCGTATTAGAAAAATGAAGAGATGTTGCAATTTCATCATCTTTGCTTTTTGGAAGATGTGAGAACAGTAGCAACTAGGAAGTTGAAGTAAAACGGGGGGCTTAATGGAATTATCTGCTTATCTTTGGTTAACAGGTGTCACCTTCCTTACCACAGTGATAGGTTTTGGAAATGGCTCTAGTAGCAAACTAACAACCCCAAGGACAACTGGTTCCACAAACGTACAGCTGTTCAAAGATCCATTTCAATTTAAAATACACTTAGACATAGACCAAGATAGCTTAAAAAATATCCTGCTTCTAATTAAGCTTATCTAGAGTGGATATAACATTTAAACATTACTATTTTTCATAGTAGTAACAATATATTTTGTGAAACAGCTTTTAATGACCACATGTTTTCAATCCTTGCAAAAACCACTTTGCCAAAGTATGCATGACAATTTTGCAAGTTGGGATCAACTTCAACAAGTCATAGCAATCACAATGAGCACAGAAAGTAAGTTAGGCCCAATGACTTTATAATCCTTTATAAAGGATTACATTTTAGATTTTTTATCTCAGCAACTAAACAGACCTGTACGTGAAAAGCCACCTTATTTTTAGTGTACTTAAAATGTGTAATAGAAGACATTACTGTATATTCTACAACACCAGGAAACTGACTTGGTATTTTCCTATTTTGCACATGAGCCTAATTTAAATATATATTTTATTATTTTTTAAAGATTTATTTATTTATACAAGAACTGGGGTACAGGCCAGATGGGCAGGAGGGTGAAAGGATTTATCAGAGACAGAGTGGGGAACAGAACAGGCAGACTGACCGAAATACACTGCTGAGGGAGCAGCAGGCGAGTCAGGAGAGGTCTGCTGTGCCATGTGGGTATCTCCCCGATTGGCTGGGATTGAACCCACGCAGCAGAGGCTGCAGACAGCTTCACAGTGCGGTGTTCAATTGCCTGCGCCACCAGGGAGGCCCTAAATATGTATTTTAAAGAATAACATTTAATGAAGTCTAAGGAGCTTAAATGTAATTGGTGATCAACACTAGGAGGACTTACATTAGCAATGGAAGGAGGGCTCAGGAATATGCTGTAGAGCAGAACCTGAAGAGAGAAGTGGAGCTGGGATTGCCCTAACAAAATTGCAAATAGTACACTTGTGGGCAGGGGAGAGAGTTACAACCTTCCTAAGAAAATCTTAGAATTTTCTAGAGACAGCATGGTTCCTGGTAAAAAATGTTCTGTGGTTTCTCCCTCCTTTTCAACCTTCCCACTTTTCACATCCCAAGAAAAAGTGCCTGCACATGCACCATACATACACACAAAAGGCAACACAAAACAAGCAAATAAAAACGTCAAACATTTGTCTGGTTAAAGAATAATTACAAAAGAAATGGCAAGGGAATGTTACAAAGGGGCAAGTTTCCCAACTAGCTGCATTCCTGGCATTTAAACATAGGACTTTCACCTGCTGTGCTGCCTTGCCTTCTCCTGGGACTGCTTTCTAGTAACCCACTCTTTAAAATTCCTTGATGCTGGTAGTGGGGCTGAACAAACTACAGAAGCCTTCATTTAAGAGGTGGATCTGATAACAAATCTCAAGCACCGGTGGGGCCCTCAAGTAAACAAAGACCTGGAAGCAACTGGATATACAGGACCAGAGAAAGAAAAGGCAGAAGAAAGAATCATAGCTGGGAGGCCCCTTATCAATAATCAGCTTCAGCTTTCTCATTTTACAGATGTAGGAACCAAGATCCTAAAGAAGCAGAGAATTCATCATCACAGAGATGATTTTGGTAGCGCTAAGACCAAAACAAAGGTGCCAGTTCCATTTTCTTTCACAGGTCTTAAGATAACTTCTCAAATCCAGGAATTTAAGGGAGGTCTGGTAAAAACAAAACAAAACAGAGTAACTTAAACGAAAGCAAAGGAAGGAAACGGAGGGAGAGAAATGACTGCTTAGATGACAGTGAGGAGTAAACTGGCGACTGACAACTTGCTAGTACAGTGGTATGGTTGCACAGGCATAACTTGATCACTGATTGAGACTCTTCTAGGGAATCAGAAATGGCTCCTAGGAACCCTTGGAACTACTTGGTGTTAAATATGTGTGTGTGTATACACCCTTAACATATATTTTGATTACTTTACATATTATATCTAGATTTTATTTTAATGAAGGTTGGGCAATGGATGGGTAAATCTATAATAAATGGAAAAGTTTATATTCTTTCTTTGCTTAATAAATCTATCATTAATGAATGGATTTTTGATGGTATAACTTGTTTTAAAAATGGGGCTGTAACTTTACATTTCCTTGACATATTAACTAAATTTATTTTTTTCATTATTGTAAAATTATTTTATATACCTAAGTACATGCTGTTTAATCTTTTAACAGAATATTGTTAATGCAAACTATGCTCCATAACCTAAAAGTCTTTCTATAGAGAATTCAGAAAATACTAAAATTTAATGTAAGTTTCCTACTAGGCCCAAATGTATTTATTTTATGACCATGGGTATGATAGCTTAAAATCTATCAGTGTCTAAAATCAATGACAGAGGACTGGGAGGGGAAGAGGGAACTGAAGGACTTCCAATCACCCTTGACCATATCTCTTTCTCTCTTAATGTACACCTCCCCTGTAGTCAATAATTCTGAAGGACTCCCTGCTAAATGTCTCTTAAATCCTTCTACTTACCCTACCTTGGTACAGATCACTATTATCTTTACCCTCCATCACTTCAATGAACACTTAAGTGGTCTCCTTACAGCTCTTTTCTGCCAAATCATTCTTCACGGTACAGTTTGATGATTCTTTCTAACTACCCATTTGATCATGATGCTCCATGGCCTTAAAAATCCTTGTACTTAGGGAACACCCTAACATGTTATCAGTCCATCCGTATCCCTTCTACAGCTTCTCTCTTGAACTCCATGATGCAGTCACAATGAACTATTTAACCTTCCAACCTGAGAGCTTTGTGTAAATGAGTACCCTGCCCCAATTCTCCTTGCCTTGCTAAGTCTAGCCAACCCTATTTGTTCATTGGTATCAGACAACAGACCTAGTAGTAGGTCCTTTTCTGATACCATTTCTGATACTTTAAAGCAAGCACTGAGAAATCTTCACACACACACACACACACACACACACTTATTCTTTCAACTCACATATCACAATGTCTTAGATGATCGGTTTACTTGTCTCAACCTCCTACTGGAGTGTAATCAATGGTAAGCATTCAAGTAACTGTTGAGTGGAAAACTGAGTAAATGCACATACTCTAGATATTCTGTATATTCTTGCTTGGTCATCTTCTTGGAGAGATCTTTATAAAAGATGTGTTAAGGAATAATCCTATATTCATACCAGGGAACAAAAACTTATCCATAAGACACAATTATGGAGCAATAGAACAAACTTATTAGTGAACTGTTAAGTGGAACATGAGCAAATAACAAAAACTCAGTAGAAAGAAGGAATACTATAGATGGTGAAGAAATTAAGAACAGCAAGGAAAAATACCAGATGCTCTCAATGTGAAATGGAAAAGTCAGAAAGAAAGAGAACTTAAGTCAATATACACTAAAAGTGAGTACAGAAAAAAGCATTGATATAGGGACAAGATTAGCCTGCAAAAGCCTGTGCAAGCAGCTAAATAAATATCTGAAGTCCTTTAAATACATTATGCTAAAGAGAATAACAAATTTGAGAGGGAGGAAAAAAAACTAGCAGTATTTTATTTATTGTTATGTCAACAGTTGGATGGATAAAATTCCAGCTGTACTGGAAGAAGAAAATAACTAAAATAGGTACAGGCTATACAAAAAAAAAAAAAAAAAAAAAAAAAACCCCCCCCACACACACAAAAAAAAAAAAACAACAAAAAACGAACTTACTCCAGGCATCAGGACCATGATATTTTAAAGACCTCATTACAGAACCACAACTGTTATTTTGAGAGATCAGATTAGATCCCTTAAACATCATAAATGAAAAAATTACTTAAATGTAAAAACTCAGACTACTCCAGCAAATCTTAATGTAGATGATTCTAAGTTACGAATAATTACAGAAA
Organism: Talpa occidentalis; assembly: GCF_014898055.3. Lineage (NCBI taxonomy): Eukaryota > Metazoa > Chordata > Mammalia > Eulipotyphla > Talpidae > Talpa > Talpa occidentalis. Next base: position 27,289,832 of record NW_023605194.1, read on the forward strand.
AAATCCTTCAAAAAAAGATAGGAAATTCAACTGGGACAAATGAAATACTGAAACTTAGTGACATAAACATTCAGATATCAGAGGAGACTGGGAACATAAATTTAAGAAGTTCTGATCTTACTGGGAACTGTGATTTAGAGAAAAGGACAGTGGACTCAGAAATCAAAAGAATGTAGATTTTAGATAGGGCAAAGTCAATTCTTTCAAATTAATTTTCTATGAAAACAGATTAAAATTATCTTAATCATTGATCTACAAGGAAGATTCTCTTTATATACTTGGGTGTTGTTATAGTGAACATATGCAAGAATAAATAAGTGAGAAATACATTTTTAAAATGTAAACTGTGGAGGACTGTAAAAATATAAAGTATAAGTAGTAATTTTGTAGACCATCAGCAGTTGAATAGTACTTAGTAATCTTTTTTTTTCTGTGTCCACTTTTTACTTATTTATTTATTTTTTTAACCTGCAAATATACTGATACCAAGATATATACAAAGAATGTTTGTAGAATGAAAGAGACACCCAAGATGTGGAAAATGGATCTGGGACATAATGTACAGATATGCAATGGTCAGAAAGTACTTCTTTCTCTCAACTCAGCAATATTCACCATACCTAACTTTTAAAAACAAGATGGGGAAATCTAAATATTTCACAAAGCAATTCAAAGACATACAAAGAAAACTATTTTTCCAGAAATGCTGAACAATTTGGGTTAGATCAACATTGTATATGTGGTGTGTGAAATTTCTATTTGCTTCCTTCAAATGAGTGGGTAGCAGAAATGTTTTTCATTAAAATGCAAATTATCCAGGCTGGGTCTTAATTAAGCCCTTATGAGCCATCACTTGAGCTATCTGTTCCCAGCTCACCAGGACTAGTAGACTTCTTAGTCCCTAGGAAGGGAGAAAGGCCAAGGCAGGACATAAGACTTTAGTTGTGAGTTAATGCTTTAGCAGGGTATTAACTGTAATAACTCTTTGTTAGCTGGGAGGGTGGTAAGCTAGCAGAAGGAAGGAAAGGATATCTGAAAGAGGAGATGAAAAAACATAGAAGACCATCTTCTCTCATACTTTACAATTCCATCTTTGACCCAAAGCAAAAACAAATAAAGAACTTCTTTTTAAAAAGGAAAATTATTGTGTTTATACTATCTTCAACTATTCAAAAGACTAAGAACTGATTAAAATTTTGCTCATGTTTGCAGAGAAACTAAAAAAAAAAATCTAAATTAAGGTGGGGATAGGGCATTATTGATAATATAAGATAGACATGCTTAATTTTTGACCTTCCTTCAGGGTAATAAATCCTATAGTAGTTTTAGGAGCTGTGATCACTTGTTCCTAATGATCGTACAATGGAGAAAAGGAAGCCTTTTAAATAAATGGTGTTGGGAAATATGGGTTGGGTCAAACAAAAAAAGTGAAACTAGGGTCTCCCCAGTGGCACAGCAGGTTGAGTGCAGCGTGGTGAAGCTGTCCACAGCCTCTGCAGCATGGGTTCGATTCCCTGCCGGCCAGGGAGATACCCACATGGTGTGGCAGACCTCTCCTGTCGTGCCCACTGCTCCTCAGCAGTGTACTTCAGTCCGCCTGACTGTTCTGCTCCCCACTCTATCTCTGGTGACTCCTCTCACCCTCCCATGCCTTTGGCCTGTATCACAGTTCTTGTATAAAAATAAATAAATCTTTAAAAAAAAAGTGAAACTAGATCCACACTTAACCCCATACAAAAAATTAATTCATAATGCAAATGAAAATCACAATGAGATATCATGTCTCCCCTGTGACATTGGCTAATATAAAAAAGAATGGGAACAACATATGTGAGGATGAGGAGGATGAGGAGAAAAAGGAACACTCATCCTCTGTAGGTGGGAATGCAAGCTAGTGCCGCCTCTATAGCAAATGGTATAGATATACCTTAAAAAAAATGAAAATGAAAACCCTATATGATCCAGCAATACCTCTGCTAGATATTTACCAAAATAACATGAAAACACTATTATGAAAAGACTTATGTACTCCTGTATGTTCAGAGCAGCACTGTCCACAATAGCTAAGTCATGGAATCAACTTAAGTGCCCAATAGCAGATGACTAGATAAAGAAATTGTGGAATATATACCAATGGGATACTACTAGTTATTAAAAAGGATGAAATAGTGCCATTTGGGACACAATGTATGGACCTTGAAGTGATTATGTAAGTGAAATATGTCAGAAAATATAAGACAGACATAGGATAGTTTCACTTATAATGGAATATAAATAGCAAAAAAAACATATACTAGAAAAGCATGGCACAAACTGTGTGAAGAATATACTGGTTACCAGAGAACAGAGGGGAGGAAAGCAAAGAGGAAAAAAGGGGGTAGGGTATTGGCACAGGAGGTCTGGTGAAGCATGTGCACATATGGGGGAGTGAAAATGTAACCTCAAAGTTATAGAGACTTGTCAATGACTGACCCATTAATTTTAAAAAAGGACAGTATGTAATACAGAAATAATAAAATAAATGAAAATGACTGCAATCAAAACTGCCCAAGTTCAATTCTGACACAACCTCTTACTGTGTATCCTAGGAAAAAGAACTATTTAGTTCCTCCGTTTTCTCATCACTTGAATAGATATAATGAAAGTACATATAGGAGATTTGAAGAGGGTTATAGGAAGTAATACAATTAATGCATTTAGTACATAGTTAGCAAACAAATGATTGCTGAATTAATCTTAAGAATGTTATATCTATATCCAGACTGCTATTTGGACAAAATAATAATGAAACATAGAACATAACTTAAGGCCTAAAGACAAACATTTAGAACAAATGCCTTGGGACAATTTATTTGATTTTAGAATGTACATGGAGGCAATAGTCACCTAACTTTCCTGCCAGGTATCCTTTCCCCTACAAGAATTTCTAAATCAGGTTACTCTCTAAATTGTAAATAAGTAAAATATAAAAATCATGGCTTGGATTACTCATCGCAGGATGAAATCAAGAAATAGAGTATATATAGAAGCCAAAGGAGTTTTATACATATTCAAAACCCTAATTAGATGACCTAGGTATAATAGTAGGGAGGTAGGTTTGAAATGCAACCTATTTAGTATACTAAAATACAACCAATTTATTCTATCCTGTCTGGAATAAGTTTATGTAAATAAAAAAAGAATGATGAGCAAGGAGCAAGAAAGGAAGTATAAAGGGCAAGACACAGGCAGTGTAGAGGTGATATCCACTAAGACAGGGAGACACTGGACATGGCAAACTGTGCCAGTCACAGGAGTAGTGTGCTCTGAGCCTTTCCAGCAGTGATTCACTTGATCTGAATTATCACCCTTCGTCTTTGGCTCTGACTCCAGGGCCTACTAATTTACTTTGTGAGTATTAATTTGTGTTCTCCTGTTTCTAAATACTAGAAACAAATGCCTGAACTGTAAAATTAATATTTTGTGGCTCCACTCCACTGTATTATTTTAAATTTTCCCTTTTTTACTTTACTTGACTAATATCATGACACTGTTATATTCTTCAGAGAAAGACACTAAAATGTGCCATATTGAGCTGAGGACATTAAGAAAAATTATCAGCCTACCCTGGGCGAAGTCAAGTGGTCAGTAAGTCAGGGAAAAGGTTAGATTTTTTTCTGTTACTGTAAAGCATATTTTCTTCAATTGAATAAAGTTATAGATAACTATCGCATGATTCCATTTATATGAGGTACCTGGAGTAGTCAAATTCATAGAGACATAAAGTATAAAAGTGGTTGCCAGGGATCAGGGGATGAGGGGGCAGTTATTGTTTAATGGGTAGAGATTTTCAGTTTGGGAAAATGAAAAAATTCTAGAGTTGGATGATGGTAATGATTGTATAAAAATATTAATGTATTTAATGCCACTGAACTATATACTTAAAAATGGTTAAGACGGCAAAATTTGTGTTCCACAATAAGAAAAGCTTTTGGGAAAAGAATTTCCTCCTTAAAAGAAATCATCAAATAATAAAGATACTTGGAAAATTACTTCATTGAGCTTTGATTTATGAAATCACTTCAGACTTGGAGGACATACTCTCTAATGGTCCTTGCAGATCCTCAGTTATATGGTGGCACAATTTGGAAGCCTTCCTAGAGCAGGGGTAAGCAAATTTTAACTGTAACAGGCTTGATGGTAAGCATTTTAGTCTTTGTGGGCCTTCTGGTTTCTCTCCCAATCACTGAACACTGACCATATAGGGTAAAGCTGGCCCAAACAATATGTAAACAAATGGATATAGATGTATTCCCATAAAACTTTAAGAAATAGAGGGCAAACCAGATTAGGCCCTTGGGCTACAGTTTGCCAATCCCTGGCATAAAGAACAGCTTTATGAACATGTATATGTATACAATCACAATGAAAAACTTTCCTGTACTTACAGGGTTGGTAACTTCTACAATCCCAATAAGCTCTTGATGACATGTTCAAACCAGAACACTCTTAGTGTAACATTTTTACTTTATGATTTCTTTTTCCAGGCGATGAGCAGAAGAATATTGCAGCTTAACTACCAAAAGATGGTGGTATCATCATCATCATCATCATCATCATCAAACAGCTCAGAGTTAGGGACTATCTTTTATTCTTCTTAGTGAAGGTGGAGAAAGTCTGCCAACAAAGAGAAAAGGAATACTAAACAAAAACATTCTATTCTGTTTGCCAAAAAGCAGGGTTAGTCTCTCACCTGTGAGTCAAGACACCAAACAATGGTAGTGGTAGAAGAGGTGGAGAGATGGAGAGAGGGGAGAGCGAGAGACAGAAAATGAAATGAATGTTCCCATTCTACTTGGGAGTCTAGAGTGCTGATCTCAGAGAAAGCACAGGGCTTTGATTGGTAAGCTACCTGCCTTTTTTTTTTTTTTTTTTTTTTTGTGGGACCCTCGCTGGTGGCTGGGGAACGAACAGGTGCTGCAGAGGCTGCCGGCAGCCTTGCAGCCCAGTGCTCAACCGCTGCGCCACCAGGGGAGGCCCAGTAAGCTACCTGCTTACATATACAGGTGGTACTGCAAGGACCTGACTCAGAGAAGTGGAGTGTGTGTATATGCCAACCAGCTGCACTGTGGCCAACTTCAGCAGCCTGGATTCTGATCTGAGAAGAGGCCTTGAAGGACTGGGTGGTGACAATTCACCAGTCCATCTCTTCTGAAGGACAGCAGTTACAAAGAGAGAGGGCACATTTGAAAAGGATACTGCCGCTGTGGGAACCAGATCTGGCCTGATGGCCTATGGGAAAGGAGGGATGCATCTATTTCTAAGATACTAAACAGAAAAATCTATGTAGCTGTCAGGTATGGATGATATTCTACCTTTCTAGCTTTTTGGATAATGGTTCTATTGCTGATCAGGAAGAATCTGTGAGCAGGGTAAAAGAGTTTCAAAGTATTTTTCACACAAGTCATCAAGACTGAGGTCTGTTCAGTACCTATATTGTCAAATTACAAAAGAGGGGGCTTTGATATTAGGTCATTTAAATACGGGCATTTTAGTTTACAAAACTAAGAAAACTGTAAGAAAAAAACCACAGAAGTGAATGATTACATGTATTCACATGCTTTAAAAATGCTAAGTTTTGTCAATAATTGTTCTTGATTTGAACAACTTACAATGATACTTCACTTCCTAAATATTTTAGAAGGCTGATGCTCATCACAAATACTGACAAGGAAGTTAATTGAAACTTGATGATTATAAATAGGTAGATTACCATTCCTTTGCAGTATTTCCTGAACAATTTATTCTATAATCCTTTTCACTAGTGAAGTCTGAAGTTTTAAGTGGAGTGTTCATTTCTACTGGAAAAGGAAAGAATTTCTGTAATTAAAACCTGAATTTACAAGCACAGGCAAAAATATTTGTAGGAAATCTTTGTCATAGAATGTAATCCAACAATAAACTATTATTAATAAAGCTGGATAAATAGAATTGAACTTCTAAAAGTTGACATTTATAATATCCACCCTCAACAACAATGTGAATACGTCACACTTCCGTACAGGTATTCTTTGGAAATACTGCAGGTTTGGTTCCAGACCATTGCAATCAAGCAAATATTGTAATAAAGCAAGTCATACAAATTCTTTGGCTTTCCAGCACATACAGAAGTTATGTTTACACTATGTAGTAGTCTATTAAAGTGTGTAATAACATTATGTCAAAAAAATGTATATATCTTAATTAAAAAATGGTTTATCACTGAAGGATCAAATAGAATTTTTTTTTAAAGATTATTTATACAAGAACCAGGGTACAGGCCAGATGTGTGGGAGGGTGAGAGGATTCACCAGAGACAAAGTGGGGAACAGAACAGGCAGACTGATGAAATACACTGCTGAGGGGAGCAGTGGGCAAGACAGGAGAAGTCTGCTGTGCCTGTGGGTTTCTCCCAAGTCGGCTGGGATTGAACCTGCGTGGCAGAGGCTGCAGACAGCTTCACAGTGTGGCGCTCAACCGCCTGCACCACCAGGGAGGCCCTAGAATTTTGTTTTTTATAGAGAGCCACCCTCCATTTTCTTTTCTACCCAAACTGTAAGTACAGCACACAGAAATTGGCACGTGTGAGTTATCAAAGTCAGGCACTACAATTCTGTAGGGATACTCATAGTTATTTTCCATTTTGATGTATTCAGATTCAATTCTCTATCTCATCCCTCAGTATACCAGCCTCCAGGTACACAATATAAAATATTAACCAAGATTAAAAAAAAAGCAAACAAATTTCCAGTTACTTCTGGTTCAATAATACACTTCCTCTAACTATAGCTATAAGTGACACTGCTAGTTACTCTGACCAAATTATTTCTGAATGACTGTCAAGCATGATCATTCCTAAAATCTGTGAAATGGAGATCTGGTATAAACAGGATGGTTGTGCTCAATGTGTGATCCTTATACTTTCCGGAGCCTTCCTGGAAAAGATGGAAATTGTGGGAACACCTATAAAATTGTCTTCAGTTCCATTCAGGTAAAAGGCATCCACAAAGTCTCAAGCTTCAATCAACTTGTTCTGCCTATCCAAGTAGCTTTCTAAAGCGCAGCTACCACTACTGCTCTCTCTTGCCTAATAACTAATAATGTAATGAGCTCCAGCAAGTACCCGGCACTGTGATGAGCACTTTATGTGATTATTATTTGTTTTATTCCTTTTAGCAAACTTAAGAGATAAATACAACCACTGTCCTCATTGATAAATGAGGAAACCATGGCACAAAGGGCATGTGTTACAAACAGGATGACAGCTCATAATGCATGGAGGCAGAAGTGGAACCCAGCAGAGCAGCTCAAGAACTGTCCTGGTCAAGCACTTCCCAGATCACTTCGCTCTGCAGCAGTGTAGCACCCCTGGGCCTGGTACCAGACAAGCTTCACTACCTTATAGCCACCCTTTCCAATGAAGAACCTCTACAGCTGTGCCAGGCTTCACACTGAATACAGTGTGGGCACTAATCCCATTCAAACACAACCTGAATGCAGACCACTAGCATTTTCTTATACTGCTCCCCACTAAATAGAAAGACCTTTCCCTTTCTCCTATCTTCTCTTCTTCATCCATTAAGCCCAAGTGCAAGTCCAAATCTTGGCAAACTGTCCCTTCTTCTGCCTTTACACCTCATTTAAGTCTCTTTTACTTTGAGAGCTCCTGGAGACCCAAACACCTGATATTGAACTAGTTTAGTTTTAGTATTGATGTTTCATATTTATGCAGTCGATCATGTCATATGGTAAGCCACCTGAAGACAGGGACAGGTAGGGTCCAGCACAGATCTGTCAGATGCTCAATAATTGCTGGCTAGATTTATAATAATCCCTATAGCAATATAGTAAGAAAATTAATGCAGTACATTGTCATGTGTATTAAGAAATAATCTCAAGACTTTTTTTGGGTAAGATTAAGGGCACACATAATTTCCAGATTAAGGGCTCACATAATTTCTTCAACAAACATCCAATTCCCACATCTAATCACATCAACTAAGTATGTGTTTCCGTGTTTGGACACAGCCAGTCAGTCCATGCGTGTGTGTGTGTGTGTGTGTGTGTGTGTGTGTGTGTGTGTGTGTGTGTGTAAAACAGCCAGGGCCTGACATTTGAGCAACGTTCAAATACAGTTTGGGAAATATAATAAGGATCCAAGTTTGTTGAAATTAAAATGATGCCTTGAAAAAGCTGATAAGATGGGGAATGAAAACAAAATGTACTCAGTCATCATTCCTTTTCGCTTTGCTTTTTTTGTTGTTGCTTTTTTTGCATTTTGCATTTATTTAGCAAACACTTGTTAGTGCCTACATGTTAAAGCACGATTTGTGGAGGATGCTACCATAATCCTCCTGGTTGTTTTTGTTTTTGTGAAGCAGCTCACCTGCTTCACAATGAGATATTTGTCTACAAATGAGATATTTGTTTGAATGGAAGAATAGCTGAAACTTGCTCTCCTACAATTCATACATAGTTTTCAGAAGGTATAAAGATACAGAGAGATCTGGGTCAGAATCTTAAACATTTCAGATTTTCAGTGATTTTTCAAGGAGTAGTTCACAGGAGGAAAGGAGAGACCAAACAGCAGAGCGCAGGTGTGGTCTAATTGTTAGCAGGTGTCTAGCACTTGGTACAGTGGAGCAGCCTTTCTGCTTGCCACAGGGCCCTGGCACCCAGCCAGGACCAAGCCCCTGAACACCCTGATAGTAGCCTGCACAGACCACTAGTTCTGTGGGCCCTGTGCTTCTATGGCAACCACTGAACCGCTGTGCATCTCTTACCAGGCTAAGCCAATTATACAATCTGATATTAGGAACCTTCAGGAGGGATCTTCTAACAAAGAAGACTTAAAAGGTAACTAGTTATTTATGTATCTCACTAGGCGATTTCCAGGTTATCTTTTAGAGGTAATGTTTTCACAATATTAAACATCCTTCTGTAACACATGTTACTCAGAAAGGAAGAATAAAATCCCCTAATGCCACTTAGTTCAACAAGCATGTAAGTATGTGCTGTGACTCACAGAGATCACAAGAGCTATAGCATTTCTGGGCAGAGAAGAGGGGTCTAGCAGCAGGTAGATTCTTTAAAGTAAGGATCCAGCATCCCTAAGGAGGAAGGTGGGGGTCAGCCTCCCAGAAAGGGTGAGCTAGGAGAGTCTACTGGTACCTATGAAGTTATAAATCATTTATAAATCAGAAACTGCCTAAGTTTTATTGAAGTCTAATATGATTATCAGCTATCTCTCTACATGCCAAAACAGATACAAATGGTTGAGATTAAAACAAACAACAAGCAAAAACAAAACACTAATTTTGGAAATACTCCAGTCCTGCTAAATGAGCTGGCATGTGCACACTGGTTCCAAACTCATTCATTTCCCAATGCTGATTAGTAGCTGCTAAACTAGGATGACATATTTTATGTCAGCAAGTGTCTTAGTTCAGGCTGCTATAACAAAATACCATAAATTGTATGGCTTAAAAACAACTAAATTTATTCTCATAATTCTGGAGGTTGGTAGTCTGTAATCAGGGTGCCAGCAGAGTTTGGTTCTAGTGAGAGCCCTTTTATGGTCTGCAGATGTAATCTACTGTTGTAGTCTACAAAAGGAAAGAGCAGAGCATGGAAAGGAAGCTTTCATCCTTCATAGAAGGGCACTAATCCCATTCAAAAGGGTTCTACCCTTACCACCTATTCTAATCCTAATCTCCTCCCAGAGGCCTATCTTCTAATATCACTCTGGGGAGTAGGATTTCAACATATAGATTTAGGGAAGGGAGAAGGGACACACAAACATCCAGTCCTCTTATTTCTAATGCATCTTCTAAGACCTCCATGGAGGGTTACCTTACTTGTTCAATTCTCTTCTTCTATGGGGATGATCCCATCAACTCTTCATAGAATGAATTCAGAGGAAATATAAGTCAGATGACAGATGGGTAAATGAAATTATGTCAGGGGAAAAAAGGATTACTGGTAAAAATGTAAACAGATTAAACAGGATTACTTAAGCAATACAAAATACCATGTATATTTGGAATTTTTATGGAGTGGGTTGCAAACAAACTGCAGATGGCCAGAGTGCCAACAAAAATCAGTCTGGAAATGACCTTTAAAGGGAAATACAAATTATCTTACCAAAAGTTTCTGAAGCTCATAATGCCAGAGGGAAAAAAAAAAGGACATTTATTTTTTGATGAGGAAAGTTCAAATTGCCTAACTTCCCTGGTATCAATAAAGTTTGGTCTGATTAATGGAGAACGCTGGTAGAGACACATCTTCTACTGGCATCACTATTTCCCCTGATCCTAGGGTCTGGGAGCTGAATGATCAGGATTTCTAGGGAAATGCCAAAGCAAGCAAGAGTGAATGGAATACAGAATTCTTCATTATCTTGATTTCTGGGATTCAGTGGCTAAGGTGTGGTTCCCCTCTCTACCATAACTAATGGAGTCCACATGCTCTTCCAAAGATCAGTTTCTGCCATGTCAATGAGGTAAATTTTTCCTATAATGCAGAGAGAGCAAGACTTGGTTTAAGTCTTCCAGATCAGCCTATAGACTGCTCTATAACTTTGCTACTTTAACTACAGCCCACAGACTACCAGCATCAACATCACAAGGGAGCTTGTTAGGAATGCAGAATTTGGTGGTGGTGGTGGGGGTGTCCCAGGTGATTTGTATGCAATTAAAATTTCAGAAGCACTGTGAACATTCTAAAGATATTTCTTACTCCTGGGATTAGCTGTTTCTCTCCCTAAACACTAGGGTTCGGTACAGTTAGATAGGGCAAGTTCAGGACAACTTGGGCATAAGATGAATCACATCAATGGATTATAATACACTGAATGTAAAGAAAAATATTCATGAGTCCATATTTATAAAGAGCAAACAAATTAGGAGGTCATAAGCTTTTCTTTATAATAGAATGACAAATCATAAATACATAAGGAATGAAAGAATTAGAAAATCACCATTTGTAACCACCATCATTATAATGGACTCAAGTAAGAATCTCTAGGGATCCTAAAACCATTAGATGAAACTTTATTGACAAGTAGGATATTTACAGAGTTTTGAAGTTTCTTTGGACAGATTATTCATTACAAAGGGGAAAAGATACCTTTAGAGTGGCCAAAAAAAAAACGCCCCCAGTGGTCAAATTTAACATCACTAGTGATGAGACCACCTGACATCTAGTACCTTCTGAGGTGATGCACTTAGGATACAACAGCACCTATGTAAAATTTCTGCTAAAAAGCATAACCTGACTATAATCATGAGAAAACATAAAAGAGGTCCACATTGAGGAACATTTTGTAAAACAAATGTCTTCTTTAAAAATATTAATGTCATGAAAGACAAAGAAAAATTGAGAAGTAATAGATTTGATAATTAAACAGAATGTGTGATTCTGGGCTGTTTCCTGGGTTGAGGTTTCCTTTCTGTTGTTACATGAATATCAATGCTGAAGTACATCATCAATAAAGGTCTGCACATTTGATAACACTTGTCTCAATGTTGTACTGCCTGAATATAGTAATTGTATCTTGTTCTTAAGTGATACAAACTATTTAGTGGTGGAGGGGCATATGTGCAACTTACTCAGGGATTTGTAATAATAAGGTGATATAGAGATATGAAGCAAATGGGGCAAAATGGAAATAAATGGTGAGTCTACTCTGGCAACTTTTCTGTAGATTTTTAATTTGACAAAATAAATGTTGCAAATAGAAAAAAAGTAAAAGATCAAAAAATAATGCAATAATAGATGGTCCACTCCCCATAATCTTCTAGTAGAATACAGAATACTATCGCTAACTGCACCCTCTCTCTACCCAAAGAAGTTTTGAAATTGAGTATTAGTAGATTACAGGCTGAAAATTTTCCTCTTTAAAAGAATTTTAGGCATTAACACTTTCTGGGATAAAAGCTTGTTCCTTGAAAATGTTCCTACTGGGGCCTCCCTGGTGGCGCATGGGATTAAGCACCACACTATTGAGCAATCTACAGCCTCTGCAGCACAAATTCAATCCCCAGCCGGCCAGGGAGCAACCCACATGGCGCAGCAGACCTCTCCTGACTCACCTGCTGCTCAGCAGTATATTTCAGTGGATCTGTCTGTTCTGCTCCCCACTCTGTCTCTGGTGAATCCTCTCGCCCCCCACACCTCTGGCCTGTACCCCAGCTCTTGTATGCATAAATAAATAAATCTTAAAAAAAAGAAAATGTTCCTATTAATATGTTCTACAGTGAGCCACTGCATGCTATCAGCTCAGGAAATAGAGCCGTCAAGTCAAGACCCCCTTCTTAGGGAGCTTACGTTCTAGGTGGTCAAAGGAGACAACTTGTCAGATGACTGGGTAGAAACCTAAATGAGGTGAAACACTAAACTGCAGATAACTGGGGAAGAATATACCCAGCAGAGGGCAGAGCATATGCAAAGGCACAGAGGCAGAATGCTGCTCAGGCTAGAGAAGGCGGAGAGAGTACAGCGTGTGAGGTTCTGTGCAGGCTTGCCCTTCCTGCTGCTTCCTTCTCAGCTTGTTTCTTCCTGAGAGTAGGAAACTTGCTTAACCCCTTTTCTCCCTTTTTAATCCTCCTTCAAAGGTCTCAAAAATATTCTCTTTGACTTAAAGTCCAAATATATATACAAGTCATATATATAACCCCTAACATAGCTGACAAGCTTAAGAGTTATATTTATAACATCCAGTATTGGTTTTCACAGAAGTTATCATCTCTTCCTGGATATTAACTTTTCATGGGGATTGAAGTAGAAAAATGCATTAGAGCAATTAGCATTTAAAATCTTTGAAAATGCCCAGAAGGTTCTTCAGAAAATGTCTGTACCTACCTCTCACTGTCCTTTAATCAAAGCCATTTTTTTCAAGTTCTGCTGTTAAACTTCCTGAAGGCAGGATCATCATGTTTCTTTTTACTACTAGTGACCAACACAGGGTCTGGCATATAGTTCAATAAATGTTTGTGGAAATATTTTATAGATTAAATATTCAAAAGCTAATTATTGTTAGGCTGATGGGGGTTGCCGACATGGCTTTCATTTCTATTAACAGTAAATATACTAGAAATGATTTAGGTGCAAATAACAAATGAATACATTAAAATGGCAGGATATAAAACCAATATGCAAAAATATTTTGTATTTCTACATGCAAGAAATCAATCAGAGGAAAGAGAAATTGAGAAAATAATTCCATTTATAATTGGACCAAAAAGAATGAATTACCTGGAAGTAAACAACAAGGGAGGTAAGGGACCTACACAAAGAAAACTATAATACACTGTCCTAAAGAAATAAAATAAAATGAAAACTATACACTACGTTCATGGATTGGAATAAACATTGTTCAAATAGCCATACTGAAAGCAAGTAACAGATTCAATGCAATACCTATCAAAATTCCAATGACATTCATCAAAGAAATAGAACAAATGATTCTAAAATATGAATGGAACCACAAAAGACTAAATAGCCAAAGGAATCCTGAGAGAAAAACAATTCATTAACAAGAGAAACTTTCTAAAGGTTTCTGAGAGGTCAATATATTAACAACTTTTGTCTCTATAGCACGTTATAGTTACAGTATCCCTCATTTGGAGTCTCATAATAATAATGATGGCTAGATACAATGTGCCAACTCTTGTGCTAAAGGTTTTCCAGATTTTATCCTATTTAATACTCACAACCATCCTGCGAACATTTGTATTATTAGTCCCATTTTTTTGACAAATAAACTGAATCATAGAAAATTAAATGTCCCAAGATCATAATGGTAGTGGGATTCAAATCCAGATTTTTTAGCTTCAGAGTTCACATTTAACACTTAGCTTTATCTAAGAAGACAGGATTTATAAAAACAGATATATTAGCAGTAGCAATAGTAGTAGTAGTAGTAGTAGTAGTAGTAGTAGTAGTAGTAGTAAAAAAAACAACAGTATTTGTATGACACTTCTTATATGCAGGCATTATTCTAAGCAATAATGTTAAAAAATTATTTCTCACCAAAACCCAATGGGGTAAGGATGATTATTATTCCCAATTTATAGAAAAAGAAACTGAGGCAAAGAGAGGTTAAGTACTTGCCCAAGTCACAGTGCTAATAAGATGCAAGTATGGGATACAGACCTGGACAGTCTGCCTCCAAAGCACAGGACATTCCCCCTGATGCCAGGCCACTGCTTGTAACCATTTAAAAAGCACAGTGCCAAAAAAAAAAAAAAAAAGAGCATGGTATGGGGCCTCCCTGGTGGCACAGGGGTTATTAAGTCTCAGCACTATCAAGCTAACCACAGGCAATACGAGTTCAATCCTGGACAGGGAGCTACCCACACGGCACAGCAGACCTCTCCTATCTCGCCCCCTGCTCCCCTCAGCAGTGTGTTTCAGTAGATCTGCCTGTTCTGCTCCCCACTCTGTCTCTGATGAATCCTCTCATCCCTGACACCTCTGGCTTACACCCCACTTCTTGTATCTATCAATCAATCAATCAATCTTTAAAAAAGCATAGTACGAGTAAACATTCCTAACTCTTCAGAACCCGTGAGGCTGGAAATCACCACATTAAAACATAGATCAATATATAAATGTTCATTACTATAATCAAAAGTCATCAAGGACAGATTAAATGGTATCCATTCAGTTTTGTTAAGAAGGCAAATGGTAACACACGTAAGGAAAAGTTTCACCAAAGGTGAGTTTATAAAAAAAAAAAAAATGTTTTTCTGGAAAACTAACTCATTACAGAACAAATGAGGTATTACAGTAACTTTTGAAAATCCTTCCATAGAAATTGTTGTGCTTGTAGCTTTGGGGTTTCTCAAAATTCCCTCAGGGCCCGTGGGTGGTTGAGGAAAGAGGAGAGAAAGACCCCAGTTCCCCACTCCACCTTCAAAGAAGTAACTCTGTTTATATTTTTTTACATATTGGGTTTCCCCATAAACTTTCACTTTGATGGGACCGAGGTTCCCATGAGAACTTGGTCCGAGTGGGGAGCTCCTGTTGACTTAGTGTGGCCTTCCCCACCACTTCTCCAGTATCCCAGAAGTTGTACTTCACAGCATTTCTCCCCTTGCTCCCCTAATCTCGTACCCTAATCATCCTCCCACTTGATCTAACCTCATCATTCTCCTCTGCCAACAATAATCACAACCACTGCTAATGTTTATCAAGTTCTTTCTACATGGCAGGCTCCCAGTTGAATATTTTTACATCATTACTTCATAAATACTCTCAACATCCCCAGTGAATTCGGTTCTTACTGGCCCTATTTTATAAGGAGAAAACCAAGGTTAATTTGCCCACTGTCCAATGACCACTGAGAGAAGGAAGGAGAATGAAAGCTGGCCCACACAAAATGCCCCCTCCCATTTTTTTTTTAAGATTTATTTATTTATTTATACAAGAACTGGGTAGTATGGGCCAGATGTGTGGGAGGGTGAGAGGATTCACCAGAGCCATAGCAGGGAACAGAACAGGCAGACTGACAAAATACACTGCTGAGGGAGCAGCGGGCGAGACAGGAGAGGTCTGCTGCGCCATGTGGGATTCTCGCCAGGCCAGCGGGATTGAACCGGCGCTGCAGAGGCTGCAGACAGCTTCACAGTGCTGCACTCAAGTGCCTGCGCCACCAGGAGAGTCACCACCAGGGGAGGCCCCCCCGCCCCCCAGCAATTCTTAACCAGTGTGCTATTCTGCCTCTCAGTCCACATCAATCCACAGTCAAAACTTTCACTGAGGCTGCTGTCGACTCAATCTCCTAAAAGATAAAACAAAGCATCACATTTCCTTCTGGAGAAGCCCTTTATAGCACTGATGTGACATGCTCTTACTTAAGTATCTTCTCCATGTGTTGATGTGAATGACTAAGTCTTTTCATCTTGCAGACGCATATGCTTGACCCTCAGACTCGACCGGTTCCCCAAACCGTGACTATCCCCTGCTCCTCCTGCACCCTCACTCTCCGCAGCAGGTTCCTTAGAACAGGTTTGGGTACAGAGTAGGAAGATGTTCAGTCATCAGTATAAAGAGCCCTGGCCTTTGGTCAGGATTCCGGAGTTCTAATTCAGGGCCATGCCTGTAGAAGAATGCACTGCCTTGCCCTCCTTCCGCTCCCCCAAGGCTCACCCTGTGCAAGCTGCAGCTGCTTTCAGTGAATGCCTGTGGCTTTGCCCCCAACCCTGAGAGCAGGTGGGACCCACTTACAAAACGAGAGGGAAATGCCTTTAAGGAAACAGCTCCTATTAAGGAGTAAGCTGATGGGCAAATCTCCCAGTTTCCTTGCCCTTTGGGTAGGGTACCTCTAAAGCACGTGGCTTTTTCCCCTGAATTCCCTCAAGGGAGTGAGCGCCTGTGTCCACAGCAGCCAGTCTCTTGAAAATGGCCCTTTGTCAGCTCCCTGTTGTGCCCTGTCTCACTTGCAAGGGAGAACTCTCGAATACAACCCTTTACCACAAATCCTGGTCTTGGAGTCTGTGCCTGAGCAGGCCAAACTAAGACTCCTCCTTTACTATCCCATTTTTCCATTTGTTAAACAAGATTGAGTCTCTATGGCCTCTTTGGGCTCTAACAGCCTATGCTTCCCATGAAATGAGAACTTTCAATATCAAACTGAAACTGACAGTGGAGGTTGCATCTTTTTTTTTTTTAATTTATTTATACAAGAACTGGGGTACAGTCAGAGGCGCAGGAGGGTGAGAGGATTCACCAGAGACAGAGTGGGGAGCAGAACAGGCAGATGTACTGAAGGCACTGCTGAGGGGAGCAGCGGGCAAGACAGGAGAGGTCTGCTTTGCCATGTGGGATTCTCGCCGGCTGGCTGGGATTGAACCCATGCTGCAGAGGCTGTGGACAACTTCACAGCGCGGCACTCAACCCGCTGTGCCACCAGGGAGGCCCTGGAGGTTGCATCTTAACCACAACACAGTGTCGCATCATGAAACCATAACTTAATTTCACGTGCATCAATGATGTGGAAGGGACAGGGAGGCACAGCCCAGACCCCGCCGCCTTGCCCCCCGCCCCCCTCCCCCCCGCCTCACTGAAACCCCTTGCAGTCTTGCTGGGGAGCGCTGGACTCTGCAGGGATGGCCTCAGCTCAGAGGTTCTCTCTGCCAAGGCCATGCACTTCCCCAATGGGGTGGCCAGCACACAATGACTGGGGGCTGCTGGAGTGCAAAGGCCTGGCCATGATGGGCCAAGTCAAGGCAGCTCTGAGCAGGCAATGTCAGAACAGCTCCCGTGGGGCTGACCGAGGTCGTCACTGTTTCTGCACCACAGCTCCACTATCTTCTGTCCCCTTGCTTCCTTCCCCCTCTTCAAAGGGTACTCTCTAATAAATATCCTGGACACCTGACCCCAGAGTCTGCTTCCAGGGAAACCAACCTGTAACAATCACATTTAAAATGTTTATTATGTCACGAAAATCACAGACTCTGGAACTTTGCCTACAGAAGCAAGGATGTTCAGTTAAATGCTCTAAGACCAGGAAGTGGTAGAGACGAGGGGGTGGGGAGCGAAGTTTTTAATAAAATGGGAATGAGACAGATACCAGTGATGTATGAGATGCAGTTTCAGTTTCTGAACAAAAGCAGTAAGTATATAAAAGGTCAGCATAGTCAGTGAAACTGAAAGCTGAGAACTCAGATGAGGCAGGAGCAGAGGGCGATGAAAGGGAGAAATATCTCAGAAGAGACCTTGCCAAGGAGGAGAAGCAGACTAAACACACCAAACACACCCAGTCAAAAGTCACAGGGCAGAAATAACCCATCTGAAAGAGGACCCTCTATTTCAAAGGACCTCGTGCAATCCATAGGAGGTGCTATCTCATGGCATGACATGCACAAATGCCATACTGGGAGCTCCCATTAATTAAGCTCAGGGTTGGATCATACTACTGAAGAGGCCAGACAACTTCTCATGGTGCTGCCTCTAGACAGAGCCTCTACTGAGAACTGTCCCAGCAACAGCAAGAGGTAGAGAAGGCTCTGCAACCTGCAGGCAGCCTGGTCCTGGTGAGAAAGTCAGTGATGCTGCTCTGCCACTGAATGTTCCTAGCAGGTGGCATATGGTCACCTTTGCTGGGCTGTGAGTCCCTGCAGGGTAAGGATGCCAGGGGTGGACAAGGAGGGTACCTGGTCAGAAAGGCATCACCAATGAGGTGATATCTAGGCCAAGACCACTGGGATGAGGAGTAAGTCTTAACTAAAGGAAGAGAGGATAGAGAGAGAGAACAAAGTGCCATGAACAGGAATGATGCTGACACCAGGGAAAAGCAAGGAGGTCACTGTGGCTGAGACCTGAGAGGGCACTGGGATCTGGGAGTTGGAGGGACCCCTCATACATTGCACGGACTCTGGCTTCCAGCTGGAAATGATGTCTAGTCTTCTATGGACTGATTTTTCTCCACAGCACTCTTCACCACTGCCAAATTGTACAGGTTATATAGTTTGTGACTGTCCCAACCTTTTAGAATATTTGGTCCATGTGGGAGTTCTGACTGCTCTGTTTACTGCTATAGATCCCCTCAGTGTGTGGAGCTTAGCAGATAAGCAACATTTACTGAATGAATAGATGGATGGGTCATCTTCAGAAGAAACTGAAAAATTCTTTTCTAAATGGCAGTATGTACCCAGGTAAAGAGAATAAAGTTTCTACTTCCCCAGAAAGTCTGTTTAAAGTTGGTGCTATGAGGGTAAAAAAACAATTTACTTATCTCTTTTAGGCACCAAAATACCTAAAACCAAATATGCCTCTAATTTTTAAGAACTGGATGCCTAGATGCAGAGGAAAACCCCAGAAGCATCAGCAGTTTGGGAGGCTTTATATTTGTGGGATTCATTTACTCATGCATACTGAGCACTACCAGACACTCAATGAAGTTTTACATGAATAGGATTTCAGAGCTATTGCCTTTCTGGATGTGAGAGGCTGGTCCTTCTCGCGACAGGAGGGGAGTAAGGCAACATTTACAACACACCAGTCTCTCCACGTCAGGATGGAGAATCTCCTTTGAAAGCCACAGACTTAGATGATTCTCGGGAGTGCCTTCTGGATGCAAACATGTTTGAGATTCACCAGTATAAGGGAATTTGTCCTTTTAGAGAGATATAAAAGTTTCCAACATACCATTAGTTTATGATCCAGAAAGCTTTTTAAAAATAAGCTTGGGTGTCTTTTCAAATTACTTATGTTTCCATATCAATCCATAGACTTTAATACATAACTACTAAAATGATTTACATGTTTTTGGCAGGTGGTGAGGGGAAGTAGGGTATAAGAGATCACTGGAAAATAATTGAACAAAATTAAAATATACTGATACTAGAAGGAAGAAGGGACTAGAGTGGGCA
Source organism: Talpa occidentalis (assembly GCF_014898055.3). Classification (NCBI taxonomy): domain Eukaryota; kingdom Metazoa; phylum Chordata; class Mammalia; order Eulipotyphla; family Talpidae; genus Talpa; species Talpa occidentalis. The sequence continues at coordinate 27,309,226 of NW_023605194.1, forward strand.
CAGAATCTGCAGGCACATTCCATCCACCACACCACCTTGCCTGACCATTTATTTATATTGCAAATTAGCTCCCCACTCCCTACCAGCTTCTATTCCCCTTTCCTGCTTGTCTTTTGCACTTTTCCATAACTTTTATCACTGTCTAGCAAACCATACCACAAATATTTATCATGCTTATTAATTGTTATCTGTCTTCCTCTACTAGAAAAACTCCATTACATCGAGGGGGTCTTTGTTTTGTCAGTGATAACCCAAAGACAACCTGGTAGGCACTCAATTTATTCTCGAATGAATAAACTTATCCTGTCTTAGAACACTCTCTAATTCCATTTCTAAAGATTGTTTTTAGTTTCAACAGTTTGGATAGACTATTAGAAGTAGCATCATGGTTGGCGATGAAGAACATGGGTATGTGTCTACCCTGCCCTCTTACTATTGCCCAAAAACTGAGGTAAATAATGTCTAACTTGCTTAGTTCTCATTAATAAAGACTCACAGCAATGGTTGCCGAAAAAAAAAAAAATGTTTGTTATTTCTACAAAAAAAAGAGAATGATTTATTTATTTTATGCTATTGTCCAGGGACACAAGCAAAACAAATTGAGTTGTTCAGCTAATTTGGTCTCAAGATATACAGAAAAATAAATGGTCTAAAATCATAATAAGTGCATTTTAAACATTTCTAGAAATGCCTACGGGGTGGGAAAATGAACAATCCTGGGCTGAGGAAATGCCATGAGAAATGACTGAGACTTGCTGAAGTTTACAACTACTGATGCCATCAGTCATTGAGAGCTGGAGAGAGGATGACAAAGCTCTACAGAAAAATGTAAAAGAATTTTGGAACCAAAGGCATTTCAGAAATCAAATTCAAACTTTACAGAGAAAACTGAGGCTCAGATAAAATGATTTGTCTAATCTCACACAGCAACTCAGAGCTGTAATACTTTGGGTATATATTCTTATATAATAAGGAGTTTGAAAACTTAATTTCTGGTATTTCTCTAGGTCTTTAAAATATGTATGTAATGAACTGATTTGCTGCATCAAAGGGCAGGATCAAGTATGGATGCTCACAGACAGGGTGGTTCTTTTTCTTTTTTAATTTCTTTTTTATTTATTTTCTTACATCATTGTTCTCCATTCAGGTGTAGTCCCCGTTAAGTTCTCCCACCACCATAGCACCTGTGAGCCATCACCAGAGTCCCCTGTGCTCTTCCGGCCACTCTTTTGACTTTTCCAACCCTCTACCCAGCTGTTTGCCTCAAGTCTATGGTCAACTTGCAAGTTTTGTCTTTTTCCTGACCCTTTGTTGGGTTTTCCTCAGTTCCATCTGTAAGTGGTATTTTTCTTTTTCCTTCTGAGTTATTTCTCTTAGCATAATCCCGCCTCCCTCCAGCCATGTTGCTGCAAATGGCATGAGTTGTCTTTTTTGATCGCTAAGTAGTATTCCATTGTGTACATATAATAGGAAGGGAGCTTCTACCTCCCCAGCACTATGCTTGGCCACACAAGGGCGAGATGTCACAGTTCAGGCATAGTGCTGAAGACAGGGTCCAGACAGGGATCAGTTCCCAAGGCCATGGAATGGCCATGCACCCTGCAACCTCAGAGAGGTTTACAGTGACCCTGAGGACATCACTGTACTGAGGACAAGCTCATGATGCAACATACCAAGAAACTACAGGAATGAAGGGGTAAAATATGATGACTGACTAGATTACCTCTATGATAGCAGAGAAAAATAACTGTTACCTAAGGATCCTGACAAAATCTCTTAAGTATTTATAGATATAGACTTGTTGCCAGTAGAAAGGCAAAAATGAAGGGAAGCATATTTTAAGGAAAGAATAAATAAGACATATTTTGAATGGGGTTCTCACACATACACAAAAGACAGCAGGAACCGATGTGAAATAGTTTCTAAATTTACCAAATCACCACCTTCTGCTTTCTGAATACCTACAACACGAATGCAAAAGAGCACAATAATTCAGATCTATATTTAAAACAAGAGGCAAGAGCTTGTTCTTTTGAAATTTCTTGAGACAATCTTTCATTCACTTTTGAGCATTTGGCATTAAGAAAAAAAATTGGTTTATTAAGGCAATAGACACAGAGTGATTTACTCAATGGGAGAGCATCAATGTTATGCAGAAGGAGAAAATAAGTCTATTTTTGGAGTCACCAATCAACTTTCCTCACCATGGTTACAGCCTGTGTTTCATAACTTTCCAGAATCATAGACGATTCAAAATGACCTTGGTAATCATTTAGACCAACTGTATTTTATCCATGGGGAAACTAAAGTGTAGAAGAGGTGGGAGAGGTTGTCTGACACATCACAGCAGAACTTAAGTCCCCTCACTTATAAGGAAAAACATGAAATCATTACCTCAGGAAAAAAGAGCACTCTTCAATTCTCTGTGGGTGTTATTCATTTGTAAACTACATGAAATTGTTTTGGCAGTTAAAAATATCCATATATTTCTACAGGGTTGAGGAAAACCTTTTCAAAACTCCATGTATATATTCCTAACACCAATACTACTTAAAAATACAGATGTGTTCAATACTGGCTTATATGTTTCTTATGCATTCAATCTGTTTCCTACTAGCTAGAGACCCACAATACAGATAAACCATGTGCTTTGTGCATGCTTCCAAATTTGTTATCCCAGATATTTAACATTTATCTATATTCTTTGGTCTCTTTAGCTTTCCTCCATATTCATTCAGGTAAATATGTATGTACATATGTACACACACATAGACATGTACATATGTGTATACATTTGGAAAAATCTTGTAAATTTGGTGCAGTAGATCAGATTAAATATTAAAGCAATAAAATGATTCATGTCACACACAGGGAGACTGTCTACTCAGCAGTATAGATGGCCCAACAAGGGCAAGTAGAATTTTTTTTTTAAATAATAAATTTTATTTTTATATTCCCCATACAATTGCAACCCCCGCATTCTGACCCCAATCCCTCCCCTCCCGCCCCTCACCCCCCAAAAAGTGTCTCTGGTTCATAGTTTTTTGTTGATTTTGATTTTCACTTTCTTATAGTTATTCATTTTCCTGGTCCCTTATTTAAGTTTTCTAGATTCCTGCTATGAGTGAGACCATCCGGTATTTTTCTTTTTCTTTTTGGCTTATTTCACTGAGCATGATCCCTTCCAGCGCCATTTTTTTTTTTTTAACCACTTTTTCAATGTTATTTAGTAATGACTGTCTTGGACAGTTAGAAGTTTTGGATTGTTTTATTTTATTTTCTTACATTGGTGTTCATTTTTGTGCAATATTTGACTCCTCCCCCTCAGGCTTAGTCCCCATAATATTCCCACTACCACAACACCCATGCACCATCATCATAGTCCCTTGTGCTTCTCCCTCCCCTCTTTTGACCCATCTTCCCTCCCAACCCCCATATGCCTAGATTTATGGTTTCCCTTTAAGTTTTGTCTTTTTCCTGACCCTTCATTCGGTTTCCCTATATTCCACCTGTAAGTGAAACCATTCAATATTTTTCTTTTTCCCTCTAATTTCCCTTAGCATAATCCCTTCCCGCTCTATCCATCTTGCTGTAATACATATTTCTGATAGTTCTTGAATTACTACTTTTCAGGTTTTATCTCTTAATTAATAGGATGAATATCCTATCAGGCGCCAGCTTATTCTTTTCCAGCTTTCTAATACAGTTATGTCACCATTTTTTCCACCCTCTCTTACAGTTATACATCAGTCAGGGTTTAACACTAAGGCTATATGTTTGTTTGTTTTTTTAAAGATTTATTTATTTATTTATACAAGCAGTGGGTACAGTCAGAAGCGCGGGAGGGTGAGAGAATTCACCAGAGCCAGAGCAGGGAGCAGAGCAGGCAGAAGGACTGAAGTACACTGCTGCGGGGAGCAGCGGGCGGCAGGAGAGGTCTGCGCGCCATGTGGGACCCTCCTCTGGTGGCCGGGGAGCAGCCGGGGATCGAACCTGCGCTGCAGAGGCTGTGGGCAGCTTCGCAACCGGGGAGGCCCTAAGGCTATATGTTTTAATGCTAATCGTTATTAAAATACTTCCTCACAGACTAGTAAATGGTGGCTACGTGAGCTTCTCTCAATCCCTTCTTGGGACACTCCCCTTCTCCCAGTCTCCATAGTCCAGACCAACAGTTAAGATGTGATCCAGCAGGGACCCGCCTTCCACAGCATCCCCACTCTGTAGATCCATGTTCTGAGTGACCAGTGGTTGGGCTGCCAGTTGTTAAGTATTTTTGAATACTGTCCGCAGATAAAGCCATATGATTAAAATTTTGCCACTGGGCTATGAGAGAAAGTAATGTGTATCACTTACAGGCTGGGCTTTAAACCTTTGCCTCTCATTGCCCTTACCCATTCTGGGAGCAGAGATGTGTTACCACCACGATTTAAACACACAGATCATGTCCATGCTTTAGAGAACGGTAGAGTAACAAGACAGAAGAAATCTGTGTTCCCGAATAGCTAGCTGCATGGGGCAGAGATATGAAGCCACTAAAGTGCTCATCCTTAAACCGTCACTCATGGTTAAGATAAATTTCTTTGTTCTTTAAGTCAGTCCTGCAGAATCTCTACTATAACAGCTTATGTGAATACTCTCGTATGTTAGTGATTTACATTATTTTGACCTAGGCAAATATTATTAGTGCTGAGCTGGTTTCATTCCCAGGTATCCTTTTTGTACAACTATTTATTTTTCTGGAGTTTACAGATGCCCTTTTTGTCATTTACTAGGATTTTCTTAATTCATCCCAAATGCTCTATAGGAATTGGAAAGTCCTGCTGGAGAATATTTTACACTTGGCCCAACGTGACAAATTATCTACCAGTTTTGTTTTTGTTTTCATTTGGAAACTCCCTCCTGGAGCAGCTCCTCCTCTGACTCCAATCTGGATCACATCTCTCCAGGCTGCGGCACACTGCCATCTTGAAACTGCTCTCATAGAATCTGCATTTCTCCTGGGTTTGACTCTCTGTTTCCAGAATCCCATAAATACTCTTACTTTATGTCAACCTTTTGGTAAAACATGCCACCCAGTAGTTTCCTGTAAAATAATGCGTAGAAAATAGTTTGAGACCTTAATATCCAGCAAATATCTATTCTACACCCCACTTGACAGTCCGTATTTAAAATTTAGACTGAAAATAATTTCTCTCAGAATTCTGAAGGGATTAATCCATTGTCCATTTTGTTTTCAGTACTGCTGTTAAAAACTCTGGTGCCATTCCAATTCCCAATCTTTTTTATGCATTTGACCCTGCAGAGTTGAGGATATTTCCATTTTCCTTAGCATTTTGATGTGTCTTATACATTGACTGTGTGGGTTTTTTTTTTAATTAATTCCCTGACAGTTTGGTGAACCCTTTAATCTACAAATGTATGTTCTCCAGTTCTGGGACTATGTCTTATTTATTTCTTTGCTAATTTCCCCTCCTTACTTTTCTCTGTGGGTAGTTTCTTTCTGGAATTCTCCTTCATATGATAGAATGCCTGCTGAACTGGCATTTCCGTCCTCCATTTTCCCACCCCTTTGCTTTTATTTTTACTTTATCTTCCAATTATTCCAGTGAGTTTGATCTTGCCATCTTATCTGCTTATCACTTTTTTATAGGCCCTATTCTTTTTTTATGGATATTGTATCTTCTCATCTCTTTACATATTAATTTCAGATAGTTTAGTTTTGATTATTTTCATTTTCTCCTAGCATGTCTGTTTTCTCTGTTTGTTTTTTTTTTTTTTAGTCTGTGCTGGTTTTTTGTGAAGGCTTCTTTGAACGTATCATATTCCTTTGTCTATTTGTATTTAAGAATGAGGCACTACAATGCTGATTTAAATTCCATGTTCATAGAATTTAGAGAGTAAGTTGACTAGTGAGTTCACTGTAGGAAGAATGGGTAGTACGTCAGCTTTTTCACTGTGGGACCTCAAGTACCAATTGTCTTCTCTAAGGCTGCTCACTTTATGCAGAGAAGAGTCCTTCAACATCCTGTCATGTTGGTAAGTACCTGGCTAGCCTAGGATGTAGGTGCAGGAATCATAAGAGCGTAAGGACTCCTAGGTTTGGTATGCACACTTTCATTAAATCCTTTTGTTTTCAGCTGAGCATGTCACTTTCACCCTCTTTTTTGCCTGATAGTCTTAAATGCAGACTCACTAGTTTCTCCAAAGGAAAAATGTCCAATCTCTGGCAAAGATTTCGTATTGCTACATAGGGTGGAGGAAGTGAAGTAAGGGTCTATTTCCTTTTACAGACTTTCACTCAATCCTTTAATTTTATCCCTTGCCCCACTCCAAAGCCTCTAATCCCAAAGAGTCTATTTGGGATAATGAGGGGGAATTGGCTGTTTCTTCCCAGTATCCATTCCCGACCTCCTCTAAGAGCACTTAAATATCGACTTTCTTCACTGTACTGTCAGTTATCACAGGTCTGTCTCCTTTTCATCCTCCAAAAATGTGTGGTGTCTTCCATCTGCTGCAGCCTCTTCTCATGTTCGCCATTACAAAAGTGGCGCTGCAGGAGGGACTGAGAATAGGCACACGTTCAGTCCTCCAAATAACTAAATCTTACAGCCATAGAAACTTCCCCAAAAGATGAGTCTTACTTTGTCAATTTTTCCTACTCATTGCTGCTTTGTTTTTACACACACCTGGTGAGCTAACATTATTTCCTCAATTATCTTAATGTTTGTCATCATTTTCTCCTTTAATCATAAAAAAAGTATTCAAGAGAATCCCTTTCTGTATACTATAAGACTTTTGATTTACTGACTTTAGTTTTAACAGATGTTACAGCTTAATACATTAAAGTATAACTAAGAAAAACTTAAGGTTTTCTGTTTCACTGACTCCTCCTTGCCACTTAAAGTCTAGCCCACTGCAGCCTGAGTTGAACTATATTTGCCTTGATAACCTTCCGCCATGTACTTGACTACTGCACAAAGTCATTTTCAACTTTAAAGTCTTAGCTGTTTTTGCTTCTAAAGAAGGCAAAGGAGGGATGATTAGAATATTTAAAAAATAATTAAGCATGAAGACTTTCCTGACATTCAGAGTTGGTGGAAATCCACTCCTATCTACAGGACTCAAATCTGAAGATGCTTAGCCTGAAGAGTTTGATCTTTAAGGCTGTAAATCCAGGACTTGTCCTAAAACACTTAATTCATAGTTATAGAAATAGCTACAGAGTAAAAACACTGATATTATTTTTTTGATCTAATTCCATTCAAGAGGAGCATTATTTTGGACCTGTTACTCAGAATTTCCCTCCCTCACCCCCCGCTTCCCCCAAATACAAAAACCCCAAGCATCTAATAGAAGACAATAAAATTTCTATGGGGGAAAAATTAAATTGTTATATTTCTTGAACTGGGAGGTAGACATATTTCACTTTTTAATAATTCATTAAACTGTACATTTGTTTCAAAAGTCCTTTACATGATATATTCTACAGTAAAATACCTTGTAATAATTAGAAGAGAAACATGAAAAGGCAGGAATTTCATTTGTCATAAAACACATTGCTTAATCTCATTTGGCCAGAACTATTCTACTTGCTGACATGGATAAAGGGAGAATGTTATCATGTTTTAGTATTTTGAGTATTTAAAACAGAGTCCCGCAGTCCCACCAAATTTCAATAGTCATCTTTGTTGGTTTATTCAAAACACTTTTTTTTAAAAGTTCTTATACTTCAGTACTTTGGCATCTCCTATGACAATAATGATGCCTTATATTTATTTGATAGCATTATTTGTAAAGAGCTTTTTACAAGTATACCTGGGAAATAGAATAGGTATTATTTTTTCCCACGCTACAGAAAAGTAGGGCACTTAATAATGAGTAAGATCACTAACAGTGATGAAATCAGGATTAATTCCAAGTGCCATATATTTAATCAACATTTTATGAGGAGAAAGAACTTTCTACTTTTCTAAAGTTCTGAACACAAAAGCAGGTTATCAAAGTTGGCAGTCTTTGCTATGACATCTGTGATTTTCCTCTGTTCCCTACGCAGAAAGGATACTCTAACTATGACTGTGAAACGGGTGAAGGAAGGACCTGTTGGCAAGCATCCTTAGTCATTTCATTCATTTCAATTAACATAATGATGAATCTGCTGCTTCAGAATTTAGTTTTACTCAAATGCAAGCAAGAAAGTTATAAGTGGCCAACAGCCTTATGTTCAAGGGGACTGAACACCTCTTTTCCACTCATAAGGGTCTCCAAAGGAAGGAAATTCTATATTCACTACTAGCTTCTCCCCTTATACCATATTCTTCCCATCAGAGGTGGAACTTTTTTTTTTTTTTCGGTAATGAGTCAGCCCTGGGTAATCAGCTCTCAAATGAATGGTGCTTTTCTTTCAAAGTTATTAAGTATGAGAGATTTAGCCTCTTTCGAGACAGTGAAAGGCAAAAGCCTGAGTAATTCTGCTCTTCAGCTTCAACATTATATCCAGTAGGTTGTTGCAAAGTCTAGACTAGGGTGTAGGGAGTGGACAAAGCCATTTCTGGCTTCATCTAGTCTTGCTCCCTAGGAAAAACTGAGGAAAACCACACTATCACCTGACACTTTCCTGTAGTGGGGAAGAAGAGGTGCTTTTGTCATCTGCTTTTCAGGTAGAAGGCAGAGCACATGGATTAGATTCCAAAGCTCTCCTGAGTGGATTTCTGGGCCCACAAACACTGGTCTCCTAAAAGCTGTGAGCAAGCTATATGGTAAGGAAGCTTTCTAAGGTTTTCTAACATTTTACTCAGTGGGCACTTCTGTCCTATGAAGCAACACTGAACAGTGATTTGGGGATTGTGGATCTTCCCAAAGGCAGTTCTACCACACATATCAGTGATAGGGGGCAAGTCAAGCTCTTTCTAGAAAGTTTTTGAAAGACTTAAGCTTTTTCTTCTTTTAAATGAAAAAATAAATTATCTATCCTTAAGGTAAGTTCCAACTCCATGAACTAAAATCTCAGAAAGGCTTTATTAAATGTATTCCAGAATTTTAAAAGATATTGACATATAATCATTTTAACACCTTGGCTTCATAGATCCTATAGACCTTCTATCCATGCTTGTGTCACTTTACCATCTTCAAACTCAGTCATACTTGGAATTTACATCATCGCCCATAATTAATCCCTCCATAAAGATAAGATATGCTGAAAGCTCCTCATCCCCCTCCCGCCGCCCCAGAACCACCCCTCAATATCTCCATTTCTCCTTTTCCTTCAATCTTACTCAATCAGCCATTGCACGACACAATCTCAGATCTCGGGATCATTCTCCCAGCTCATCAACCTTCTGGTTTCACTTGCCTTTCTACTCAACGGAGGACTCATATAGAGTAGGCAGATTCAGTGATGCTCATACCATCTTTACTTCCAGTTTTCTGAGCATTGCTGGAGAAAGTCATGAATACATTAATTCTACCACAAAGAGAAAAGCCAAGAAAGGCTTTTCAACAACTCGCCAGGCCTCATCACCTTTGGCTCCCTACCATGCTGAGATCTACAGTCAGTTTCAGCCATTCCCACACTCCACCACCTCCCTACTGTACCTCTCACTCCCAACTTACTTTGAGCAAATCAACCTGCTGTCCCTGTTTTCTTCTCCCAATAGAAGAGAAATAATCCACTTCAAAAGCAGCCACCCTCCTGCCCAGCTTCCAACTTTCCTCCCGAAGTCTCTTTCTTTTTGCCTTCATTGAACCTCTTTTCTCCTCCATGTCACCTCTGTTTTTCCATGAATAAACTACCTGTGTTATGAGCAAATCATTTACTATTTAAGATGGGACTTTCTTTTAGACTTAAGAATAGGCATTCTATGTACAAATATTTATGATCTTTGTCTAAATGGTATCCCACAGTTAATGTGGGGTACAGGTGTGAACTGAGGCTGTCCTGGGCAATCTTGTGTACTGGCACCCTAACTTTCTCCCATCCTTCCTACCCGAGGAGAGTCTGGCACAGTCATTACCCTCTACCCCCCATGCCTGAGCTTCAGTCCCTTCTCCCCACTGACAGACACTACTCACAACACATGGTTTTGTGTTTACGACAGTTGCACAGGCTCTCATTGCCACAAGCTATTGTTCTCTGGGTTTTCACAGTCCAACCAGAACTTACACTTCCTCTCTACATGCCCTTCTCATTCAGGAACCCTCAGGGCGTGGTTGACTTTTGTCCCCAGTGTCCAAATGACCCTGACCCTCCAAGGCGACTGACAATGGTCTCATTGACAAATCTAATGATCTTTCCCAGTCTTTAAACTCAGTCTCTCTACCCTTTCAGTCACCTCCAAATTCTTCTTCACCTTTCTTTGCCCTCTATTTCCTTCATTCTCCTTCTGCTTCTTCTCAACATTTCACCAAGCCTTTCTGCCTCCCTCCAAGCCCATAAATATTGGATTTTCCAAGGCTCTGCCCTAGCCTTTTACTCTTTACTCACACTATGAGTACTTCTCACAGCTCCATTATCCCCTTTACAAGAATGCTTCCGAATCTTTCTCTATTTCTAATAGCTCCCATTCACTCATTTAGATGAGGCACACACACACAAAATCCCAATCCCACACTTAAAATAACTTTCATTAATTAGAAAAATATTTATGATTGCACACTCCTTACTTGCAGGTGCCTTTTTAGGTGCCCTTCCTATTTCAATTTCTGCTATCACCACCCAGTCACTTAGCTTCCATCTTCACCCTCACTTCCCACATCTGATTAGCCAACAAGAGCAAGAACTGTTGCTTTTACTTCTCCATTGTTGCACACAACAGGCCTGCCCCCACCTTAATTTAGGTTCTCATGGCTTCTTTTCTGGAGACGAATACACATCTTCCTCTACTTACAATGGGGTTTCCTTCTGATAAACACACTGTAAGCAGAAAGTATCTAAGCTGAAAATGCTGACCACATAGCACACTGTGGCGTATCAATTGTTTACCCTCATGATTGCATGGCTGACTGCGAGAGCAGTTCACTGCTACTGCCCAGCATCACAGGAAAACACCGTGCTGGTTTCTGCTGAACACATATTGCTTTTGCAGCATCATCAAGTCAAAAAATTATTAGTAAACCACTGAAAGTCACAGACACTTTATTTTAGGAGCTTCCTAACTGGGGCTACCTGTGGCTCCTCTACTGTGATTAACGTTCTTAGAGAAAAGCCATAATCACACCATTTCCTCATTTAGAAATGCCTCTGATGGTGAGCTGCTGCCTATGAGACAGGCTCTTTAGCCCAATGTTTAAAATGGTCCCAATTCTGCCATGCAGCTTTCTGTCCCACTATCCTACCTCCAGGTTCCTCACCCCCAGCTTAACCACATTCCGCTCCATTCCCAGATATGTTCAGATATCCCTTCCTTCAAGAATAAGTACAGGCTGGTCCCCACATCTCTACCAGCTGAAGTTCTACCAATTCTTGAAGGTCTTGCTCCTTAATTAAGATTTCCTAAATTTTTCTGTCTAGAAAAAGTATTTCCTTCTCTGAAATCACAAAGTACTTTCTTTGTGTCTGTAACAGTTCTTCCATGTAATATTACCTTTGGTTTTCTCTCCTATGTGCCCTGCATGATTCTTAAGTATCTCAAAGAAAAATATGCTCCTTTTACTACCTGATATTTAGTAAGCTGAATAAGAGGGTCAAATGTTCAAGATAACTTTGTATCCATCACATAATATATGAAATAATGTAAATACACTTATGATTATCAAAGTTAATTATGCCAAATTCTGAGGAAGGCCTAGATATGGACATTTTTACAAATGCTCTTGTTAGGCAAAGTTTATATGGATCATTTTATTTAAACTAAAACTGAATTAAAAAAAAAAACCTAAAGTTGCAGAATTGTGTGTTCTTGATGAGTTTCTTGAACTATACAGTTGATCGAGATCTTAGAGATCAATTAATTCCCTTCCTCCCTCCCTACCCATCATTTCTCCAATTGAGAAAACTGAAGCTTTGAGAAATTAAGCAGCTTCCACGGTCACTAAGTCACATCATATTATAGCCATTACCATTTACAGTCCTTCAAGGAAACTGAAGATGGTTTAAGATTTTTCAACTACACGATGGTACAAGTGCCACAGGCATCCATGGAAAGTTCCTTGGAAGTCTGAATTTTGATCTCTTCCTGGACTAATGATACATGGTCAGACTCCCTCGTAGGATGCTGGACAGCGGCTGAGCTACAGTTCCCCAGCCAGCCAGGCAATCATCAGGGTAAGAAGGATGCTCTCAAGGAAGTGTGTTGCCAGCACTTTCGGATATTGTGCTTTGTGTTTTTATATCCTATCATCTCGATAAAATGACCACATGTCCTGCTTGTGCTGAGCAATTTCTTTTGAAATGAAACTCAAGTTCTGAGCACATTTAAGGTCGGTTAAAGCTAAGCTGTGATGTTCGGTAGGTGTTAAGTGCATTCTTGACTTAAGATACTTTCAATTTATGATGGATTCATTGGAATGTAGTGCCATCAGAAGTCACAGTGCACCTGTCTCAAGTGCCTAAAGTTCAACAAGAATGTTACATACATCAGCCCCATCTCAGAACAGCCCTGAGGGGCAGGTGATCTTACCCCCATCCCAGAGCTGAAAGAATGCTCAAAAAAAAATGCTAAGTAACTTGCTACAGAAAAACCTGCTTGTTAGAGGCAGAGCTGAACTTCAATCAAAATTCTGTCTGGCTGTAAACTCTAGGCTTTTCTAATTGGACATTGTGGCAAAGGCAAGACCTACCAGATGTCCTAACTCCTGTCTCCTACTGTTTCTCCAGTGAATAATTATGCATACTAAACAAGCACACACTAATAAGTTATGAGCCATTTTACCTGACATTTTGGAGGCAGGAGTGAAAATTTCGAGGCATGAAAATCAAACAGTAGTTTATCAGGAAATTTCTAACGTTAACTACTGACAACATTCTAACTCTTGTCAAAAAAACTTCTTCAATCTGGAAAAGAGATGTTTTCCTGCTTTTTCAATTCTTAAATATATTTTCAACTTAAAATACATTTCTCCAGCCACATTCAACAACTATTTGTTGAGGCCTTAGATATCCAAGGTATGTGGAAGGGTACAAAGTCGAATGACATCATTTTACTTTCTGAGAGTTCAAAAAGCAAGAGACAGACAATTGACTATAATGGAACCACTTCTCTCCCTACCACAGGAGCTATGGCTAATTTGCGGACGTTCCTCAAAAAAGCCAGGACTCCTGGTTCTAATCCCTGCCCTGTATCTTGGGCAAATCATCTCTCTGTGCCTTAGTTTCCTCAGTAAAGGAATTAATAATAAGCAGTGAACTGTACCAAGGAATTTGAAGGCCCCTTTTAGCTTTAAAATTCTATCAACTCTGAGCTCACTCTTGAGATTATGTTTCTGAAAGGGGTCACACTACTGTTATGGAAAGAGATCTGCTGGATGCCCATTCTTCATGAACAGTGACTCTGGATGCGTAAATTCTATAAACATTGCTACAAGACTAAACCCAGCTAATGTGCCTCCAAAGTTTACTATTTACAACAATAAAAAAGTTTATTAAAACTTTTCCTCTAGGAGATAGTATTAAAATACTGCATTCAAATATATATTTCATTATATCATTGATTTACTATAGTTTTAATTCTTTGCCATTCATTTAAGAAGATGAAAATATAATTTTAAATAACTCCTATCTACTCTTCTGTGGAGTTATGACCATTAACAACAAATCAAAGTTAAGGCCTCTGTAAAGAAGTAAATCTTGAATTCATTTAGTTAAATCCATACTTCATATTAAGTGCTACATACTATGGACCTTTACAAACTGCAATTAAATTTGAGGTTGGTATACAGGCAGTGGGGAGGAAGAAATATAGAAATATCATACCTAAGATATGTGGAAACATACAGTGTCATGAAATTTTGACTTTGCTGATTCTACTTCAACATACTTTTTTCAATTTTTTTATTTTTAAGATTTTTTTAATGATTCACTGACTTACATAGCAACATACTTTCCATCGAGAAGGGTCCACATCCCTTATATTTCTACATGCTCATTGTCTCCCGATATGATCTTCAAATCCATCTTGTGCTGTAAGTTAACAGCACGGAAGTGGAAATAAATCAATCAAAAGAAAATTCGAAGAAAAAAAGAGAAAGAGAATTAGAACTGTACCATTTTAGAGCCTTGCTTACAAAAGGCAGGGCATTACCACTTTCGAAGACAGTCCTACCGAGAAATCAGAGAAAAGGAATTGATTCACTAGTCAATAGACACTGAGTGCCAATATATGCCAGACACTGCTCCAGTGCTAGAGTTATAGAGGTAAACAAAACAGGGAAAACCACCTGCCAAAGAATAGCTTAGGAGACACAACTTTCAGACTCCTGAAACAAAATCATTTCAAGATAGTCATTAAGTACTAAGAAAATAAAACATGACTAAGGAGTAGTTCCTGGAGGGAGTGGTGGAAAGCTCCTTAATGCCATCAAGAAGGCCTTGCTGGGTAGATGCCTGAGGTGACTCCTAAGTGATGATAAAGCTTCATTCCTGGTCCCACCAGTGTGGTGTGGGGGTAGGAATGAGTCAAGCAAGCCTCGAAGGGTGGCGACAGTGGGGAAAAGTTCTGTCTTAATGGCAAACCAGGTTCCTTTTAGGATTTTTTTAAAAAAACCAAACCTAAGTCTTTAATAAGCAGGACTCCCTACTTAGGACTCACTTATTAAAAAAAAAAAAAACCCACTTACTAAGTTTTTACTAATTACTTTAGCTGTACTTAAGTAGAGGCAATTACTAGAAGGATCCCTTCAGAGCCCGATAGTTCACTTCACACCATCCAAATTGTGAATGAGACAGGCCCGAGCCCGGCAGCGAATCAGCGTTTCCCCATCGACTCCCGCATGCAGCCAGGTGGACGCTCCTCACCCTCTCAACGACGCGACACAAGTCTCGGGAAATCTGGAGAACTCGACACCCCGACACCCCCAAAATTGTGGAGGGGAGAGGAACAAACCCTCGCCCCTTTGCACTCCCTCCTCCTCCTCCAGGCGTCCTCGCCGCAGAAGGCTCGGCCCGGGCCGGCGGCCCCGGAGCACGCGGCGCGCGTGGACCCCGCATGAATCATCGGCGCCGGATCCGCGGGGCGATGATTCACTCCCCGCCCCGGA
The DNA here is from genome assembly GCF_014898055.3 of Talpa occidentalis. Classification (NCBI taxonomy): domain Eukaryota; kingdom Metazoa; phylum Chordata; class Mammalia; order Eulipotyphla; family Talpidae; genus Talpa; species Talpa occidentalis. Next base: position 27,324,415 of record NW_023605194.1, read on the forward strand.
GCTCCCCGCCACACGGCCGGACGTACCCTGACGGCCGCACACGCAGTTTCCTTCATATCAAACAAATGTTTCAAAGTACAAACGCCCGGAGTCAGGGGCGTGGAGACCCAGGCGAGGCGGCGGGGAGCAAATGGCACGTTCCGGCCGCGGCCCGGCGGGCACCACGGCCCGCCTCCGGCACCCCCGGCCCCCGGCGCGCGCGCGGGCGGCGCCCACAGGGGGCGCGGAGGGCGCACAGGTGGGTCCGCGCGGCCCGGCGCCCGCCCCTCCCGCCCGCGCGGAAGGCCGCCGCGCCCTCGCCCGCGCCCCCGCCGACGCGCCTCGCGGCCGCCGCTCCCCGCTCGCCGTGACATCTTATATAATAGCCCGCGCTCCTCCAGACGCGGGCGGCGCGCGCGGCCGGGGCCGGTCTCCCGGCCGGGACCAGAGGCTCGCGCCCCGAGCCCGCGGCCCCCACAGGCGCCCGCGCGCGGCTCCCGGGCGGGGGCAGGGCCCGCGCGCCGACCCGGCCGGCCCCGCCGCGGAGAAGGCGCTGCGCGGCCGGTGCCCGTCAGGAAGCCGCGAGCGTCACCAACTGCGTCAGCTTCTTCAAACACATTTCACGGGCTCCCTGCGGCCCCGGGGCCGGCCGCTCCCGCGGCGGGGCCGCGGCCGGGGCTGGCGGGAGCCCCTCTGGGAAGGAGAAAGTTCCTCGGGGCCCTCCCCGCGCCGGCCCCGCCGCGCCGCCCGCCCCCTCCGCGCGCCGCCCGCCCCCCGCACCATGTCAGCTGGGGCAACTTGGGGCCCCGGGGCGCCGGCGCCCCCCGCGCCCCCGCCCGCGCGCTCGCCCGGCGCCCGGAGCTCCCCGCCGCCCGCGCGCCCGCCCCCGGCCCGGCGGAAAACGGAGACGCCAGAAACTTCCTCGGGCCGCGCCGGGCGGGGGAGCCGCCGGTCCCGGCGCACCGCCCTTACCTTGCTCTCGGGAGGCCACGATCCGGGCGGGCCGCGCGGGGCGCGTGGTGCGCGAGCGCGCGCGCGTGGGGCGGTAGGTGAGGGAGCCCGCGCGGGCGGGGGCGGGGCGGGGCAGGGCAGCGGGGGGTGCGGGCGGCGCGGGGCTGGGGGCTGGGCCGGCCGGGCGGGCGGGCGCGAGAGCCGAGCCGGCGGCGGCGGCGGGCTCGGGGCGAGCGCGCCGAGGGGGCGGAGGAGTTGCCGTGGGTTTGTTTACGCGTTGCTGCCCGGCTCCGGGCACAGCCCGCACTCCCTGATTGGACACAAACTGGGGCACAGCCTCTCGCCGCCGCCCGCCAGGCCTCCTCGAGCCTCCGCCGCGCAGCTTCGGGAGCGCCCGGCCCGGCACGGCCCGCGGCGGCGCCCGGGCCTGGAGGGGGGACGAGCCGCGGCGGCTGCCCCGGGCTGCCGTGGAACCCCACGACGCCTCGGGGCTCGCTGTTGTCCACCTGTAGTTGTCCGACCTTGGCAAGGGGAAATTGGAAACTTCTGAGGTTGGAGACTTCCTTCCTACCGCCCAGCTGCAGAGGGGGCACCTCTTCGAGCCCCCGCCCCGCCCCCACATCCCCTCCTCTCCCCCGACGGAGAAAACTTGCCCCTGAATGGATAGAGAAGCAGCTCATCTGTTCATTTAATACGCCCCGGTCAGAGATGGTCAATAAGGCTTCCTGTGTAAACCAGCCCCCACCCTACCGCCACTCCCCAACTCGCAGTTCCTCCCCCTGCCTCCTGCTGCTCCCCCTCTAATCCACCCACTGCAGGGCACTCAAAGTTGCCACCTTTAGAAGTGACCTTGCCACAGGATGATCAAGATCCTTAGACGACACCCCATGGCCTCCAGTCCCAATGTCTTAGAGTACCCCAAAGCTGGGCCACCACCTTTCCATCTCTCCAGTCTTCACCCATCAGCCCTCCCACGCCTGTTAAAGAGGACACCTCAGCAGCCTCTGTCCATTCACAAGTCATTTTGATTCTGCTGTAATCGTTGCCAGAAAACGAGAAAGTCCCTTTGTTCCTTCCACCTGTCACAACCTCATAGACTTGGCTTAATTATCATCTCCTATGATCTCTGCACAGTCTCTCTGAAACTCCTGCAGAATTCTCTTCTGTGGGCATCAGTCTGACTTGAGGGTCAATTCTGTGCTTACTTTGTGCCCCAATTGGTCTATGGATTCCCTAGGAACAGGAGCCTGGTTTTAACAAAGCTCTGGGGTTAGGAGAGATGGAAGTTGTAATAAAATAGTTTCTCAGTGTCCACAGTTCTCCTAGGACTGGAAAAACTCAAGGGAATCCCCATCAAGGGGATCTCCTGAAAGACCATACACATATTTCATCTTGCAAAAAGCAAACACTTCTGAAAACTGAGAATGCCCTCCATTTCTCCTGTATGTTTGTGGCTTACCCCATGGCCACCACGCCTAACTCTGTGCCCTCTATACTCATAGTGAACATTTTAGTGAACATTTAATAACCTTGGAGGAATATAACTGAGATATTGCTTAAAGGCTCAGGATGATCAAAGTGAATATAGTTAATCATGAAGGAACAGACATAAATAGACAGGAACCTAGTCATTTTACGGATAGTTCCTAGACTGAGTCTCTCTCAGCTCTGTGACGTACTGTGAATTTGTCGCTCCCCAATCAAGCACTGGAGAAGTGAGCCCAGACCTGTCCTGACTCTTGGGACGACTGGGATTTCTTTCTTTCAGTTCTACTGGCAAAGTTGTTTTTGAACCTCCGAGGATGAATCCAAGTGAAAGTAAAGTTTTCTTGCCAAGATAATTCAATTGTGATAGTTTCATGCAGTGAATACTTTACAAAGGTATTGAAAGAACTGGAAGTAGGACCAAGGGAAGGCAAGGCCATCCCGAGAGTAGCGACTCCTGGATGCATCTTATCCCTTAGAGCTGGAGGGATAGAAAGGAGGCTGCCAGAACTGTGAAGGGCTCCTCAGTGAGTGCCTGACTACTTCTGGAGATGCCTGCGAAGCAGAGAACGGGAGCAATCTCCTGGCTTCTCCCTTCCTCCAACCCTCTGGGCTACCTAGTGGTAGAAAGCATGATAAGCCAATGGACAGGGTTACTGGGGACAGGGGTCAGCACCCCATATGAAGCACAGTGGCAAGTGCCTGGCACTCCAGGTTTGAGTGCTATACTCGGTTACCTCTGGGACTTCTCCTCTGGGTCATATCTTGCAAAAGAAATGGGGAAAAAAAAATTTCCAAGTTCTAATCCTCTTTCTTTTCCTTCTGTGTCCTTTTGCTTTCATTTCTTTTTCTCTGCTTTTTTCTCTCTTATCTTTTCTATCTCTGGCTCATGTTTTTCTTTGTGTTGCCATATGTCTGCTCCTGAGTTCTCTTTTCCCCACTGAGTCTCTTCTTGCCTATTTGTCCTACCCCTTCCTGGGCAGGATGGCAGCCTTCCTCACCATGCAGGAGATGATCAGGTTCCTACGACAGGTTCCCAGAGATTGGAAAATACTATGGTCATTGATTTTTTAGACACTGCTAGACATTTCATATATCTCCATTCATCTTCATCTCACATCTACTCACCAGGAACCACTGGATAAAACTCAGGTGGCTTCACTATGGCCCCTCACAGGGAAGACTTTGCTGGTGCAGATCAGCGCCATTACTGAGGTTCTGTGACCATTCCTCATCAGGAAGGGCATCTCTCCTACTTTCTATTTCTTCTTAAACATCTTTTCCTTTCACAGCACAGATTTTTCTCCCAAATCCCAACCCTCAACAGTTTAATACATTTCCATTCTAAATTTCCCAAGATGGAGAATGGTTACTTGGAGGAGATGGCATTCCAGCTGGCCTTTAAAGGATGGGTAGAATTTCAATAGACGGAGATTGAGGAGAAACATTCTTGATAGACCAGTGAATAATACGGTCTAACTTGACTGAAGTTAGAATATGAGACCATATTTCAGAAAGTTCTCATTAGCGCTCATTTCTCTAAGCCAGACTACTCAGAGGCACAGATTAACTCTAAGTATATTAAGTATAGCAATTCATATAACTAATGTCATAAAAATAATATTTTAAAGCTGTAAAAATATCTGCATAGTGTCTGGTCTCACATTTGCATTTTTAAGTGAGACGAGTGAGGCCTAGCCAACTTTGGTAACTGGAGTATCAGTTAACTGTTAGTTAAACATGAATATTGCCGGTATTCAAATCTCTGCTTTGACAAGTGACAGATTATATGAACTTGAACTTGAGTGTTTGAGATTCCTTACCTGTAAAATAGGAAAATGATATAGAATCTACATTAGTGGGTGTTGTGAGAAATATTTCTGCAAGTAAAACCTGTAGCAGTGGCTAACATATAGTAAGTTTTCCATAATATAGGTGAATATTATTATGATTTCCCATGGCTAGTTAGCTAATAAATACCAGGGTCAGAACTGATTCCCCCAAGTCTTTTAAGTCCCAATGGAGTATTCTCTCCATTACTGGAAGTTGGAGTATGTGTTGAAAGCCACCTGTGAAAACATGATACCCCTCTGGCCTGCTGTTTAAAGAATTTGTCAGTTATCCTTCTAGTTCCTCTTTTTCTCCAATTCCTGCTGCCTTTTCTGCCACCAGCTTCAGCAATCCTGAAATACCATCTGGAAAAGGTGGGGGTATAAGAAAAATGGGCAATGGACTTGTATTTCATAGTCAGCGATGTTATTTCTCATACAGTCAAATCTTACTAATTTAAATTTCAAAAGATCAAAAAAATCATTGAATTAAAGGAGGTTTGAATTATCTGTCATTCCACAGCCTACAGAGTGTCAAACGTACCAACTCAAATTTTAGTACTTCCTTAGGAGAATTCACTGGCTACAGGAAAAAGCCTTTCTTTAATGTCCAATCCTTCGATTGAGATGGAAGAGAATCTTCTCTGTCCCTCCATCTTCCCTTTCTGAGTCCCTGGTTTTACTTTTAAAAAAAAAATTATTTTTAATTGAGGTAATATTTAAAACACCCCAGCCCCATGCTCTTCATGCAGTGTGTTCTCCGGACTATAAGCATCTGGAGACAATGGACCACAATTTGCTTACCTTTTTTGTCTCTAGAACCCAGCTGAGTATCTGGAGCCTAGCAGGCACCCATATGCTGCTGTACTGGCTTGAGCAATGCCATACATACCAAAGAGATCCCTCCTTCTCTCCCTTCCAATCTTTGTCTCCTCAGTTGACTATCCTTAGCTAGTTGTCAGCCTGCTGCACTAATTTACCAGAAAGCATGACAACAGCTGAATATGAAATAAATGCACATTTTACAATACAAAGTATATTCAAAGGGGTTTATTTTAATAGTGTAAATCCAGGCAGAATTTTAAGAGGGTCAGGAAGCCACATTTCGGGCAGCTGGACTTCCCTAACACCTTCATATCATACTACAAAACTGAAGTGTGTCTGTCCTATAAATAAAGGCTATTTGACTTGCATTGTTACACATTGTACTTTAGATTTCTTAGGTTAATTTGTAGGTGGCCTCCATTCTACATAATTATTTTGCCTAAGTAATTTCTTAAAAGGCACAGTTTTCTGTAATCCTAAAAAAAAAAAAATCAATCATTGTCCCATTTTTTTTCTCTTTAACTTCCAAACCAGACAAATGACCAAGTATCTTGATCATTCATTGACTTTTTAATCCCTGAAATCTTCCTTCTGTTTCCTCTATTTCATATATATGCTGCTTCTAGAAAGCTGCAAGGAATCCAAAGGATTAATTATAGATCAGCTAATCATTTTATAGAAGAGAAAATGGAGGCACAAGGATATTCCTTGCCGAATCTCCAGTTACCAAAGTACTAATCCCAGGTTCTGTCCACCTGTGGAAGGGCACATTTTAAAAACACCCCTAAAATGAACTCCCCATTGTCAACTCCCTTGTTGACTTTCCTATTTCTGCCTGTTAACCACCTGTTGGACTTTTTAGTATTAAAATGGGTGATTTTTGACTCTCCCTTCTCTTCAGACCCCCTCATTTTTTAAAGATTTATTTATTTTTATACAAGAGCTAGGGTACAGACCAGAGGTGCAGGAGGGTGAGAGGATTCACCAGAGACAGAGTGGGGAGCAGAACAGGCAGACAACCAAAATACACCGCTGAGGGGAGCAGCGAGTGAGACAGGAGAGGTCTGCCGTGCCATGTGGGTTTCTCCCTGGCTGGCCGGGAATTGAATTGGCGCTGCAGAGGCTGTGGACAGCTTCACAGTGCTGAAGCTCAACCCGCTGTGCCATGGGCAGGCCCCAGACCCCCTCTTTTAATGCAGGATGTATTTCTGGGTTATCTTTCTAGTCAGAACTGGCCCATTATTCAAGGCATTTTTTACAACTGTGTTCTACATACTATATTGCTAATGTTTCATTGTATCTCTCTTACCTCTTCCTCTTATGCAGAGTGAACATAATAGATCCATCATAATAAACTCAAACTTTTTATAGTTAAAACACAGTGGTGTCATTTTGCCTTATAAAATCAAATCCAACATGCATTTAGAGTATTAATAAAATACAAGTTTATTATTGTCAAGTCTTTTCAATTCTGAAATACATATTAGTAACTAGCTGTGTGACCAGGGTAAGTTATTTCACTTTTATGAACTGCAATGTCTCCAGTCTGTTAATTGGCAATACTATTAGTTTATGTGCTTAACTCATAGTATTGACTGAGAATTAGAGTAATAAATATAAACTCTTTTTTTTTTAAAGATATTTTGGTGAGATTACTTTGCCCCCCCCCCTTTTTAAAAAGATTTATTTATTTATTTATACAAGCACTGGGTACAGTCAGAAGCGCAGGAGGGTGAGAGAATTCACCAGAGCCAGAGCGGGGAACAGAACAGGCAGACTGATTAAGTACACTGCTGAGGGGAGCAGTGGGCAGCAGCAGAGGTCTGTGCGCCATGTGGGACCGTCGCCGGAGGCCGAGGATCGAACCGGTGCTGCAGAGGCTGCGGGCATCTTTGCAGCCCAGCACTCAACCGCTGCACCACCAAGGGAGGCCCTAAATATAAACTTCTTGATATTAATTTTTGTATAGCCAATATTTGTTGAGCTCCTACTATGACCAGGTATTATTCTAACTAATTATCTCATACTGACCACATTATTATTCCTTGGCAAAAAAAAACTGAGGTTAAAAAACTTTGCCATATCAACCAGCTAAGAAGTTTTGAACCAAGGTTCAAAATTAAGCAGTCCCACCTAGTATACCATAGACTGTACACAGGAAACAATTAGTAAATGGTAGTTATTTTATTTATCACCAGTATTAACATCTAAGGAAAGGAGCAAACCTTTTCTCCTCTTTCCTTTCAGTTTTTTTTTTCAGAACTTTGAGTCTGAACATCATTAGGAAAAAATGGATAAATTCATGATTTTTCAATTTGCTGAACACCACTAATTTCTGCTTCCCTGACAAAGGCTATAGCATAGTTTGGGGGTCTTGCACAGCTTTGGCCCTGTGTTCATCGCTCTGCCTTCCATAATATTCTTGATAAAATGGGAATCACAGAGGCACTCTCTGCCAGGCCAAGGATTTGTTCCCTGTACTCACAGGTCCTTTAGGTCTTTCTCATGGATGGGGATCAGAACATTCTCAATGTCTAGCTCTGCTTGTTTTTCTGCCTCAGAAGACAATTTAGGAAAGAATGTCCCCAACGGCTTTCCAGCAAATAGTTCTTTTGGTCTCGACAATGGTATTTTATTTCCTTCCCTTAGGCTACCTTTTATACCAGGATCATCAAATGGTCTGACTTAACTGTCTTCTTCCCTTTGATGATGCTAAAAACTAAACAACTGCTCATTAGTGGTTTTGAAGTCCTTTTCCAGGTGTTCCTTGAATTCTTGGGCGCACTGTATATCTTCATTGTACTTGACACAGCAGCCCCCCTATTCCCTTGCTGTCCTCAAGTGTGTGTTGTCCTTTGAGCATCTGGTTGTTTATATTTGAACATCTGGTCTTTTTGATTCATAGCAAGCATTGACATTGGCCTTCGAATAATGAGATTTTCATAGATTTTGAATCATAAAATGACAAAGCCAGAAGGACTTTTGAAGCTAACAGAGGCAACTGATGCCTTTTATAGTTTGGAACCAAGAGCCAGAGAAACCAAGTATTAGATGCAAAGCTACTGGAAGGGGGAAGCTAGATCCAGTCTTGAGACTTCTGATTCATTTGTTTCTTGTGAGTTAGATTATGATAATTAAAATACTAACGAGGGAATAACATGCATCTTCTTCCCCAAATGTTTACATTTTCATATTTTTCCCATTTCCAGGAGCTCAGAGGAACAGAAATTTGATGACTAAAAATATGCAGGCTTAAGAAGACAAGAGTTACAGAATGGGAAACGTGCCCCTTATTGATGGTCTTTATGTGTGTGCCCTGCGCACAGTGAATCCCAAACAATGATAATGATGATGGCTAATGATGACCAGGTCTCAAGTTTCTCCACTCTTAGTCCTTTCCTACTTATTCTGTTCCTTGTAGCTAGAGGTATTTCTTTAAGCCTGAAGCTTGGCTCATTGAGTTTAGAGTGCTTATGGGGTGATGGGTGGGTATTTCGTACCTGCCTTCCATAGAAATGGTGATAGTGATAACTTCAAATGGTTAGAGATCTACCCCCAAACACATACAGGCATTTTGAAACCTTTCTAAACCTGAGGAATGTGTTCCTAAAATAATGCCAGGTTTTGCATAAAAGAAGCATTCTCTGGTCAGGTAGTTAGAAATTACTGGGTGACACAGAATTAAAACATTTAGGGGTGATTTATTTCATTTTACTGGAATTCACCGAGTCTTTTAAAAATGTGAATTTCTAAGGGGGTGATGGAATATGTAGAATTATCCAAACATATTTGGCCATCAAATCATTTATTCTTTACATGTCTGTCTCATGGGACTGGTATAGCATCGAACAAACTGGGAAATGTTAAATATCCTTTGAGTCTTGATAAGATTATAGAGGATTCCATTTGTTCTAAAACTATCTGTTTCAAGTGTTGATATCTGTCCATAGGGTTTGTTTTATTTGATATAATGACTTAGCTTGTGCCTCTTACCTCATTATTTATCATTTTAGAACTAGATGCTATTACTTCTGAGACTGAATTTTCCCAGATGGAGAAATTGTATATTGTTTAACTTTGACCCCATAGGTGAGGTCTTCAATTCCCATAACCATTTCAACCATCGTGTTCTATCCATGCAGTTTTTCAAGGTGCAGGGTCAAAAAGGTTGTGATAAGTATTCTAATGAATACTTTTGAGTGTGTACAGTGGAACCAGACATTTTGTAAACAGCTCTATATGTAACATCGCACTTAACTGTCACACAACCCTGCAGGTAGCTATTACTGTTTCCATTTCACACATAAGGAAACTGAAATGAATTTAAGTAACTTTACCTGAGAAGGCCCAGAAGAAGGAGGAGAAGCTGGGATTCAAAACTGATTTTGTCCAATTCTCATGCTCTTCTAGTGTTAGTTCTATTTTTTTTTTTAAATCTATGTGCTTCCTCCCCAACCCTCATCCTCTAAGAGCAGAACCCTTGAGGCCCAGCTCCCAGCACAATCATCTGTGCCTGACATAGCCCCTGGCATGCTGTAGCCAGTAATACTCCTTTGAAGGGAAGATTAAGCAACTTGCTCAAGCCATTCAGTGAGTCAATGAGGAAGCCAAGATTTGACAGCATTGCTCACACCACACACATCACATCTCATAAACCTCTCATCAGGACCATGTTCAGTGCACAAAGTGAGCTCTTTTTGCCTTTGCAGTCACTCTTGCTCTACTTCTGAGCATTCCAAGTAAGGAAGTTTATCTTCTGGGCCCCCAACACATTCATTCTGCCTCTCCTGAACAGCAGTCCTGGACCTAGTAAATGAACTCCTCCTAGAAAGGCAAATAGGCTCCTAAGAAAGAAAGTCCTCTAGTTGTTGTGTTAATTTTGTTGGTGTTTGTTGGCTGGATGTTCTCAAGCCCAGCATTTCGCATTTTGATATCAAAATCACTTGACTTAAAATAAAAATGCAACTGTATCATGCTGCAGATCCCACCATAACCAGATGGAAGAGGATAGCAAGGGAAATAAAGTTACCCATGCTGTGTCGGGAAAAACATCCTGCGGTTTGTAGTCATCAAAAGGAAGGACTGTGGAGAATGGGCCATCCCAGGAGGAAGAGTGGCTCCAGAAGAGAAGAGAAGATTAGCACTACCCTGAAGAGGGAGTTTGGTGAGGAGACCCTGAACTCCTTGCAGAAATCCAGGGCAGAAATGTGAGAGTTGGAGAAATAACTGCACAAACTATTCAGTCAGTGGCATTCTGTGGTCTATAAAGGCCATTTTGATGATCCCCAGAAGACAGATAATGTGTGGATAGAGACAGGCTGTGAACTACCAGGATAAAATAGGCGAGATCATGGCTTGTCTTCTCTGGAAGCCGGTGATGATGCCAAGAAAGTGAGGTATGTGGACACTGATGATAAACTCAAGCTTCATGCCAGCCACTCCCAATCTATTCAACTTGTGGCTGAAAAACGAGGTGCCCACTGGAGTGAAGATGTGTGCCCCAACTGCCATGGATAGTAGATTAGGGTCAAAGACCTTCAAATGAACCAGGGTAGATAAAAAGCAAATAGTACAGAAGTCCTACCAGACAGGGCAGGGAGGGCAACCTCCTTTGTTCTTAGTGTGAAGGTTCAGTATAAGGGAATAATATCAGACAAACATGGGGGGAATAAAAATCACAACTTTCTTGCCTTCCAATTGTAAGAAGAAGAACATAGTTACCTATTGTGTATGTTGTATGCATGGCTTTAACCAAATTATACAATGAATGCTCCTTGAAGAATTGTAGGTAAAACAAACTTTGGCTTCTACATTTTTAGCTTGCTTGCCAATTCTTCCTCTAGATCTGTTAAATTCTGTTTTAATACATAACCTGAATTTCTTTTTGTCATTTGTTTTACAAGTTTCATCTGATATGGTTTTATCTTCATTGTTTTCAAGTATGGAAGTGTCTTTGTTATTCTTGGTTTTAAAACCTTCAGTTTTTTGGGAAAAAGTTCAATATTTTAGTCCATGTGATCCTTATGATCCTTATGTGGATCCACATAAGGATCAATTACTTTAGAACCAGAAAAAAATGCAGCAAGAAAAGGAGTTTAATATCCCATTCCTCTGGTTACCAGAACTGTTCCTGTCTGATCAGTAAACTAAACTCTGGCATTTGTTTCCTCTAATCTTAGAAGAGCCCAGATGCTGTCAAGAATAAGACTTCATCAACACATGGATGTAACCCCAGCCAAATAAAATATGATTCACCTTCTTTTCTCAGTTAAAAAAAAAAACCAATATACAAATAGAGAAGGTGTCTAGTCAGTTTGCAAACACAGAGAAAACACCCTGGCAATCTAGAATGAGGGCATACCAACAGCAACAAGTACGTTCAGAAATATATTTCTTTCACTTATCACCTAAAACAAGCCAGTTACCTTTATTTGTATGTAACATAACATATGGAAAATTAACCCACACCACTACTACAGGCCTTTCATGACTAAGGGGCAAAGACTACTGTAAGAGTTAACTTCATATAAGAGAATCCTTCCGTAATAGCAGCCAATATTTATATCCCACTTACTGTGTGCACACACTCTTGTACGTGGCTTCTTTATTCTTAGGGTCACCCTAAGAGGAAAGTCTTGTATGTTTCAGGTTGGGTGTTTCTTAGGGACAGTCTTGGGATCAGTGCCTGAGGAAAGGACGAGAAGAAAAAGGGTTGGCCAAAGTGAGATGTTGAGTTTGAAATTAAGTGGTGGCTCAGTTAACCTGGTGTTCAGCTCTGGAATTGAAAAGGTCCTTCTAGCAGCTCTGCTTTGGGCTCAGGGGTTCAGGCCCTTATACCCTCTACTGACCAGTCACTGAATGTGAGCAGCCCCTAGAAAGAGGCATGACCTCGGGAGAGACAATTTCCTCAGCAAGGCAACTCCCATCTAGGGTTGACTGCTGAGGGCCTGTAACATCTCCATAAGCTGAGAAGGGGAATCTGGGGGAGAGGAGGGAGCACACATTACAAGACTTACCACATACAGTTAGCTCTGTTTTGCAGATGGCACAATTGAGGCCCAGAGGTTAGGAACTTGAACCAAGTCACACAGCCAGTACGTGGTAATGGAGGTGAGATGGGAACATGGGTACTAGGGTTCCACCCTCTGTGCCCTTGACCACTACACGCTGGCCGCTCCAGTTGTTACCTTCCAGTTTCCTATGCAATGTTCCTTTAAAAAAAAAAAAAAGGAAAGAAATTACCCTACTACCCCTCCCTACATGCATATTTGGCCAGAGTTCCCTTTTTCAAACCTGAAGGAAGTTTGCACGGTTTCATTGGTTTTTCTCTTGAGAAATGTATTTATACGGGTGATGGCAATTGTGAAAGGTTCACCTGTGGATGCCCATAGTTGTTCACACCCAGTACCAAATTTAATACATTATTTCTTTACGAACACTCTAAATTCTTATTTTTAGGAAGGAGCTATGGGTGTTATATATTAGTCTCACCTCAGTAACTTCTTCAGGTGAGATAGGACCCTTGTCTTTATTTGAATAATTGAAAATCCAGGTTGGCCTAACAGATTTTGAATGTCCCTAAGCACACTTTATTTTATTTTTCAAAATAAAGCTCCTAACATATTATATATAGAGAGAGACACATGTATACACCCACAAAACAACTATGGCAAAATCCTCAAATAACAAAGTTCTTATAAATGTCTCACTTACTATGTACAGAACAAAATTCTTTTTTTTATAATAAATTTTATTTTTATATTCCCCATACAATTGCAACCCCCTTATTTTGACCCCAATCCCTCCCCTCCCACCCCCTACCCCCCATAGAGTGTCTCTGGTTCATAGTTTTTTGTTGATTTTGATTTTCACTTTCTTATAGTTATTCATTTTCCTGGTCCCTTATTTAAGTTTTCTAGATTCCTGCTATGAGTGAGACCATCCGGTATTTTTCTTTTTCTTTCTGGCTTATTTCACTGAGCATGATCCCTTCCAGCGCCATCCATGTTGCTGCAAACTGCATGTGTTTATCTTTTTTGAATGCTGAGTAATATTCCATGGTATATATGTACCACATCTTCTTGATCCAGTCATCTATTTTTGGGCATTTGGGTTGTTTCCAAAGCTTAGCTATTGTAAACAGTGCTGCTATAAACATAGGGGTGCAGGTGCTCTTCGGAATGGATGTTTCTGTGTCCTTTGGGTAAATACCTAGGAGTGGAATTGCTGGATCATATGGAAGCTCTATGTTTAGTAGGTCCAGAAATCTCCACACAGCTCTCCATAGTGGTTGGACCAGTTTGCACTCCCACCAACAGTGCAGAAGAGTTCCTTTTTCTCCACACCCTCGCCAACATTTGTTGTTGCTAGTTTTTTTAATATGTGCCATTCTCACTGGTGTAAGATGGTATCTCATGGTAGTTTTGATTTGCATTTCCCTGATTACAAGTGATGTTGAACATTTTTTCATATGCCTGTTGGCCATTTGCATTTCCTCTTCAGAGAAGTTTCTTTTTAGCTCTTCTGCCCATTTTTTGACTGGATTATTTTCTTTGTTGTTGTTGAGTCTCATCAGCTCTTTGCAGATTTTTGTGATCAGTCCTTTATCATGAGTGTTGTGTGCAAAAATGTTCTCCCAGTTGGTGGGGTTTCTCTTTGTTATTGTTATTGTCTCTTTTGCTGTGCAGAAGCTCTTTAATTTTATGTAGCCCATCTGTTTATCTTTGCCTTCACTATCACTGCTTTGGGTGATGTGTCTGTAAAGATGTCTTTGATGTGAATATCACGTAGTGTTTCGCCTATATTTCCTTCCATGTATTTTATGGTTTCAGGTCTTATGTCTAGTTCTTTAATCCATTTTGAGTTGATTTTTGTGTATGGTGTGAGGTAGTGGTCAAGCTTCATTCTTTTGCATGTAGCGACCCAGTTTTCCCAGCGCCATTTATTGAACAAACTTTCTTTGCTCCAATGCATAGTCTTTGCTCCTTTGTCAAAGATTAGTTGACCATAAATCTGTGGGTTTATTTCTGGATTTTCTATTCGATTCCATTGGTCTGTATGTCTGTTCTTCAGAACAAAATTCTTGATTATTTCCCCCCAGAAAACTGTTCCTCCATCACTTTCCCCTGATAATTGGCACAAAAGCCACCCATGTTTCATAAGAAAACTTGGAATTCCCTGGATTCCTTGCTTCCTTTCACCTCCCAGACCCAACCCATCTGCAAAATTTAGTGAGCTCCACCTCCAACAAAGCACATCCAGAATCACTCACTGCTTTGCTCCTTCACTGGCCTCCTAGTCAAGCCACCATCCATTCTCTGAGCTTCTACTATTGCTTCTCCCTTTTCCACCTCCACTCCTGTCCTTCTGCAGGTTTTTCTCCACAGAAAATTAAAGACACATTTAAGAATGGCCATTGTATCATGCCCAATGCCTCCTAAAACACCCAATGGCTTCTTATACATGAGATAAAACAAACTTGCTGCCCAGTCCTCCCTGTTCTGGATGAAGCCTACTTCTCCAGTCTGATTTGGTTACACTTCATCTGTGTTAGTCTAACCTTTCGCTTAACACACTTCATATTTTTTCTGCCCCAGAATCTTTGTTTTGCTTTTCCCTACCCCAAATATCCATTCCATATCTTCACAAAGTTGCCATCTTGGGTCAGTCAGTTCTCGAAGAGGGTTTCCATGCCACTAATCTACCCTACCCTTTTCTACCCCCATATCTACCCCCTACCCTGTTTTATTTTCCACATAGTATTTAGCACCAGTTGAAATCCTTCTATATATTTTTGTCAATTTATAAAAAAGAGACTAGGGATTTTTCTGTATTCTTGATTTACTTGACCATATTTCCAGTACTACAAAGGTGTCTGGCATGTCAGATTAATTGTGGAAAATAACTGTTAACAGGTTTCTATATGCTCTATCCTCTTTCTTACAAAATTGTCAATGTGATCATATTCTCCTGGGCCTTTTTTATTTAAAAGACTTTTTATCTTGAAACATTTTTAGACTTACAAAAAAGTTGCAAAATTGTACAGAATTCCCAAATAATCCTTCACTCAGCTTCCCCAAATGTTGAGCATTTACAAAGTATAGTGATTGAAACCTGAAAATTAAAACTGATAGAGTATTTTTTACTATTAACTAATCTATAGATTTTATTCAAAATTTGCCAATCATGCCGACAAATGTCCTTTTTTTGGTTCTAGAATCCAAGGATTCCTCTTTTCATGTAATTGCTATGTCTCGTATTTTCTCCAACCTGGGAAGTTCCTTGACATCTTGTCTTTCAAGACTTTGACATTTTTCAGGGTACTGGCCAACTTTTTACTAGAATGTTCCACAATTTGGATTACTCTGTGAGTTTCTCAAGAATAGATTGAGGCTATACATATTTAAAAAGAATACCACAGATGTGATGATATTTGCTAACAAACATTCACAAAAGTTTTACAAAACTTAAGGTAAAATTTTCAAGGCAATCACTAAGACAGCAAATGTACAGTGACTATATTTAAAATGTCACTGTGGAATTTCTAACCACCTTGTACTATTTTTACCAGCATTTTAATATTTTTACACACATGTGAACATTCTACTCTTTCCACTCCTTCTAAGAGGTAACCAGAAAACTCTAAATTTCACTCACTAGGCTCCCTATCCTCTTCCTTCATGAGATGACCTGGAATGCTGTGTTATCCCACTATGTGGGTTTACCTATTTCCACACACACACAAATCCTGTATATCATCCCCAAACATAGCGACTTAAAAAATCTTGTAAGTTTAAAAGTTGACAGCACTGGTTTAGACGGGGTGGTTTTCCCAGTCATGACTTGGCTCCTTTGTGGGATGGCTGGCTTTTGGCTAATCTAGGATGACCTCAGATGGGATGACTGGGGAGAATCTGCTCTGCACCACATGTCTTTCATCCTCTGTCAAACTAATCCAGGCATGTTCTCACGGCAATGGCAGAGGATCAAATGAAAACATGCAGGGCTTCTTGAGTCCATGCTCAGAATTGGCACCAACTCATTTCTCTGCGTTTTATTAGACAGTTCATGTCATAAGGTCAACCCAGATTTGATGGGTGGTGAAACAGCTCTATCTCTCTAGTGAGAAGGGGAGAATCACATGATAAAGGACAAAGATATGGAGAGGTATGAAGAATTAGGGCCATTTGTACTCAATAATCCCATACCTATTCCTGCCATTTTTATCCCTAACAGTTTCATGGACATATAATTCACACACCAAATAGTTCACCCATTTAAAGTGCACAATCCAACGGTTTTGCTTTATTCACAGGGTTTTGCAACCATCTCTGCAATCACTTTTAGAACATTTTCCTCATAAAGAAACCTCATACCTTTACTCTAAGAAGCTTTCTCTAATGCCTACGGTAGAGTTAATCATTTATTCCTCTGTGTGGTCTTGCACATTTTCCCGTTGTGGGACTCTATTATAATTTATTTATATTGAAGTCTGAGGTGCTATCTTACTCAGTTTTACCTTCCCGGTGGCTAGCACTGTGCCTGCTCTATAGTAAGCGCTCAATGAATGTCTGCCAAAAAGAATTAAAGAGTAATAAGTTTTGCTTGCTCAGCACTGAAGTTCACCTATTAACATTTTGCCTAAGTCCAAAAATATATGTTTACATTGGTGTAACTTTCTATGCCTTTCTCTGGTCAGACAATTGTTCATTTTGATACAGCATTTCCAGTTACCCTCAGGGTGATGTTGAACAGTTTCTTTTCTTTTCATTAGGATCTTTATCAAATAGGATGACAAACTGATGCAGCTAAAATTATAGGGAATTGCAGTGATAGGGTTACTGTATGTTTTACTTCATTCCTTAAAGTTTGATATACTCTATCCCTGAGTCCCTTCCTTTTCCTGTCTAATAACAGCAATGGGTGCATTTACTCTGTGCCAGGTGCTGTGTTTGCATTATCCTCAGTGCTTGCTTATCAGAACTAAATGAGAAATTCTAAGACAGCCTTTTGTCCAGCCAAGGTGAATCCGTCTATGCTACTTCACACTAGCAGTTTGGTGAGACCAGATACCATGTTTTCCTTCTTTTTCAGCATCTGCTCTGATAGCATGATACATATTTAATAAAAACCTGAAAGAAATCTAAAAGCTGGAAACATTTTCTCCTTTATCATTAAATCGTTTAGGGTGAAATAAGGACTCAAATACAAAGAAAAGTCATTTTATTCAGCTCCGGTAAGTTTTATAATGCTGAAGTTTACACATGGCAGTATACTTTCTAGATGGAAAAAAAATTTGCCTTTTGGGAGTTCTCGAGAGGTTTTGATAGTATACACTTTAAAAATGGAAGATTGTCAAGACTTTCCTTAGGGGCATATATTAGATGAATGCTGAAATCACATTTCAGTGTGGTACAATTTGCTCCTGGACTTGTCACCAGTTAGCTGTAGGATCTGTGGGGAAATAGCTTCACCTATCCATACTTCCTTGTAACTTATACTTCTAAAAGTATTACACTGGCAGGTATGTATGTTATTGGAGACTTCCATATGTATGTTATTGGACAGAGTACATGGACTTGCACATTTATAAATGTACATTTATAAGAAGCAACCTTTCAAAACAGAAATAAGGATTTATATATGTGAGAAATTTGAATCTTGTTATAATACTTTTTTTTAAGATTTATTTGTTTATACAAGAACCGGGGTACAGGCCAGATGCGCAAGAGGGTGCGAGGATTCACCAGAGACTGGTGGGGAACAGACTAGGCAGCTGGATGGAAATACAGTGCTGAAGGAAGCAGTGGGTGAGACAGGAGAGGTCTGCTGCGCCATGTGGGACCCTCACCGGCCAGCTGGGATCGAACTGGCGTTGCAGAGGCTGCTGACAGCTTCACAGCGCTGCGCTCAACTGCCGGCGCCACAAGGGGAGGCCCTTTTCTTCTTTTTTTTTATGATAATACTTTTACTTAAGAAAAGTTTTAAGAGAATTGGCATATTCATTATTTCTGCTTAATAATACTACCACAAATGTATGACATAAAACAACACAGTGTTGTCATCGCATAGCTTCAGGGGATCATGCGTCTCTTAGTAGAGCTTAGCTATGTCAGTGTCAAAAGGTCATAATCTGGGTCTGGGCAGGGGCTTCTGCCTTATCTTAGGCTCTAGTGGGGAAGGGTCTATTTTCAAGTTCACAGAGTTGTTGGCAGTATTTAACTATATCAGGTCATTTCACTGAGCGCTGAGCTGCCTTTAGTGGTTTGCCAATTTGCCCAGCATGACAGTTTGCTTTTCCAAAGCCAGTAAGGTAGAGAGCCCCCTAGCAAAATGGGGTCCAAGACTATACAATATGATTATGTACATACATTTATGCACATCTGTCACATTTGCCATTTTCCATTGGTTAGAGACAAGTCACAAGGCCCATCAACACTCCAGGGGAGGTGATCACACAGGTGTGAGTGCAAGGAAGTTGGGATCATGAGGACTAACCCAGAGTCTGTTTGCCTCAGTTGGAAAATCACTTAGGGGGCAATTAGGGGGCAATTCACACACACATACACTCACCCTCCTTGCAGCAAGGAAGCATCCTGCTCCTCCTTTACTATCCATTTCAGAAAATACTGTCATTCATAGCTCACTCCTCAAACCTAGAAGCTATATTGGCTCTTTGATGTTTCGAGCCCACTCTCCAATTCCACCCACCAATAAGACAGCAAACCCCACCCTTCTTTATGTTTCCACCATTTTCCTTCTGTTGCCAGTGACCACCCATGAGACTAAGAGTTCAGTTGGCAGTGATGAGTTATGGTGGAATGCTGAAGGGATTGTGTTTATTTTTGGATAGGTAAATCATGGCAAATGACAAGACTTTTGTTGAAAATTATATTATTTACTTACTGAAAAATCTATCGTACTGTTTCCTTTCCCTACCTTTTTAATGTAATGAATATTAATTTGAAGTAGAAAATCAGTGTGGCTATGCAGGGTATTTTAGAAAAATAAT
The DNA here is from genome assembly GCF_014898055.3 of Talpa occidentalis. NCBI lineage: Eukaryota > Metazoa > Chordata > Mammalia > Eulipotyphla > Talpidae > Talpa > Talpa occidentalis. Next base: position 27,343,495 of record NW_023605194.1, read on the forward strand.
TGTCAAGTGCTGAATATAATGCACATTCATTACTTTTATTTTTCACAAGAAGTCGTTGTGCTATCAGATGAGTATTCTTTCACTCTTATTTCCTTTTCAGAGCAACAGGGCCTTTTGATTTTTTTCAGATTACTTTGGGAGAAAAGACATAGCTGTTACTTACAATCTAATGAAGACATATCTTTTATGGCTTTTCACTTTGGGATGCTGTTAGATTGTGTTGGCAAGGTGAGGGAAGAATTTGATATTTTTAAGTTCTACAAAATCTTGGTGGTTTTAATGTTGTCATAGATTCTAAAATATTGTTGTATAATTTTTATTATGGAAAGGCACTGTTCCATTTGCTTAGCCTGATTTGGTTAATAACTTAGTGAAACATACTCAGTGAAAACACATTCTCTTTCTTCTTTAACCCTGAAAGCAACAGCTTATTCCTTGGTTACCCCCAGGTACTCGAACACTGTCTTCCATTTAGCTTTATTGTTGGGGAGGGTGACCAACTGTCCTGGTTTTGCTCAGGACTGTCCCAGTTCTAGTACTGAAAGTTCCATGTCCTAGAAAGTTTCTTAGTCTTGGAAAAATGAAGACAGCTGGACACGCTAATAGGCTTGTTGGTCAAAAATATTAATTGAGCCAGGAATTAGAGTTACAGCAATGAGCAAAATATACACTATCCTAACTAACCCTTATAAAACTTAGAAATCTGCAACTAATTCATTCCCATCACATGGAAATACAAACAAGATGAATAAGCAGACCAGAGGCAGATTGAGCTTTGATGGTGGTGATTATTATTTTAAAAGTTTTCATTTTCTACTTGGTTACTGCTGTTATGCAGGAAGATCCTATTGATTTCTATATATTAGTTTTCATCCTTCCAACATGGTATAGACTTGAGCAAACAGCTTTTAGATGTTCTTGCATTTTCTATATTATGCAATTATATTATCTATGGATGACATTATTTTTTCTGCTAATTCCTTGATATCTTATTATCTTGTTGCAATCTCTAGGACTTCCAGAATATTATTGAATACCAGAGTCACAGTGAGCATTCTAATCTTGTTCCTCATGTTGAGGAGAAACTTGTTTAGTTTATCATTAACTATGATATTTGATGTCATTTTTGGAAGATAACAATTATTAGGTTAGAGATTCCTTCTATTGTTACTTGCTACAAATTCTATTTGAAATCACTGCTGAGATAGCCAACAGATATACTGAAAAAAAAAAAAAAAACGCTCATCATCACTTTTTACTAGGGAAATGAAAATCAAAACCATAATGAGATATCATCTCATACCCATGAGAATGGTCCATATAAAAAAGACCAGAAATAACAAGTGTTGGCAGGATTATGGAGAAAAGGAACCCTTAAACACCGTTGGTGAAAATATAAATTGGTGCATCCTTTATGGGAAATTGCATGGAGATGCCTCAAAAAATTAAAAATGGATCTACCATACAATGCAACAATTCTATTAGGTTTCCAGAAAAGTCATGATGCATTTTTGCTTGAAAAACAGAAAAATACATCATGACTTCCAACAACCCAATACTGCTAGGTATCTGAAGAACATAACAACAGTAATTCAAAAAGACACATGCACCCCTTTGTTCATTGCAGCACTGTTTACAATAGCTAAACTATGGAAACTACCTAAGTGCCTAAGTGCCCACTGACAGATGACTGGATAAAGAAGATGTGGTACATATACACAAAAGCCCTTGAACTTTTTACCTAAGCTCCTAGATGCCAAGACTGGTATAGCTCAGGGAATCTTAAGGCACAGTCAATAATGCAGCTATGGCAACAGGAGCTCCCACTGCCCTCCCTTGTGTTCCTACAACATGTTGTTAGTGCCAATCAGTGTTGCTCATGTCAGCCTGTCTCCCTTATCAGGTTGACTCCTGGAAGGTCAGAGACCACGGTGTATCTAGTCTTTTATATTGTCTTTCATGATTGCCTCCCCATATTACTTTCGCTGGTGTGTGGTCAACATATGTATTGAAACGAATGATGAGTCTGAGCCAACAATTTACAATAAGGAGGAAATCCATTAAAATTAGAACAAATGTTGATAGCCAGTGACTTAGACCTAAAGGAGGATTTGTACAAATTGTAGCAGTTCTTGAATCAGGATTAGATACAGAAAATAAGGAATTTGAGATTGCAGAAATTATTTATTTAAAAATTTAGCTTTTAAATCCACAAGAAAAGAACTATATTGTATTTTGTCCTGAGTGGTGATCAAGAATAGCTACAGAAAGTAGCTGTGAGTGAACTGTTACATAATAGTGACAACATGATTGAATTCAGAATCTAGAGGGAGAGGAAAAGTAAGGAAAAAATTCTATTAAGATGCTTAATTAAAAAAAGAAATAAAAGGAAATCACTATGTTGAAATAAATACCTGCAGTTCATTAAAAAAATGCAAAGACTTTAAAAATACCTTCAGGAAAAATAAATGTCACCATTTTACAAATTAGGTGCTGGAGGGAAAATCCTGTATTGTTCACTAGAGCAGTAAATGAAGTCACTGGAGGTCAAAGGGTTTCATAGATAAGGGAGACATTCCACAAACTGCAGCAAAGATCAAGTTCACATCAGAAATCAGGCAGACATTCAAGTGTCACATAGAACAGGGAATGCCATTTTGATACAGACTATCGCTGAGTGACGAGGACTCAATGGAATACGTCACTTATCCTGCGGCATCAAGGCACACTGAAGGAAGCATAACTTATGTGGGAAATTGTTCTGTAAGGAGAAATCAAAATCCCCTGGGATTCCTCAGGGTGTTACATATGTCTGTAGAGAAGGAAAAAATACCAAAGTCAGTTTTGACTATTATCAACTTTTCACCAGATTGCACACTAGAGACCATTTCAATGTTTCTACTCCATGATTCCAAGGGCAACATTCTGTCAAGGATAGATACTTGCTTTTAAGTCAGAAAGCATAAAAAGCTAAACAGTTGCCTTCTAGGATAATAAGCACAGGGGACAATCCTACTCAACATCCAATGAAAGACCTGAAAAGGCAAAACCTCCACATTTTCAAGTAACTCTAAGTCTCGCTGAGAAGTGAAATATACAGTTCTTCAATCATGTCACAAGAGCCACCACTAACACTACCCAGGAGCCTCGGTGTGGGCAAGGGTGAGACAGACACACAGATTAAAAAAAAAAATCACTGTTTTATATTTTAAAGACATTGGATTTAGACTTTAAAGATGTTAACTTTCTGCCAGTAAGTTGTGATCAAAGAAAAAGACTCACAAGTAGTTGAGTTATCCTAGATCAGTCGTTCTCAATCTTTTGATCTTGGCACCAAAAACCTAAGATTTAGTAAGGGCTCCAAAAAGGTATTTATTAGTTCATTTTTAGAAATACAATAAACCCATTCGTGTTAACATAAGTAAAATAATTTTAATTGACTATATTTTCTAAATTAAAAAAATCTGAGATAAATGGAATTGTTTTCATATTTTCACAAACCTCTTTAATGTGTAAGTATAGGGATGATTATATTTGCTTTGCATTCAAACTGTTACCATGTTGTGTTGATTGAAGCAGATGAAGACAATCTGGTCTCACATGGACATATAACTGGAAAAGCAATGTTTTTTCTTAACCTTTTTTTGGTAATTGTGAATATTCTTCTTTGATACTATACTAAAACTCACAAGGGGTAGTATTTTACAGGTAAGCTCTGAATCCACATTAATCACCTCTGCATGTTCTGTTATGTTCAAATCCATTCGTTTACCTCACACTTTAAATTTTTTAAAATTTAAAGCATGTATAACTTATGTAATATAGTGAATTAGACTAAGACAGCTACCGAAGGAAGAAGCCAAAGCAGGTGGGAGGAAGCACTTCCTGTAAACAGGACCGTATTAATGGGAAGAGATGAGAGAGCATGAGGGTGTGGGGGGGGAATGAGAGAGTAGAAAAAATAACTGAGACTGAAGGGTGAGAGAGGTGGTCTTCTAGCGTGTCTGCAAAAGTGAAACCGAATCCAATCTTTCACTCTATCTTCCCAGCACTGTGCAGACTGTGCGCCTTTATTGTCACCACTGTGGAGCTGCAAAGCCTTCCCATTTATTGGCTGATTTGAGTCACTAACTCCATTAGTGGCTTGTTTGAAGCATAGCTTGAAAAATCAAGGGTCTTTTCAAAAAACTAGGATTCAGATTTTTCAGGGCATGTTTGGAAATGGATGAGCTACCAGGAATCTATTTACATGACAGTCTCTAGTTTGGGGAAAGGGATATTTCCCAAGAAAGAGAACTCAGCACAAATAGAACTCATGGGTCTAATCCACTCATCTATCTTTGGGAATTTAGGTTGTTTCCACATTTGACTACGGAATGAGCACAGGAGTCCATATAGCCCTTCAAATTAGTGTTTTTGCAGTCTTTTGCAGATACATAGGAGTGGAATTGCTGCATCATATGATAGATCTATTTTCAATATTTTGAGAAATTTTTGTATTGTTTTTTATAGCAACTTGACTAGTCCACATTCCTACCAAGAGAGTAAGAGGGTTCCTTTTTTCAAGAGCAGGAAACTTAATGTGAGAAAGCATTTAGGGAACTTCCAAAGTATTGGAAATTTTATAGTTCTTAAACTGACTGGGTTTAATTTTTATTATGATTATTTTATTATTATATACTATATACCCTTGCATGCATAAGTTATGATAAAATTATAATTTGGGAGAGTAATCTGATTGAGAAATTAATAGTATCTTTTTTCATTAGCTAAAGGTTTCTTTTTTTTTTTAAGATTTATTTATGAATACAAGAGCTGGGGTGCAGGCCAGAGGCACGGGGAATGAGAGGATTCACCAGAGACAGTGGGGTACAGAATAGGCAAATGGACTGAAATACACTGCTAAGGGGAGCAGCAGGTAAGGCAGGAGAGGTCTGCTATACCATATGGGTCACCTCCCTGGCCAGGGATCGAACTCGTGCTGCAGTGGCTGCGGATAGCTTCATAGTGCTGCGTCTTAATGCCTTGCGCCACTTGGGAGGCCCCAGCTAAAGGTTTCTTGTGAAAACTAGAGAGACATTTACTTTCTTTCCCCTTCTTTCTGGCAGATTGCTTTCAACAATGGTACAGCCCCTTCTATCTTGTACATTTTCTTGCAACGTGACTTGGCCATGCCTCCCAATGGAGGCAGAGCTATTTCTTCTCCTCTGGAATCTGGCTTGATTCTGAGTTGCTTTGACTAACGGAATGTGGCAGAAGTGACATGAGATTTCTGAGACCACCCTGTCATGAAGACATATGAAAAGAAGACCATGTGGCAAAGAGATTTCCAGTCTTCCCAGATCTCTGCATTAAGCTAGTGCCCAGTCAAAGCACCTACTTAATTCAGACACTTAAATTAGTCTAGGTAAGACACAGTAGAGCCATTCAATCACTCTCAAAATGATGAGATATGATAAATCATGGTTGATTTAAACTATAAAGTTTTGGAGTGGTTCATTAAACAGCAATAGGCAATAGTTTCTATGGTAGAACTTGTGATTGGTAGAGAATTTCCCTGTATGGGACATGAAAGCAGCCCATCAGAGAAATGTCCAGTGCCAAACAAAAAAAAAGAGAATCAGCACTGGACAGAGGCAGCACATTTTAGAAGGACTAATGATAATAACAGCACCTACATGGAAAGAGATCCAGGCATCGTCGCCATTGTCCAGGGGCCAGAGGTGCACAAGGGTTCTTATGTGATCCCAGTAAATGGAAGTGATCACCAATCACTTAGAGCAGACACCTCTGACCTCAGTATATTTGGAAAAAGTCAGCACATGTGACATTCCTTGTATGTGAGTCAGGAGCATTTGGTTATCACACTCCAGCATGTTTGGTTGGTATTATCCTGTCACCCTCTTCTTCTTCCTACTCCCACCCCCTAGGATCTGGGCCAGACTTCGGTAGAGACATTGATAAGAAGAGATCTAATAACCTGGAGTTTAAAAGGAGGAACCAGGAGTACAGATGGCAAGACTGAACTGCCTGGAGTTGGACATAGTAGTGGGGACTGGGGATTTTTCCTCAACTTCAGGACTTGACAGTTGGAAAATGATGGATTTTGGTCTTAAAAATGAAAGTGGACAAAATATCCTGAAAAGGAAAGGAGAAGATGCCCGTGGAATATCTGGGGTGTCATGGCAGTCTGGACAGGGCGTGCATTGGGGCAGTGACAAGAGATTGTTTCCATGAAGCCATTAGAGGTCTCATCCACTGGAATTCCTGATCCCAAGGGAAGAGATCTGAAGGGGACATGAGAAGTCCAGGATGCAGCTATGAATGAGGACCCTCTTGTGAGAGAGGCCTGGGGAGGGAGAAGGGGCATGTAAGCAGGTGAGGGTACAGTGGAGCCAGGATGTGAGGAGCAATGTAATTATCAGCCAGTGACTCAGCAGGAAATGGCACACTGAAGGCGGGTAGTGAGGGGAATTTAATAAGGTTGATTTCAACCCTTTAGGGAATGTGACAAGATATAGTGCAAAAACCCAGAGCAATAATAGTGGGGAGCCTTTATCACTACCAGGGTGAAAGGACAAAGACAGAAACTACAAGTCCAGCTGGAGAAGCAAATGGAAGGGATAAGCACAGAGGACATTTCTAGGCTGATCAGTGTGACCGTGTGTCTTCCTCCAACAGGGAGCTTCTACTTCCCACACGGAACAGACAGGGTAGGGGTGGGAGGACATGCCTCCAGAGCGGTGCCTGGTGTGGTCATTACTTACTCTTGTATGTGTCACATACAAGAGTAAGTATAGTATAGTATCAAAGAATCTTTTAAAAGAATACTGTAAGGGGAGGATAAACAGTTCTCCTACCATTCTGAGTTGTAAACTGAGACCCTTGTAATACAAAACAAATTAACAAGAGGAAAATAAGCAGGCATTTATTAACATGTATACATCGTGGTTACATGTGAGTCATTTGGAGAAAAGTGATTAACTCCCCATGGTGGTTTAGAATTCAGGGTTGAACACCATTTTAATGGGGAAAAAGTAGGGGGGTGATGTAGACCTCTTAGGGAAAAGTAAATCATTTTTAGGAAAATGAAGAGGCCCTTAGGAGAATGACTGGGCAGCATGATAGTTTGTGATAAGGTCTGGGTGTGATGCCCATTTCTTGTCCTATGATTCTTTCTTCATTGGTTGATGAAACTCTTGGGGAGCAGTTCTATGACAATTGAGTTCCTTTTAGAAGATATGATTTAAGGCAGATAAGGGGAGTTTCAGAGAAACTTAAAGAAATGAAGGAGTAAAGTCTGATTGTCATTTTAGATGCCAATGCCGATATACTTGAATTAATTAGACTCTAGAAATGATGGGCCCAGATGGCATGAGGGGCACAGACCAAACTTTTCTATGTATAGAGAAGTAACTTTAAGAATTCCTTCAGGGCCTCCCTGGTGGCCCAGGCATTAAGTCTCAGTGCTACCATTGCAAAGGCCCACTGAGATGGCCTGAGTTCTATCCCCAGCCAGGAAGCCAACCCACATGGTACAGCAGACTTCTCTTGTCTCACCTGCTGCTCCCCTCAGCAGTGTATTTCAGTCAATCTGCCTGTTCTGCTCTCCATTCTGTCTCTGGTGAATCCTCTCACCCCTCTTTGCCCCCCATATCTCTGACCTGCACCCCAGTTCTTCTATGCAAAAATAAACAAATAAAATCTTTTAAAAAAAGAATTTGTTCAGAAGCAGGCTTTGAGTAAATGTTCATATATAACTTAGTTTCTGAATAATTCATAGATACCCATTTTTTACCCATGTTTTCAAAATTAAGATATATGTACAGCATAGAATGGTTTTGGTATTTTTACATAGTTGAAAAAGATATAAGAATATTGTGTGATCTGTGAAAATTTTATGAATTCAAATTTAAGAAAAGTCATTGGGCAGTTAAGTAGTTACACAACCCTTTGGACCACAAAGCCTAAAATATTTACTATCTGGCCCTTTTCAGAAGGGCTTCTCCCTGTGAGAGAGGAAGGGCTTCCATTTCTTGAGCACGGACTGTGTGTGAGGTACTGTGGAAATAATTTTACAGGTATTTACTCATTCCATCTTCACAACTCTTCCTATGAAATAGTGGATATATCATTTATTCACATTCAACTCCAGGAATACTGAGGTTTAAGAAGTTAAGCTGTCCATAGCTGGTAAGATGGAAAAGGGGAATGTCAAAGCAAAGGATCTGAGCAGAGACTCTGAAAGGTTAGCTGCATGAGCTGGAGAGTGGTAGGCAGACAGTTTTCTGCAATGTTCCTTGGGATCTCCTATCATTCCTGTGTCATGCTGAGCCTATCGTTGGTGTGGAGCAGCAAAGAACACAAGAAATGTGTATCTCCTGTCACTGAGCAACTGTTTGAAAAATATTAAGTATTATTAAGAAAATACAATAAAATGATTAATACTGAAGTGTTTCAATGACTTTAATTCAGACTTGATAAACTATAAATCATTAATTTATCCCTAGGTTAAATTCTTATTGCTGTTTGGTTTCTCTGCTCAGGATTTCTCTTTCTTTTGATTTCTGTTTTAGTTCTAATTTGTTGTTGCTGCAACTGCTTCTCTTCCTTCTCCTCTACCGCTTTCCTGATATATCTCTAACACTAATCTCTCCATAAAATTCAAAGGGCTTTCTGTTCCAGGAAAAAAAGAAGGTTTGACATGGCCAGGCGCCAGTAAGTGGGCAGTATAATATACCATTAAGTTTTTGACATTTCGGTGTCTTCTATGAGCTGCCTATCTTTGAGAATTCTGTCTTCTGTAATCAGAGACTCTTAAAGGGGGAAGAGCACTTATAAATCATTTAAGTCAACTTTGTGGCTATTGTTAAAGTCTCTTCTAGTACATCCTTGACAGATGGGTACCTAGGATCACTTGGATATATTCAGTGACTAGAGGCTATCTCTTAAGGGAATCTATCCCTTGTGAGAAACCCAGTTGTTAGTTCTTTCTTATGGCTGAACTGAGTTTGCTACTCTGTTACATCTATCCAGGGTGCTGGAAGTAAAATTTTAAAAGTTTACTCCTTTATGGGCTAGTCATTCACACATTTGAAATTAGTCATCATGTCTTCCTAAATCCTCCTATCCCTCCACATAAATGTTGGCTCCCAGTCGATATTGCTGTCCAGACAGCTATCCTTGGAAAGTGTTCACTGCACTGTCAGGATCTTTTAACTCTCTTGGGGCAGCTGTGGACAGAAGACACCTAACATTGTCTACTCGGCACTGAATATGGTGAATTTGAACTATTTGCAGAATAGCCTTGCAAGTTGAAATGAACGGTAAGGCAAAACCCAGAGAGAGCCTGACTCAAATTATATATCTTATCACTAGTTGTGTGATTCTAAAGCAATCACAAATACTTTAAAAAGAATGGAATGTTCCGTTAAGAACAATGACTTTTAGAGTTAGATGAAGATAACACATTCTTCCTATGAACCAAAGTTAAATGGTTAATTTGGGCAGGAATGGCAGACTCTTTGAGAAGAATAAAAACTAGATAACATATAAAGCTTGAGTCCAGGGAAATAGGTTACTTGTCTTTCTTTGTCCCCCTTCACCTATTTCATAAACATTTTGAAGCTACAATGTTATTTCCATAAAAACTAGTTGGGTTGAAATCATTCCATAAGGCTTTCCAAGGAAGAAAATGCAGATGACCAATTGCCCTCACTGAAATCTCTAAACATTTTGTAATCTCATGCTGAGAAGGCCATTCCTCATTCCTCACATTACACAAGAAGGTAATCCCCAAAATTGTGCAGTGTAATAAAAGAGTTAACTCAAATGCCCCCAAATAGATGACTGGATCGAGAAGATGGTGAATATATATATACATACACAATGGAATATTATTCAGCAATCAAAAAAGATAAAACCATGCCATTTGCAGCAACTTGGATGGAGCTAGAAGGAATTACACTTAGTGAAATAAGCCAGAAAGAAAAAAAAAATATATCGGATGGTTTCACTTATAGCAGGAATATAGGGGAACCAAATAAGACATCAGTGTAAAAAAATAACAGTATAGGGCCTCCCCGGTGGCGCAGCGGTTGAGCGCTGGGTTGCGAAGCTGCCCGCAGCCTTTGCAGCGCCGGTTCGATCCCCGGCTGCTCCCCGGCCACCAGAGGAGGGTCCCACATGGCGCGCAGACCTCTCCTGCCGCCCGCTGCTCCCCTCAGCAGTGTACTTCAGTCTGCCTGCTCTGCTCCCTGCTCTGGCTCTGGTGAATTCTCTCACCCTCCCGTGCTTCTGACTGTACCCAGTGCTTGTATAAATAAATAAATAAATCTTAAAAAAAAAAAAAACAGTATAAAACACAACAAAGCAAAAATGGACAATTATAAATCAGAGACATACTGCAGGGAAGGAGGAGGAAGCGGGATCAGAGGGAGCGAGGGAGGAGCACAGGGGACTGAGGTGATGGTGCACAGGTGCATTAGTTAAGGAAACTCTATGGGGACTACACCTGAAGGGATGGAGGGGAAACAAATATTGTTTAAAAATGAACAAGATGTAAAAAAAATAAAATTAATTATTAAAAAAAGGAGTTAAGGATTATGCCCATCCCTTGGAAAGATCAAAACCAAGGTACTAATTGTGATATCAAGTTATTGGCACATATTTACTATTTTGTTATATTTGAGAAAGATTTTTTGAGGGGATCTTATTTTTCCAAATTAAAATGTGTCATTTTGGACATGACTCAGACAAGATTTTAAGTGAAAATCTCATACTATATTTGAGTATATACAGTATTGGAACATCTAAGAGAATTTGAGTCATTATATTTATAAATGTAATTTATAATTTTTATTATAATTACTGAAGTCTTGAGAAGTTTTGTCTTCCACGGAATCAAATATTAAAGGGACTTAAAAAATATTACAAAATATGTTAAACTTATAAACACAATTTCACTGCTTTAGGTTTTTAAGTTTATAATTAGGGTCAATCATTGTTCAAAGCCTGTTTAATCAATGAAATGATTTGCTAGAATTAAATGATAGCTTTTGTAGTTTTAACTTAGCTTAAGAACTAGATTTAACATTTTTTGTCTTCAAGAATTGTATATTAAAATTTAAAACAAAATCAATGCCCTAGTAGTCTTTTCAAAGGTCACTTTGAGGACAACCAAAAATATCTCACATTGAACGGAGATTATTATTGGTTCCTAGGTTGGGTTAGGAATTTCAGCCCAAGCTGGAAAATGCTTACTCATATTGAGCTCATAATCAATCAGTTGGTCCCTCAGTTCCCTCTTGGATTTTCATCTACATCTGAGCTTGTACAGTTGACATATTGGACATGGACACAGGATTTTGCATTTATTGCTATCAACTGTCATCTTATTAGTTCGGACCACTATCCCTTTCTCATGAAGATTAAGTGTTGGATAATTGAGCTTGTTTCCTCTTTCCCACCAACCTAGTGTTTTCTATTTGATTTTCTTCTTTCCCTGATGATCTGGCCATGGAAAAATTATGAAAGCTCCCCTTCACTCAGGGAAGCTAAGCAAATTAAATCCTGCTTGAGAGGACAGTCAAAATTTAGGCCTCAGTCCTATTGACCTCCACTTTTCTGACTCCCTGTAGCAAATATTATCCACCAGTCAGTTTTCCCTTTGTTACATAATAGCTTGCATTGACTTAACTTCCTCTTCCAAGCTTTTAGCTCCTGGAGGGCAAGAACATTGACTTACCTGTTCTTTAATAGTTAACACAGAACTAGAAGGTGATTAATGGATATTTGTCGAATGAAAGGATTTCCTTAGATGCATCATGGCCCACAGGTTATATTTCCACCTGTATGCAGGTTCCTCCTCCACCATACGGATATGACTGGCTTCTCAAACTCTTTCTAAGCTACCCTTCTAGTTATAGTAGTAGTAGCTAGTATTTACAAAATACTTAATGTATGTGTCCCAGACACTGTTCCAAGCTTTGCTCATTTACTCTTCACACTATTTTTATGAGCGAGGTACCATTATAGTTTCCATTTAGTCAAACATAGGTGAGTAACATGTTCAAGATCACACAGGTAGTAAGTGATTGAACATACTTGAATCCAAATGTTCATCAACTTGCTCAAGCATCTGTACGTCACAGGATGCCCAAATGGAAATTTAAATGCAAATGACATGAAACCTTCATCCTGGAGCATTTGTATTTCTAGTGGAAGATTTTTTAAGGGGTATTTAAGTATGTGTATTTGAAGGGAATCTATCAGCTCTTCATTGTTTGTACTATTATTAAGCTTTCAACATTATTATTAAACATGATTTTGAAATTAAATTTGAACTGTCTAAGAAGTGGCTCACTTCTCCATTTTATAAAAGACATGGTCCTCATTCACCTACTTACTTTGGTGCCTTTGGTATAAAACCACCTGAATACCAAGCAAAAAGGATACCCGCATTTAATGAAGTCCCAGATAGCCCATAAAGCTCCAGATAGCCAACCCTTTGGGGGCATATTTCTATATAAGTAATTGCCTAAAGTGATCGAAATTTGGGTAATTTATCCATGATCCAAAACTAGTTAATAATAGAATTGAGACAGAAACTAGGTCTCTAATAGTGGAAGTAAATTTCAAACTAGGGATTTATAAGGAAAGGGTAAGTTTTAAAGAGTAGAGAAGAAATTTCATTTGGAAAGGCTGTACTAAGGAATTTTACAGGGAGAAGAGTATGCCCTATGTTAAAGATGTATAAATTTGGTAACTTAGTTCTGATCTTGGGATGAATGTGAAAATGGGTTAGTTCAGGGACAGTGAGGTATTTGGAACCTTTTCTTGAAAAAGTACAAAGTTGCATTAAATTTTAAACAAGAGTCCCAAATGCTTTTGTGGGAGAATTGAGTATGATAGTTTTTTTCTTGTTTAATTTTTGTATGACATTTTTAATTTTATAATATTATATTTACTATTGTTCCAAATTATAATTTTAACTTTTTCTTATTTTTTTATTGAAGCAACAATATTATATAAATTTCAGGTGTGCATCATTATATACCACATCAAGCATACCACTATATTTTTAATTGACATCTTACCCAGTTATACTGATGATGAGAAAATGCCCCTCTCCACTAATTGCTTTGGCCTCTTTACTTCCATTTTCGATAGAGACCTTAAAGGACAGTGTTCAAGAGGCTGCTGCAATAATTTAGGGGTGACATAATGAGTCTTGACTAGCTAGAGCCTACCTAACTGGAAAACAGAGAGCAGGTCTGAATGAGATTGCACAGAAAAAAATCAATAGGGCTTTGGAATAAGTAGTGAAGGAAAATCAAATATGGCACCAGGTTGTACTATGCTGATTCTGAAAAGAAACTGATAGAGAGGCAAGAATATTTACTCATTCATTCATTTAAAAAATTCATTTGACAAGTATATATTGGGCAAACACTATGCACTGTACTATATGATGAATAAAGCAGATTTTGTTTTTTCTTCTCATGGAGATTGGTCCAGGAAAAGAGAGATATAATGCAAACAAACAAACAAAAAACAAACAAACCAAAAAACCAAGTTTCAGGTAACTTCTATCAAAGGAACAAATAGTGTGAAGTGACTGAGATTTCTAGGAAGAGTGTCTACTTAGAACGTGTGATGAAGTGAAGCCTTTGATTTAGGTGATACGTGTTAAAACTGAAGGATGAATCTAATTTCTTATTTTCTGTCTTAAGAGGAAACAAGCGAGAGAGGTATCATTTGTTGAGCATTTAAGAATATTAGGAGGTTTGTACATAGTACTAATACCCATTATACAGAAAAGGAAAACTGAGACTCTGATTAAAGATACGAAAGATTCAACCCAATGAGCCTAAAGCATGTGCTTATGTCAATACCGTGTAAGTACTCCTAAGGAAAATGACTAGTCATCATGTTGTAGAATCATCTTCCACAAAGAACTCTCAGTTGATCCTGGAAAGAGGGCATGTGGCTATTTTCAGATGAGTTCTGCCTTCTAATTTGAACAAATTCTAGACACAGAAGGAGACTGGGGTTTAATGGAGAGCTACTATCAGAAAACTGAGAAAGCATGAGGAACACATTAGAGATGAACAAAGGTGCCCCCTTTTAAAATAGATCTGGGGGCAGTAGCTCATGGAAATAATAGATCTATAGAATTGATATTGATCTCTCAGCAAAATTATGGATTAGCATGCCAGCAGAGAAGTTGAAAATCCAAGCATCAGACAGATTTTAAAGGAGAAAATCTCAATATCTCTACTTTTTAGCTAGGAGCAGGTCATTTAACCTCTCTGAGTCTAGGGATTTTCATCTACAAACAGGAGGTGATAATGACCACCTCACAGGGCTGGGTGAAAATGGAATGAACTCATGCATGTAAAGCATTTGGTACAGGAGGTGGTAGATAGAATAAACTACAATAAATATCATTATAATTTCTCAAATATATGAATCAGATGAATGGCAAGCACTTGGAATAGTCAAGCAGTCATTCATTCTACAAATATTTATTGAGTGCCTACTTGGGATCTTTCTGAGGGAGAAAAAAGAAGATAATAAAGGATTGTGACTTATATTCTATCTGAAAAAGAAAGAAAGATTTGGCTTATTCATTAACTATCCCAAGTTTCCATTACTGGTTACACTGTATACAGTTCTTTCTGCTTGATCTGGCAGGGAGGTTGTAATTCTGCATTTTTGTGTGTGGCATTGCAATCTATCTGTTGCCATGGAGAGATAAAGTGAAAAGAAGGCAAACCCTGGCTTCAATACAAACAGTGTCAAAGAACAAATATAGAAAAAAAGTAATGAAAACAAATGGAAAAAGCAAAATGGCTTTCTGCTTGAATGTGTATATGACAGCATGAAATCCCTTTTGTCATGAGGCAAGAGGAAATAGAATCAATACCCTGTATTTTAAATATTGGTTTGAATTCATATTTTAAATGCATTAAACTAGCTATGACGCTATCACAAGTAAAATGGAGAACATATTAATTATAAATCCCTTCTGTACTTTGTTTTCCTTGATGAGTACAGCTAATTTTATAGCCTTTTTTTTTTTTTTTTTTTACTATGGGAACCTGACACCTGGATTGTTTTAATTACAAAAATGATATAAGGAGTGTGGTTTCTTTTCATTTAGATTTGCAAAAAACAATTAAAAATTTTTAGCTTTATCATTTAATTTCATATATCTCCTCTTCCAAACCAGAAAGGCTTAGTCCCAGGGGTAGCATTCAAGACAAAGAGGTCATCAATGTTTATTAAGCACCTTCAATGCTTTATAGATTGCCCATACATTATTTCACTTAATGCACACAATAAACCCAAGAGGCTCATATTTGACAAAGAAACTAAGGTTCAAAGAAGCTGTGTGATTTGCCCAAGATCTCACTGCCAGTAAGATGCAGGTCAAGGATTTTTAACTCAAATCTTCTAACTTTAACTTTGGGCTCTAACTACTTCATGAAGTCACCTTTTACCAGGGAAAGAGCTTGAGAGACCAAGACATAGGCTGGGAAGCCAGAGACTTGCTTCTCACTGCTAATGTTAAAAACTATGGGATCCTGGGGAAATGACTTTTCAGGGTCATTTTCTTACTTGTAAAAGAAAAAAAAAATGGAAAGCTAAAATACAGCAGTCACTCTGCAATCCCACTCCTAATTCTATAATCTTTGGCCAAAAGATTGCTTCCTTGCTTCCATGACTATTCTGAGTGCTGGCTGTTGCAGGGAGCTATAGAATGTTCAAGGTAGGGAGGAAAACCCAGGATGCTTCAGGAGGCATTTCCATATAAACATTTCTGCTAAGTTGCCTCACAAAATCTCAGAGGAAAGGCCTGAACTTCGATGACAGCAGGAATTTGAAGTCTAAACAAATATTTGATTTTGAACCCAATTTGTGTTCACATTTTTCAAATCCTTTTTCCTAAAGATAGGCTCACCTTCTTTAGGTGCTTTACTATTTAAGCAAGAGGATGTGTCTCTGTGTGTAGTCTTGGGGAGCAGTAGAAGAAAAGGGAAAAAAGAAAAAAGAAAAAAAAAAAGAAAAAAGCAGTAAAGAGGAGACAGACTGAGCAGGGGTCTTCACAAGTCTCCTCAGCTGCTCAGGTACCCACGAGGCTGCTGCCTGCCTTGTACGGACAACCTCACAGTCCTGCTTGGAGGTCCTGGCACTACGACCCCCTCACCCTTCCTCAGCCTGCTACCCTGACTTAGAAGTACCCCGATATGTCACCTATACCCACTGAGCGAGAGCTCAGAGCCTCCCTGAAAAGAAATCTAATTAAAAACACCTTGTAAAAAAAAAGCTGGAAATCCCCTCTCAGCATCTCTGCATGCGAAACTTTGAGAGGCAATAGCATAGGAAGGCCCACAGGCAGGGGGCCCTGGCAAAGAAAGAATGTCTTTGAGAAGCAGAGTTTCCGCCACCTCGAAACCCTCTAATGAACCAGCAGACAACCAGGAGCCCCTTCAGCAGCCTCAGCACCTGCCCGCCTTACAGCTTACGGTGTCAGCCCATCTTCTGTGCTGTCACCGCCTTTCCCACCTCCGGGGCTCTCACTTCGTAGTGTGAAGAGATCACAAGCAAGTCTGGGGAACACATTCTCAGACTGTCTACACAAGAATCCAAGCACCAACCAGAGAATTCAGGGCAGAAAACTTATTTTGCACTAACGTTGATAGCTTATTTCAGAGATTTTTCTCTTTGAGATGTCCTCATCATTGTTCCCAATTTCCATGTCAGCTGTAAACGCAAGAACTAAGCTCAAAGTTCCTTTCCAAGTGGTTTAGTTACTAATCGAGGACTGGTCGACTAGTGGACAAGTTCAGGTAGAATGAATCCTTGTGGAGGCTGCTGCTTGTTTCTTGGGTGCTCCTGTGCGCTGAAGCAGATGAGAGCATGCAGAACTTAGAGGCAGGGCCTGTGTATGTCCCTTTCTCCTTACTCCCATCCTGACCTCCACCCCTGCCTCTGCCCTAACATCCTGTTCCAATGATTTTGAGCCCCCAGGGACTCGGCTTCTCCTATAAGCGAGGCCTAGAGGCTCAGGAAGGACTGAAAGGAGGTTCAGTGGGTACCCAGGTTCTGCTCTGGTCTAGAGACAGGTGCTGTCTGGTACAGCTCCTTGTTGTGTTGGAAATGCTCCGCAGCTATACCGCCCAATCTATAGCCACTCATCTTGAAATACAGCTAGTGTAACTGAGGAATTGGATTTTCAATTTTAATTAATTAAAGTTGAAATCAGCTCACGTTGAACAACACGGCTCTAGATCCTCTGATCTGCCCCAAGTCTGTGGATCAGATTATGCTGTTAGTTTGCAGAACCCAAGTCATCAAGCAGGTATATTAACATGGCCGGGAGAATGAGAACCACTATACTAGGGAAATAGAACACGGTGAATAAGAAGGAATTGGTAGCATCAGACTTTCCATAAACATCCAGAATGGGTCACTTTGCCTTTATGGTTCTGTAATTGATTCTAAAGTAAGCAGGAAACCCTTAGTTATTGAGTACCCACTAGGTGCCAAGCATCACATATGTACTATGTGTGTGTGTATATGAGAGAGAAAGAGAAAGAGAGAGACAGAGAGACAGAGAGACAGAGACAGAGAGACATAGGGAGAGGAGAGAGAGATATCTTGTAGCCTTTCATTTTCCCAGGTCCTTGAGAGCATCAGCTAGACTGACAGGAATAAAGGTTGGGAATGCTGACTTGAAGAAATAAGAAAAGAAGGAGGTCACCACATTGCCTATGAAAGACCTCATGTCTATGAAGATGCCTGAGGGGCAGGCAGAGGGCACTGATGAGGGCAGTGTTTGGGAGAAAGAGATGAGAGACAGGAGCAGACGATACCAGGTGTGGGGCTTTGGGGATTTCTCTGCCATAAGGGTTTTAAGAATGTTTTACTCTGTTTTATGTGCTGGAATACTAACTACCAGGGCAAACACTTTCTAGAATATGTCCCAGTATTGTTCTTTACATTGTAGTGATGCATTAATCCTCAGCCTCTAGCCTTAGTTGTGGGAGAAGCAGAACCTCCAGAAGTTCAAGACCATTGGAACAGGATGTTAGGGCAGAGGCAGGAGGGGAGATCAGGATGGTAGGAAGGAGAAAGGGCACAGACACAGACCCTGCATCTAAATTCTGCAAGCTTTCGCCTACTCAGGGTCAAAATAGATTTCTAAGAAATAGAGCAGCCAACCTCAAAACAGATTCATCCTATCTAGACTGTTCTACCTCTAGTAGTTTCTAATTCTGCGAGATAGGTCCCATACGTGCCTTCCTTTTACAGGTGAAGACAATGAGGCATAGAGATGATCTCAATAACATCCCCAAGGACACCTAGAAGGCAGAGAGGCAGGACTTGAATTCAGGCGGTCTCTCCGCAGTCCGTGGCTCAGTCATGTGTGCACTGCTGTTTGTAAGCCCCAGCTGTCACCTTTGAAGATCCCTCCATACGGACACATTGCTTTCCAACCTATGTTACAACTGATTTCTGTTTCCTTTGAGTGTGGCACCCTGGTTGAACAGGGTGGGAGGAAGAAGGAGCAGCTTAATGGGAAAGCCACACACAATATCCCAGAAGCAACAAGAGATCACTATTGGAGCTATTCTATTCTACTCTGTCTATCTAGAGGGCCTGAGAAAGTAAACAACTTAGCAAAAGCCCATCCCAAGGATTTGAAGCAGTTTCAGTTACACCCCTGATGTGTTTTGCCTTCACACCTACACCTACAGACCTCTCTTCACTTTTGAATGTTTTATCTAAACCTTCAATGAGTGAAAAAATATCGAGGAGGTTTAATAGCAAGGAAACAGGCCACAAGTTCTATCATTCTGTCTCCTGGAGCTGGCAGTTTCTTACAGGGCTCCACGTTAATTATGAGGGATGAGTCCCAGAGGAGCAAAGGCAAAATGAAGATGGTTGGCAGGAAATGAGATTTGTGTGGAGAGGCCAAAGGAAATGAATTTATAGATTTAAGCAGGCTTCTCAACCCTTCCTACCTGAAGGTGATCTGGAAAGCAGAAAAAAATACAAGTGTCCATGTTCCAAATCAAGGGTTCTAAACAGGTCTAGAACATGTCCTAGAAACAAGGATGAGGGAAGCACAGGTGTGCACGTACCTTTCACAACAGCCCATGAGCAAAGCCTGTGGATTCAAATTCAGTTTCTGACCACTGTTCGCAGTTGTGGGACCCTAGCCCTGCCAACTGATTTTCCCAAATTTTATCATCTGGAAAATAGAGCCATTTTACTACTTTATTACCACCTGCTGCATGGAATTGGTTTGGAGGAGTCTTTTAAAATAATACTTGCCAAATTATCCTGGCACTCAACAGGGGCTCAGTGACTCTTGATACATCTGATTTAAGGTTAACCCAAGAATAACTTTTATTTTTTTTTTTTTTTTTTTTTTCTATGACACACTTTATTCACATTTTTTTTTTTTTTTTTTTTTTTTTTATTTTATTTTATTTTTTTTTTTTTTTAAATATTAAATTTTATTTTTATATTCCCCCATACAATTGCAAACGCCCCATTCTGACCCCAATCCTTCCCCTCCCGCCCCCCACCCCCAAAAAGTGTCTCTGGTTCATAGTTTTTTGTTGATTTTGATTTTCACTTTCTTATATTCATTTTCCTCAAGAATAACTTTTAAAATGAAATTGTCTGTCAGACATAGGACATGTGCCACCAGGGGAAATTATGAATTTCACTCTGGAGATTTTAAAATAATTTGTGATTTTCTTGGCCCTGAGCACTGACCTATACTTCAAACTTCCCTTACAATCAAAGAAACTGGCCATGACATTCTTTTCTAAGGAAAAAAATCAATTATAAGACACACCTTTCATTTTTAAAGGATTTTTTTTATCAACTGAACACTTTTATCATTGAGTAATTATATTTCTTAATTGCACAAGTGTCCATCAAACATGATTTCTTTCAAATGCTGTAAAGCACTGGGCCTTTGCTGAAAAGTCTGTTATCTGTTAAGTGACTGCCATGGAAGTTCTTTTAAAGGCTGAGTAAAAACCAGACCTGCATTAAAGTGCTTTAGAAGTATCAACAGAAGAGTTAATTAATTCTTTTCAAAGATGTTAAAATAGTTTAGAGTTATGACTGGAGCACTGACAGAAGTGAATAACTGATGTTCTAGCAAATAACTCAGAGCACTGCAGGCAAAAGGCAGAGTCACAGAGATCCTAAAGCTCCAGCCCTTCCAGCAATACCATCATCTGCAAGTAGGCGCACACATTCTTGTGTCTCATTCCCTGCAGAGAAGATTCATAATATGGAGCAATTGTTTGATCTGCTCTCTCAGAATGCAGTCATCCAATGCCCGTAGGTGACCACAGGGAAATTTGCCTGTTTTATCCTGAAGGTTTACAAGAAACAGAAGGAACAGTTGAATTTAATAGACACTGAGTGTGCCTCCCCAGGGTTCCCTGGAGCCCATTCTAGGGCTGGTGTAGGCGCTAGTCAGTTCCAGGCAGCAGAGCCCAAGTTGATGATAACATCTGCCTACTTTGCTCTGTACCTAGAGGACAAAGATGGGTTTGCCTCTGACTGAGCCTGATCAACTACCTCAGTTTCCCCGGGATGCTTAAAGGAAGGCTCAACGTTAGCGACCAAGATTCCGTGTGGGCCTCCACTGGAGACAGTGACACTGGATGCTGGTGGTAGACCCCATGGGAGTGGTGGCTGCATCACAATTAGTATTGCCCCACACTTCTCCTGCGTGTAGCAAGCCAAGTTCTATTTCATTGACAGATCGGTGATTTGGAAGTTTGATGTTGATGTCAGAGACCTGAGCGGCTCTGTTGATTTCTTGCAGTGTGACCTTAGGAGGGTTAGTTAACCTTTCTTAGCTCATGTTTCCTTATCTATAACAATGAGACTGATGAAATCAACTTACAAAAGGATTCAATGAGACCATGTACTCATAACATCCAGTACATAATAGGTCAACCTTATGTCAGAAAAGTCATTTAAAAAATTAATTCTTCTTGCTTCTGGCCCACAAGTAGTCACTTGTTTGGTAAGTGATGCATTAAATTACAGAAAGTTAGCATAATATACAGAAACTTGTATTTATAGAAAATTATTGAACTGTACCAAAGCCATAATAATCAATTCCTTAGCAAAACGGGTTCTAAAGCTGCATGTATTTCCCATGCTTGTTATAAAAACACACATACGTATTCATACTAATGAGAAACAGATTAAAAAATATTCAATAAGAGATTATCAGTAGTTCCCTGTTTTTGCAGTGAAATTTTTTCGCACAAGTAGATTTTCTAAATTTTCTTCAACAAATATGCATTACTTATTAAAAGAAAATCTGTCTAACATCATTCTACAGCACTTACCCTTCAATGACATTGTTCATTTAAATATACCTTTGTCTCAGTTCCTTCTTTTACATTAAACCAGTGGCACCCCCTGGTGCTCTAGAAGCTGTTCTCCCAGTGTGGTGGCCAGATGTGGGTTGCAAGCTCCTGGTCCTGAGAGACAAGGGAAAGAGGACCTAGTAGAGGCCCAGAGAAAAGTGTCGCTTTATCATCATGCTAATGAGGGGAATTGCTGGATTGATATTAATGGAATGCTGAAGAAGCAAAACCAAGGAATTGTTTTTGAAGACTATCAGGCAGGGAAGGTGAAGCTACGCTCCAGGAATGGGCATGTAGGCAGAAAATCTATATGAAAGAAATGATTATGAAGTGAGCAGGGCAGTCAACAGGGCCTGCCACTCCTAGGTTTCTCCTGTATCTCTACCTGCTTACTCTGTCCCAGCAGGACTTCCCCCATACCTCCAGGCTGCTCCACACCTCCAGACCCCCATATTGCTGACTGAAATAAAAATCTCAGAAACTGAAAGTTTGTTAGCTAATCAAAGTGAGGATTTGAACCCAGGAAGCAATCTCACATTTTATTCTGTGCTGTTTCAACAATCACAAGTTTGAGTTTAGTTTAAATAGACAGGAACAGTGAATCATTGATTTAAAATTGCATTTATTCTTGATGGGGGTGGGGGCTTCTGGTTTTCTATAAACTTAGATTGAAGATTTCCTAAGTTATCTTGACCTATCTTGATATTATCTATGTGTAGAGGAGGGCAAATGCTGGGGTTTAATCACCTCCCTGATTTCTAAAGAATGTACTGTGGAGCCGTGAAGGCTGGGTGCCCATTGTTTAAATCTTCTTTATCTGGCTCTTCGGTCATCAGTGAGGGTTGAAAGGCCAGCTCACCTGCTGGCAGTAGATTCCTGCACGATTCCTTGAGCCAGGTTCAAAAATTAAGCAGATAGCTTTGCTCTCCTGCCTGCTTGGGCAAAGATGGGGGAATTCCCAAGACATTTACAATATGTTCACAACATGAACACAGAGATTCACACACACACACACACACACACACACACACACGTGTCTTTCATGTTCAAATCCTACTCATAGAAGAGGGGGCATATCCACCAAAATATGAGGACCTCCTCCTGGCTAGGTTAGAATGGGGGGAATCTTCCAGGGGAAATCCAGTGACAACCTGGAGAGAGGGAGAATCCCAACCATGGTTGAGAATAAAAGAAAACTGGAAATCCAGGAAGAAGTACCTCAGTATTCTGTCCATGGCCAAGCCAAGATGGAAACAGAAACTATAGATGTCAGGCTGGAAGTGGGTGAGACTGGGAGCATGACCAGAAAGAACTAGGTGGGTGTGCAGGTCAGTGCCTCCCAAGAACCGGCGTGTGGAGGACCTGGATTTATCTGTCCTTTGCCACTTCCTAGTTGTGTTTTTGAGAAAGTCACCTGACCTTCCTAAGCCTGGATTCGTCCTCTGAAAAGTGAGCGTGATTACACAACCTCACAGGGGTTTTGGGAGGTTTCAATCAGATAAGACATGCTGGTTAGAGAGGCTGGTGTAATAGGCTCATGCTATGTGGCCCTACCCTTGTCTTTGAGCTTAAAGGCAAAGGAGGGACAGAGCAGGAGCAAAGACATGTCAAGGGGTGGGGCAGACTGTGGATGTGCTGTCCTGGGTGCAGGCAGTAGAGGGTGTCCCTTCTGAATTAAAAAGTAATGACAAAATGAAATAAACAAAAAAACACTGTTGCCAATACCACAGTTTCACATACTAAGTTGTGCTGCCAATTACAAATCCCATCAGTCCTAAAAGGTTCCCCCTGACTGGGGAGATTGTGCCGCCTCCACACCCTGTCCTGGCCCCTGTGCTGTACTCTGGCCTGGAGAATCAGCAAAGGAAACTCACCCAGGGCTCTCACCTCTCCCCCACTTGTCTGCTTCTCTTTGGAGAGGTGAGTGCTTTGCTACTTTCCCGCCAGGAGCTTCACCGCCAGGCTCCTTGCGTCAATTACCATTGGTTTTAAAAAGTGATTCTGAATAATCCCTGTGTCATGGCCTGACTTTGGTATACCAGCCTTGCGTTGGTGGAACATTCAGTAGTCTTAGAAGTTCAAAACCCTCTGCTTCATCTTCCATTTAACCGCTCAGCCACAGTAAGAGGGCTTCTTTGTAAAGACCCCGTGATTTTGAACAAGAAGGAAGAGTAATCTGTGGGCAGGTTCTTTTTCAATTTCTTGGTGGTACCTTTAACAGTGAGGCATTGTCTAGACTGGGTGTGCAGGTGTGTCCATCGGTCAGGGAAGGGGAGGGAGGAGAATCTGAAACTAAATCCTCTTCATGATCAGAACCACTCTGCCAAGGATCCCTCTTCCTGGCATAGGTCCCCCACACTTCTGTCTGAGACTTCTCCCCACAATTCTGGAGTTCCGCAGGCTCCCAGGAACCATCTCCCTCAGGTTTCTCTGGCCACTAGGATAGAAGCAAGGCCTGGAGACAGTCAAGAGGATGAGGGGGGCGACCGCAGGCAAAACAGATGAACTGGGGACAGAGGCCCTGGGGACACTAAAATCAGGGTCACAACTCAGGTGTGTAGATGAAATGAGTGAAGCTGACTGGTGTCGGCACAAACACTGGACAGTCCTTCTGTTTGTCTGGATGTCCTGACCCTCTCAGCACTCATTTTTCCCGCTTTTGCGTTAGAAAAACACTTGGCTTTGTGTTGAGGAGAAAGTCCCCTGTGGTGGGGACAGTGTGGATCACAGCAGGCTTGTCCCGGGGTCAGGGCTGGCCGCTGCTCTGTGGTGCCTGCAGGAGGGAGGGCAAATTGAAGTCAGGCCCCCAGGTTGGACAACAGAACCTGAGATTCTGGATTGTTACCTGAGCTCTTTTAATATTTGAATGTTGGTTCCATTACAAACAACAGCAGCAGCTCTGGATATACCAAAGAAAATATACCAATTGTGGCCTTAAGGCGACTTTTTTTTTTTTTTAATGTCAGCACCAAACACAGCTTCCTCTTTGTTCCCCCAGGGAGGTGAGATAACAATTTCCTGTGAGGGTGGAGCTTTTCCTAGAGTGGGTGCTGACATCTCTCCCTGCAGGCACTGGTCATATCTCACAGCTGCTCTGTGAGATTAGGACCCCAGCTGTCCCCTCCCCTCCAGTGGGCCTCTGGGGAATAATCCAGGGCTGTTGATGGTTGTAACATTTTCTATTCCTCTTTGGGCTGAAAACATGTCTTGTCCTGAAGGCTGTGGTCAAAGACAGCTCCAGAAGGAATTTAGCGTTGCTCCTCTGAATGGGAGAAAGTAGGACTGGAAACTGCCTTTGCACAGCACTTTACAGGCAGATTGAGAAAAGGTTTTGGGTTGTCCTTATCATACGTTGCAGAGAGGGCTTCCTGAGACCTTCCTAGTGCCCCCATCTCCCCAGTGAAACATTCTCAGGGTAGGACTAGATACATCTCTTCAAACTATGGGGGCAAACACCTATGAGCGAAGCTTCACTGTGGTAATTTTCCTCAGGAATAGTTGTATCCTGGCCATTCCTTTAAGCCAAAGGAATTAATTTTTATTAGTGAAATGCTGATCATGGCGCCATCTATTCAAAATCCCTGGAGGACTAAGTACACAGACCTAAGATCACTTACAAAGCCCAGTTATGTGGCCTTTGCTTACCTTGCTCTCCTTACCTCACAGAACTAGCCATTTCCCTCACACTGAGTGATTTCTAATTCTTGGAGTATAAAACACTCTTTCTAGCCATCCTTCAGACCATTTGAGATGTCACTTCTTTCAGAAAGCTCTCCCCGCTCCCCAACTCTCCCACTCTCCCAGTGCTGGGCCGGTCCCCATCATACCCTTCCATGCAGTCATCCCTGGAGAGGGGTGCCGGTGGGGCTGTGTGAGCAGGAGAAGCAAACCCCCACATGGAATAGATATTATTCCTGTGTAAAGGAACCACTGGTGCTTCCAGGGAAGAAGGGGCCACCAATAAGGAGCCTGTTGCTTTCCTCAAGGAGGCTGTCAGCTAACCACATTCCAGAGAGCTGGGCAACAAGCCCTTTCTTGAAGGGAAAATGGAATTTTACCTCCAGTTTAACTATTGTCTCACTTGCTAGATGGAACCTAGTGTAGGTGAGAAAATGGTCCCTCTTATTTATTGTTGTATCCCCAGTGCCTAACACAGTGCTTGGCTCATGGTAGATGCTCAGTTATTACTAGATAAATCTGATGGTATTTAAGGCTTCGGGGATCTAATGATATTTAGGGAGGACAGAAGGAAGTTCTCTTGTTCTACCCCCAGAATCACACTCTACTTGGCTGACTCTTAGGTGGTTTTCTAGGCTGTGTGTGGACCAAGCAGAGGTAACCGGTGGAAGATGAATTGTAAGATATGCATTTGTATCCACTGAATTTCCCATCAGAACTAATTATTGGAATTTGGAAACTAATTATGGAATTAATTAAATGCTTTTAAAGTAACTAAAGAAGGTTCTAATTGAGGAATTTCAAGAGATAACTTGTATATGAAGGTTGGTATATGTTGCTAATTTTTTTTTTTTTTGCTTTTTGAAATTTTTTTATTAATAATTTTTTTATTTTATATATTTTTTACATCATTTTTCATTTTTGCACAATGTATGCATTTTCATTTTGGTTATAGTCCCCATACAATTCCCACCACCCTTGTTTTGATCCTACTCCCTCCCCGGCCTGTCCCCTAGTGTATCTCTGGTTTATAGCTGCTTGTTGATTTTGATTTTTACTTTATTATAATTAGTCTTTTTCCTGGTCCCTTATTTAGTTTTTCTAAATTCCTGCTATGAATGAGACCATCTGGTATTTTTCTTTTTCTTTCTAGCTTATTTCACTGAGCATGAGCCCTTCTAGCGCTATCCATGTTGCTGCAAATTACATGAGTTTATCTTTTGTGATTGCTGAGTAATATTCCATTATGTATATGTACCACATCTTCTTGATCCAGTCATCTATTTGGGGGCATTTGGGTTGTTTCCACAGCTTACCTATTGTAAATAGTGATGCTGTAAACATAGGGGTGCAGGTGCCCTTTTGAATAATGTTTCTGTGTCCTATGGGTAAATACCTAGGAGTGGAATTGCTGGATGAAATGGAAGCTCCATCTTTAGCAGAATGAGGAATCTCCATACAACTTTCCATAGTGGTTGGACCAGTTTGCACTCCCACCAGCAGTGCAGAAGAGTTCCTTTTTCTCCACATCCTTGCCAACATTTGTTGTTGCTAGTTTTTTTAGTATGTGCCATTCTCACTGGTGTAAGATGGTATTTCATTATAGTTTTGATTTGCATTTCCCTTTTGATATCCCTTTGATTATAAGTGATGAATGGTTTTTCATATGCCTGTTGGCCATTTGCATTTCCTCTTTGGAGAAGTTCCTTTCTAGCTCTTCTGCCCATTTTTTGACTGGATTATTTTCTTTGTTTTTGTTGAGTCTTGTCAGCTCTTTGTAGATTTTTGTGATCAGTCCTTTATCATTAGTGTTGTGTGCAAAATTTTTCTCCCAATCCATGGGGTGTCTCTTTGTTTTGGTTATTGTCTCTTTTGCTGTGCAGAAGCTCTTTAATTTGATGTAGTCCCAGCTGTTTATCTTTGCCTTCACTATCACTGCTTTGGGTGCTGTGCTGTAAAGATGTCTTTGAGGTGCATGTCATGTGTTTTGCCTATATTTCCTTCTATATATTTTATGGTTTCAGGTCTTATGTCTAGTTCTTTAATCCATTTTGAGTTGATTTTTGTGTATGGTGTGAGGTAGTGGTCAAGCTTCATTCTTTTGCATGTAGCAACCCAGTTTTCCCAGCACCATTTATTGAACAAACTTTCTTTGATCCAGTGCATGTTCTTTGCTCCTTTGTCAAAGATTAGTTGACCATAAATCTATGGGTTTATTTCTGGGTTTTTTATTTGGTTCCATTGGTCCATGTGTCTGTCCTTGTTCCAATACCATGCAGTTTTGATTATTATGGCTTTGTAGTATAGTTTGAAATCTGGGAGCGTAATGCCTCCATTCCCTTCTTTTTTTTTTCAGGAGGGTTTTGGCTATTCGGGATTTTTGGTGGCTCCATATGAATTTCATCAATATTTGTTTTATTTCTTTGAAGAATGACATTGAAATTTTAATTGGAATAGCATTGAATCTGTAAATTGCTTTTGGTAGGATGGCCATTTTGATAGTGTTAATTCTTGCAATCCATGAGCAGGGAAAAAAGTCTTTTTTTTGTCTTCTTCTATTTCTTTTAACAGTGTTTTATAGTTTTCTTTGTATAGGTCCTTTACCTCTTTTTTTAGGTTTATTCTCAAGTATTTGATTTTTTTTGTTTCAATAATAAAAGGGATGGTTTTCTTGATTTCTTCTTCTTCAGATTTATTGTATGTGTATAGGAAGGCTACTGATTTTTGTGTGTTGATTTTGTATCCTGCTACTTTACTAAACTGATTAGTTTGATTAGTTTTTCTGTGGAGTCTTTGGGGTTCTCTATGTATATTATCGTATCATTTGCAAATAGTGATAGTTTTATGGCTGTCTTCCCTATTTGGATTCCTTGTATGCCTTTCTCTTGTCTTATTGCCCTGGCTAGGACTTCCAGTATTATATTGAAAAGTAGTGGTGAGGGCCTCCCCGGTGGCGCAGCGGTTGAGCGCTGGGTTGTGAAGCTGCCCACGGCCTCTGCGGCGCCGGTTCGATCCCCGGCTGCTCTCCGGCCACCGGAGGAGGGTCCCACATGGCGCGCAGACCTCTCCTGCCGCCCGCTGCTCCCCTCAGCAGTGTACTTCGGTCCTTCTGCCTGCTCTGCTCCCTGCTCTGGCTCTGGTGAATTCTCTCACCCTCCCGTGCTTCTGACTGTACCCAGTGCATGTATAAACAAAACAAACAAATAAAATAAATAAATAAAACATGCCTCTATTTAAAAAAAAAAAAAAAAAAAAAAAAAAAGTAGTAGTGGTGAGAGTGGACCTCTTGTCTTGTTCTAGATCTTAATGGAAATGCTTTCAGCTTTTCACCATTCAGAATGATTTTGGTTATGGGCTTGTCACATATGGCCTTTATGATGTTGAGGTATGTTCCTTGTATCCCAAGAGTTTCAAAGGCCTTTATCACAAATGGGTGTTGTACTTTGTCAAAAGCTTTCTCAGCATCTATTGATATTACCATATGGTTTTTATATTTCTTTTTGTTGATGTGTTGGATTACATTGATTGATTTTCAGATGTTGAACTATCTTTGTGTCCCAGGAATAAATCCTACTTGGTTGTGGTGAATTATCTTATTTGTGGATTCTGTTAGTTAAAATTTTATGGAGGATTTTTGCATCAGTGTTCATTAGAGAGATTGGCCTGTAGTTTTCTTTTTGTGTGTTGTCCTTGTTCATTTTTGGTATTAGTGTAATGTTGGCTTCATAGAATGTGTTTGGTATTATCCCTTCCTTCTCAATTTTTTGAAAGAGTTTGTGAAGGATAGGCACTAGTTCATTTCTGAATGTTTGGTACAATTCATTTGTAAATCTATCTGGTCCTGGGCTTTTGTTTTTGGGGAGGGTTGTGATTGCCATTTCAATTTCACTACTTGTAATTGGGCTGTTTAGGTGTTCTATTTCTTCTTTATCTAGCTTTGGGTGATTGTAAAATTGTATGAATTTTTCCATTTCTTCTAGATTGTTGAACTTGTTTTCATATAACTGTTCATAGTAGTTTCTAATTATTCTTTTGATTTCTGCTGTGTCTGTTGTGATTTTTCCTCTTTTGTTTGTGATTCTATTTATTTGTGCTTTCTCCCATTTTTCCTTTGTGAGCCTGGCTAGGGGTTTGTCTATTTTATTTATTTTTTTGAAGAACCAACTTTTGGTTTCATTGATCTTTTGGATTTTTTTTAGTTTCAATTTCATTTATTTCTGCTTTGATTTTTATTATTTCCTTTCTTCTACTGGTTTTAGGGGTTTTTTGTTGTTCTTTTTCTATTTCTTTGAGATGTGAGATAAGGTTGTTTCTTTGAGTTCTTTCTTGTTTCTTGATATGAGCCTGTATTGGTATATATTTTCCTTTTATTACTGCTTTTGCTGCATCCCATACATTTAGGAAATTGGTGTCCTCCTTGTTGTTCAACTCAAAGTATTTTTAAATTTCTTCTTTGATTTCCTCATTAATCCAGTGGTCTTCCAGTAGTGTGGGTTATAATTTCCATGAGGTGGGAGGGTTCCTTGCCTCTTTTTATGGCTTATTTCTAGTTTGATGCCTTCATGGTAAGAGAATATGGTTAGCATGATTTCAATCTTATTGTTTCTGTTGATGTTGATCTTGTGTCCTAGTATGTGATCGATCCTAAAGAATGATCTGTGTGCACTTGAGAAAAATGTGTACTCAGATTTTTTTTGGGTGCAGTGTTCTAAAGATGTCTGCTAAGCCTATGAGGTCTAGATCCTTATTTAGAGCTTTAGTGTCCTTACTTATTTTTTGTCTTGTTGATCTATCCATTGTGTTGAAGTCTCTTACTACATACATATTTTCTCTGATATCTGTTTTTAGAGATGATAATAGTAGTCTGATATATTTTGGTGCTCCTTCATTTGGTGAATATATGTTAATGAGTGTTATGTCTTCTGGATGTATTGTCCCCTTGATCATAATGTAGTGACTGTTGGGGTCTCTTTTATCTTTTTGAGTTTGAAATCTGTTTTATCTGATATAAGTATCACTGTTCCTGCCTTCTTTTTTTGGTCGATTTGCTTCTAGGATTGTTTTCCATCCTTTTGCTTTCAGTCTATTTTTATCTTTTGTAGTTAAATGTGTTTCCTGGAGGTAGCAAAAGATTGGGTTTTGTTTTTTAATCCAGCCTGCAACTCTGCATCTTTTTATTGAAGAGTTTAGTCCATTTACATTTAGAGTTAATATTGATACGTTAGCGTCTGTATTTGTCATTTTGTTTGTCTTTTCTGTGGTTTTATTTTTTGTCTTGTTTCGTTCTTATTCATCCCTTTGTTGGTTCCGGCTTTAGGATTCCTTGTAGTATTTTTTGAAGTGGGGGTATAGTTGTAATGAAATTCTGGAGTTTTTGTTTGTCTGGGAAGGTCCTTATTCTTTCTTCACAGAGGAAGGAAAGCTTTGCAGGATAAAGTATTCTTGGTTGGCATTTGTTGTCTTGGAGTTTGTTGACTATGTCCCTCCACTCTCTCCTTGTCCATAGTGTTTCTTCAGAGAAGTCTGATGTCAGCCTGATTGGTTTTCCTTTGTATGTTATCTGTTTCTTCCCTCTTGTCAGCTTCATTATTTTTGCCTTGTCTTGGATTTTTGGAAGCTTTACTATTATATGTCTTCCTGTATTTTTCCTTTCATCATGGAAGATTGGTGTCTTCTTGCTTCTTGTTTGTCTATTTTCAGCTCCTTCTTCATGCTTGGGAAGTTCTCTTCGATTATGTCCTTGAATATTTTCTCTTTTCCTATGTCTCTCTCCTCTCCTTCTGGGATTCCTATAACTCTTATATTTCCTTTCCTCATGGAGTCAGATAGTTCCTGAAGTCTTTCTTTATTCTTTTTCATTTGTATTTCTCTTTCCTTTTCTGTTTCGGTTCTTTTTATTTCTGTGTCTTTGAGAGTACTTATTCATACTTCCATTTCATCTATTCTGCTTTCACTGCTTTTCCCAGAGTTCTTTAACTCCTCCATTAATCCTTTGATCTCCTGAATTTCTTTCACTTCCCTCTTTAGGGACTCAATTTCATTCTTCTGATCATTGATTATTTTCCCCTTATCATTGCTTTCCTTTATGACTTCTTTCAGTTTTTTAATCATGACAATTTTAAATTCTCTATCTGGAGGTTCAGAAGTTCTTCCAAGTCACTGTTGTTGCAATATGGTGGTTGATTGTCTTTTTGTGGTGTGTCTTTTCCCTTAGGACTTGCTTGGTTGTTTGTAGTTTTTTTTTCTCCCTGCTGCTTGTTTTCTAAATGTCCTATTTGTTGGGACACTGTGTCATTGGTACTGGCTGGCATCTCTTTGGTGTGCTCCTTCTGGGATGTCAGAAACTGGTGGCCCAATCAAGTCCAATACTGTATGCCAGAATTCCAGTAGGGCAGTGGTACTAAGGATATGTTGATGGGTGCTGTCCCTGGAAATCCACTCCCTCTGTATTTATTTAATACCAGAGGTGGGTCTTGAGGTCCCTCAGACTGCCCTGGTGGTTGCTGGATTACCCCTGGGCACCTATTCGCAGGATCCCCTTCTGAGTTCTGACTCAAGGCCAGATGTGGGGCCTGGCTTGTGTACACTTTTCGGCTCACCTGACCGTGGGGATAGCCCTTTCTCAGTTCCACAGAGTTTTGGTGAGGTCCAGACTCAAAGTTCCCAGTCTTAAGGATGGCTCCTCTGGGAGGCACTTCCCTGCTTCCTCAGACTGCCCAGGTGGTGGCTGGATCCCCCTCTGGGCTCCAACTGGCAGCCAGTCATGGGACCTGGCTTGTGTGGGCTTTCAGCTCATCTCTGACTGTGCAGACAGCCATTTCTCAGATCCACACAGTTTTGGTGAGGTCCAGAAGCAGAGCTCCCTGTTTTAAATATGGTGCGTCTCTGTCGCTAATGTTTTTATCTCCATGCACACATCCCACAGAGGGCCAAACTCAACACACCCACAGCAGAACTTAGTATCTTCTTCCAGGCCTGACCCTTTCATAGCTCTTCTATCATATATGCCAGAATTCCTTGTCTCACCCAACTCCAGAATGCAGTTCCCAACCATCAAGTAAGTGCTGCAAATTCCGCCTCATTTTCTCCCTGAAAGCCATGTCTTTCTCTCCATCAGCACTACTTCTTTTGTAGTGTAGTTCTTCATTATCTCTTACCAGAATGAGAGTATGCCAGTTGGCCTCTCTGCCTTTGGTGTTAACCTCCCCCTTATCCATCTCCCCATGATTGTCAGGCATTTAGCTTTATGACTTTAAAATAAATCTCATCCAATCAAATCAATCAAATCATGTTATTCACTTTCCATAAATCTCTCAATGGCGCCCTTCCTTTCAGGATCTTTTCCAAACTTCGTCTATTACTCTGCTTGCCAGAAAGGTTTTTTTATTCTCCTTTTAAGTGTGCAATCTGATGAGGCCACTCTCTTCCTTTACATGATTTATTACATGCTTCCTTTACAATTCCATTGCTGAGAAAATGAAGTCCAGCCCTTGTTGCATGGATTCCAAGGCCCAATGTGGTCTGGATCTGTCTTCATTTATGCCACAACCTCCTTCACACCCTCTCTGTGGCTTACAGACTCATGGGCATATCGTACTCTATCCTATCTGCCAGTCTTTACTCAAACTGGCCCCTGAAACTTAATATTGCTTAAATCAGCCCTTCTCAAACACGCATGTGGTGTCAGTCATCTGGGGATCTGGTAAAAATTCAGATGCTAATCATCAGGTCTGGCATGGGACTCCAGACTGACTTTCTAACAGGTGACATGGATGCTGCTGGCCCATAGAACACACTTTGACTAGTACAGACCTAGAAATGTCAGCAAGAGTATCATCTCTTTGAATTCTTTCCTGAACCTTCTAGGAAGAACTGGCTTTTTTTTCTTCCTGCACCTATAGTTTCCCATGACCTTTCTCAAAACACTGACATTTTATTGTCCTTTTACTCAGTATCTGTCTTCTTCTTCTAGACTTTAAGCTCCTTTAGGGCAGGGATTATTGGCTTGCCAGCCGTCAGCACAATGCCTACATATAGGCAGCATCCAATAAAAGTTTGCTGAATGGATGAGTGTATAGTCATCCTCAGAAAATGAAAAGTATATTTATATTTAGGATTCTCTTCTCAACTTTCTGATGTTAAGATGTGCATATACGAAAACAGAATTCCTTTGGCTGCAAATGTCAGAGACCCAACATTTGCTTTCTCTGCACTGACTTGGGTAGCTGGAAGGGAGGAATGCCGAGAAGCTCACAGAATTGAAGGAAGATGGATAGCCAGGCTTGAGAAGGGCAGGTCCCATAGATGCACGAGATCTCAGACACAAGTTCTTGATGGCCTTTTCCTTAGATGATGCCATTTCTGATTCAGCCGTCTTCTGCACATCTTTTACTTTGGTTGTCTCTGCTGCTTTTCAGGTTGACCTTTTAACCTCCTCCTAATGCAAACTATTGGTCGGTAGACTGCCAGTCAACTCAGTTTAGCACCACCAAAAAGAAAATCACCAGACCACCCCAGTGGCCATGACTGAGTGTGAGTGTGGGGAGATGGAGCTGAGTGGTGAAAAGTATTGTGTGCATGCGTGTGTGTGTACGTGTGTGTGTGGGTATGTCTGCACCTATGCAAGGGCATGCACCTGTGTGTGTGGGCATGCATATGTGTGGGGAGTAGCGAGCAGCAAGATATGAAGATATGAAGAAATGAGATGAATATCTTGCTACTTTAAGAGGAACAGCTACTCTAGTCAAGAAACTACCCACAATTCAGAAAAACTGTTGTCAGCATAGAGAGGGTAAAAGGGAGGGAAACAGGCTGTGAGGAGGGCAGATGCACAATTCAACACTCATTTTCTACCTTCTCCCTCCCACTAGTGGAAGGTGTGGGTGCAGTGGAGTTGGAGTATCTGAACCAAATTTCCATAATGGCAGTGATGGCAATTCATACGTCATGTGCAGTGATAATATGAGGCGTTATAGAAGCTTACAGTAAGTAGTAAGTCATGACTTTTAAATCACTTACCAGTTTTGCTTTTTCCATTCATTAAATATGCTTAATAATAACACCCACCTCAAAGAGCTGTGGTGAGGCTTAAACAGAAGTATTCATGCAAAGCACCAAAATTTATTG
This sequence comes from Talpa occidentalis, assembly GCF_014898055.3. NCBI lineage: Eukaryota > Metazoa > Chordata > Mammalia > Eulipotyphla > Talpidae > Talpa > Talpa occidentalis. The sequence continues at coordinate 27,377,724 of NW_023605194.1, forward strand.
AACTTAAAGTAAACATGCAAAGCAAGGACCACTGTTACTATTCAGAGGTTCTGAGAGACTAAGAAACTCGCCCTCAGGCACACAGCTGGCCGGCATACAGAGTGGTATTTTAAACTCACTCCGCCTGATTTCTGGGTCTGTGTCATTTCACTAGAGCCATAAAGATAAGTCTCTCCATATGGGGTTGGAGGTGAGAGGACTGCTGTCTCCCCCTGTCACGGCCTGTTAGTACACAGGAGCAGTTTCACCACAACTCCTCTGAGGGTCACTAGGAGGGAGACAAGAGCTACCAAGTGAAGTGTTTGCCAAGGACCACACACAGTATTTCTATCATGAGAATGAAATCTCTGTTGCCAAAAGAAATACAAATAGGGGAAAACTCCTGGAAGTATAATTTTTTTAACACTAGAAATAGTTTATCTAAAAGAAATGCTTCGCACTGAAAAGAAGATAATCTATCAATATTCCACCTTTAAATGACTTGGTTTGGAGTTGTTCTGTTACCGGTTCTAAAACCCTGAGCCACCTCCCGCCCCATTTCACTATCTTACTCTGATCGCTTGACTGGCTCAGGAAATACAAACTAATATCAACCTAACAACAAAGAGCTAGCAAGATTAACTGGTTGCTTAAAAGAAATGACATGATACACACTTTAAAAAAAGGAGGAAAACTTGAGGGATTATCTGCCAGTTTATATTAGCAACGTCAGGGCTTCAGGTACACGTAATCCACCGAGGAGTAATGTGCCACTTTTACTCATCTCCATTAGTATCAATGTCTGTCAAGGATCTTTGGAGGAGAATAGTAGCATGACAAGTCCACTTTAGCTAATCATGCTCTTATTCTTGTAATTAATATCACACTCTTACTCTTGTAATTAATATCAAGGCAAAAACAAACAAAACAAACTCACCTAGGAACAAGATAAAACCCATGGAGAAATGTTTGCTTTCTTTCTTGAATCGTCTTAATCTCAATAGCCAAAAGGAAAACACTATTGAACATATCTCCTGCTAAGTTTCTGCCCCCAAACATCCCCATTCTTGCCCCTGAAAGTTTCAGATATTTACTAATCAATGTAAACTCCAACACAATATGCCAACATGATTTCATGCTTGAAGACGGGAAGTATTCTGGGTTAAGTGTAACATTTTACAGATGGCTTCTGGAAGACCTTCATTTTAAGTAGCTTTATGGTGAAATATTTCATTTACAAGTCTGGAGCTTCATTCTTCACCTTGCTGTGAGCTATAATCACTGAGCAGAACTTGTACTGATCACCAGGACCTAGTTTGTTCCAGGGCTCTGGGTTATTCTTTCTGTCCCAACTGACATCTGGATAGAACAAAGGCAGTGCATGGCCTATAGTACTGCTCCAGGACCTCTGCCCCAATAAATACAAAGAAGGGATCAAGCTCGGATGCTTCTTGGCCTGAGGATCTGGTGGAGCATGGTTGTGGGAAAGGCTCTGGGCCTAGAAGGAGAGGAAGACAAATCTGGAAGGCCTGGGTCTAAGTCTCTGCACCAAAGCTGTGCAGACATCCCCTACTAAGTTTCTACTTCGAATTTGCTTCTGGAACAATTTCAACTGTGTGGTGCATCAGTGTCCCTGTCGAATGCAAAGACTCCCAGGTGCCTGAGGATATGACAAGAACAGCAGCCACATCTTGGACACACACAGATACCTGGCCAGGGTCAGAACATTCATATAATGCTAGTCTTCTGACACTAATGGTGGTCCTATCAGGTAGGGTCCAATCAGGTTCTTGTGCCCATTTCACAACTGAGGAAAACTAGGTTTAGCTTATCTTACCTAAGGTCATCAACTAGAAATTGGTGAACCGTGATTTCAACCCATACAGCAGTAAAATGAAAGCTAACATTTATCAAGTATGTTTCATCTTCCAGGAACTCTTCAAAATGCTTGACATGTATTAATTCATTTAAATATGAACTCATTAAAGAAACTGCTTTCTTAAAATTATCTTTACTCAGGTAACTTCTGGCTTGGAGAAGTAAGAGATCACGTAGTGGAAGGAGTTTAGGTCAAGAGATCTTCAAGCTCATTTCCAACTGGAAAATCAATAAATCTGGGAAGACCAGGGATCTAAGGGCCCAGGAAGTCCAGTGAATACCGGGACAATGTAGCCACTTTTTTTTTTTTCCTGCTACAGGAAGTCATTGACCCTTGTTAATGTTAAAGGCCAGCACATACCAGTGCTGGTTATATTTACACAGTGGGCTAAAATTAGCTGGTGTGCTCTCTGGGCAACCAGGAGGATATAAGACTCCCAATTTATCTAGCAATGCTAATTTTGGCAAAACCAAAATGGACCTTTGGCTGTTCTCAGTGGATAGGCATTCAACAATAACATCCTTTTCCCTCCTTTCCATTTTCTCTACGCTTTAGGAAATTTAAAATATAAATATAGGCTGACTTTGGTTCGGGACAAATACTTACAATCTTGGAAACCTAGTAGAGGTCCTGTAAGCAGGAGAGTTTGGAGACTCCTCTAGGTTAGAAGTAGAACAATGGTACTTGCTGTTTTCCATCAACACTGAAAGAGCAGTGAACTTAGAAGGGCCTAAGCACAGACCTTTCATGGTGAAGTACAATTAGAGCAGCCCAGGGAAGGATGAATGAGGGCCTTGAATTCCATGATAAATGCCACCGCTGCGGGAAGCAGATCTAGATCCCCCAGGGCTGGGATTGTGATTGTTATCACCTTGTCCAAGTGCCTGCAGTCTGTCTTGAAAAAGAAAGAAGCTGCATGGGCTCAACATGAAAGGGTGATATGATCAATTAGTGATGTCTACCAAAAGAGTCCTATCAGGACAGATGGAAGGTATTTTGATATCCAACTATCTCTGGATGAGACAGGAGTAGAGTAATAAGCAGAAACCGACTGAGGTGTGAAATAGACCTGAGTTCTATTTTTATATGGTCAACCCTAGACTTGTCCTATAAGGGTGCTGACATGAATGTGTATGATCTCCTAAATTCAGTTGTTGATATCCTAATGCCCAATGTGATGGTATTAGGAAGTGGCCCTAATACGAGGTCATGAGGGAAGAGTCTCCTCAAATGGGGTTAACGCCCTTATAAAAGGGGCACAGAAGTCTTGCTCATCCCTCCCACCATATGAGGACACAGCAAGAAGGTGCCAGCTAAGGACAAAGAAGGAGTCCTCATCAGAAAGTGACCACACTGGTGTCTTGATCTTGGACTTTCTAGCCTCCAGGACTGTGAGCAATTAATTTCTATTATCTATAAGCTGGCCAGTTGGTGCTATTTTGATATAGCAGCCAGAACAGACTGAAACAACGGTTATCAGGGAAGCTGGTAACAGTAAAAATTTGTATTGAGGATGGATAAATAAAAAGCAGGAAGATCCAGAAGCAACATCACCTGGAAGACAAGTATGGGCTTAAAGCAGAGAAAGGGGAGGAAAAGGTATCAAAACAGGGGTGGGAAGAGCACAGGGACCATGGTGATAGGTCACAGGTGATGTGGTTGGAGGGATATTTACAGGGACTACACCTGAGGAGGGAAATCAAATACTGTACAAGAATGAACAATGTAAGAAAATTTAAAACTTAATAAAAGAAAAAATTAATTTTCAATAAAGTGTAACAATTATATTAGAGGAATTAGAGGGATAGATGACTGGGAAGTGGAGGAAAATCATTGTTCTTCGGGAGTTTAAAAAATATGTCTAAAATTTTTGCCTGTTTTTCTACTGTTGGCCCCTTTTTATTTGTGCTGGCTACTATTACATTTAGTCTTTGCTGACATATGATAGCACACCCCACACTTCGCCAGTTATATTCTGGTTCTGTCTCAACATGTAAATGTGTATATATGTGCACACATGCATGTTTTTAAAGAGTCAATTTAATCAACCTACTCTTATATGGCTTAATTTTGTGTCAAATTTAAAGAGGACTTTTTTTCTATTCCTTTCATAGCTTGATTCTTTCATTCAAATCTTTGACCTATCTAGAATTGATTTTAGTGTATGCTCTGGCAAGTACATTCAATTTTATTTTTTTACCAACTGGCCACTCATTTGAACATTATTTGTGGAACAACTATTTTTTCTACTAATCTGAAGGGTCAGTTTAATGATTTACTAAACCTCCCAATTAATATATATATGTGTGTGTGTGTGTGTGTGTATGTGTACATGTATATACACACATATGCATAGCGCGTATGTAGAGGTGTGTACACACACACACACACACACACACACACACACAAAGTCCTTACTTAAAGTTGTAGAAATAAGGTCTGCAGATAACACAGGTTCAACAACAGCTGGAATTTTTTTTCTTCTCATCAGTGTTATAATGAAACAATGTTTGTATGAAACACTATTGAAGGACCTGCCTCTGTGTGTGTGTGTGTGTGTGTGTGTGTTTAATTTCTTCTGTTTAGGGTTTGTTAACCTTCTTGGATTTGTGGGTTATAGTTTAATCAAATTTGGAAAATTTCAGTCATTATTTGTTTCCTTCTTCTGTATTGATATAACATTGCATTATAACATTATAATAGTTTCAGGTGGTCATCATTGAGAATCAACATGTGTACACATTAACATCACCACTCAAAGTCTTGTCCATCCCCTCCTTTGAAGACTTGTACATAATTACACTTGAATTAAACAATTTGAAGTATCCCACAGTTTACTGATGCTCTGTTCATTTTCAAAATTCTTTTTACTCCTTGTTTCATTTGGAATAGTTCTGTCTTCCTCAAATTCACTAATCACCACTTCCCAAAGTCTGATTTGCCATTAATCCCCTCCAAAGTTGTTTTTCATCTTTCACCTTACACATTGTAGTCTTTATCTCTAGAAACTGAATTGGAATATTTAAAAAAAAAAATCTCCTGTCTCCATTTAACATTTAGAACATTGGAATGTAGTTATGATAACTGTTTTGATGGGCTTGTCTCATAAATCTAACACCCCTTTGAGCTCTAGGTTGATTTTAATTCATTGGAGTTTCTCCTTTATATGAGTTGTATTTTTCTGCTTGGTAAATTTTGATTGGATGCCAGACACTGTGAATTTTACTTTTTTGGGAGCTGGATATTTTTATATTACTATAAATGTTATTGAGCATTTTTTCCTGGGATTCAGATAAGTTATTTAGAAATACTCTGATCCTTTTTGGTCTAGCTTTTAAAATGTGTTAGGCAGGACTGAAGCAGAACTCAGTCAAGGACTAATTTTTCCCGATGACAGCAGCAAGACTCAGTCTTTTGTGTACTTGACCCAAATCCCCATGAGTCATGAAGTTTTCCCGTCTGGCTTGAGGGAATAGGTCATGCTCTTAACTGTCATTGGTGGGCACTATCACCTAAACTTCTTTTGGGTATTTCTTTCCCCACCCTCGTGTAGTTTCTTCACAAGCAGGCACTGCTTGTTACTCAACTGAATACCTGGAGGGGACTCTCTTGTTATTTTCAGAGTGCTCTCTACACGTTGCTTTCTCCTCTGCATTATTCTCTCCTATAAACTCTAGCTGCCTTGTTCTCTCAAGCTCCTGGGAAAATCCCTCAAGTCAGGTAATCCAATGGCCACTGCCAATGGGAAAAATCATAACTCTTACCTGTGTTTTCCTCACCTCTGAACTACAACCTGAGAAGTCTCTCAGTTAGTAATCTCAGACAATCACCGTGTTTGTTCTTATGTTATTTGTTTCCTAACTCTTGGGGATGATTTTCTGCCTAGTGTTCAATGTCTTGTAAAAATATATCTTTTGTCTAGTTTTTATTTTACGTGGGAGAATGAATCTGGTCCCTTTTACTCCATCTTGGCTAGAATCAGAAAGCTAATCTAATGTTAAAATGTTCCCAAGACAGCCATCATGGAGTCTACATGGCTATTAATTGTCTCAGGTAAAAAGAGCCTTTGGTAGTCTTTGGCAGGAGGGTGAGGGGAACTAATGATGATTGTAAACCTGTCTCCCTGAAGCCTCAGTTTCCCCATACAAGGCATTACACTGTTGTGATACTTCTGAACTGGGCCTGGATGAAAGTGGTGCCCCAGCTGAGTGGCTGCTTTATTTAGAAATGGAAAATTACCACAGGCTTACAGAGATACTTTCTACCACCCACCTTGGGAATTTAGAGAATGATAGGATAAAAAGACTGTCAGCTGACTTCAATCAGTAAAGCTCCAAGTCATCTCTGATGTACCGAACTCTAAGAGTTAGAAATTCATAGGTTTCTGAGCCAAATGAGATGCACATTCAATGTAAATAAGAATTAGTCTGTGATTCTGCAGTTTTATTTCCTGACCTGGCGCCTCCTGTAAAAATAGAAACGTCAGTGCCTGGCGATAGTGGATCATGCCAACTGATACTGTGACCCGAAGGACCAAGAAGGCGCTGGCTTCACGGCCAGCTGGCAGGCTGCCACTGCCAATGGGAAAAATCATTCCTCTGTGATAAGACAGCAACAAATGCTTTCCCTGTGGCTGCGATTAAAGCAGGCTCTGCATTATGACAACACTACTTCGAGCTTCACATAGCAGTCATTTTTGCTAAATATTCATATGCTTATTTATACACTCCCAGGCCTTGTCTGAAATCAGGGAGCTTAGAATTTCAGGCACAAACTCTTTCCCTTTTTGGGAAGAAAAATTAGTGGACACAGGCATAAAGGAGTATGCTTAGGAGCTGAGAAAGGGATGAGGAAAGGGAAAAAAGATTCTTTCATCATCTTTAGAAGAACTGTATATTTGCTCTGTCTGCTTGGTCAAAGGCAGTTGCTAATTGTGTAGGGCACATGTCAATGTAAGCACCAATCCCAGCAGCTATATTTGTCTTAACCTAGCAATTCAAAAATGTGTATTGAATGAATGAATGAAGAAATGAAATATCTAGAAAATGGTGCAGTGTCTCCTAGGACAGAAGGTAAGTTTGTCTTTGTAACCGTGGCATCCAAGCAGGGTTCCTGGCATATTGAAGGCATTTAAATACATATTTTTGGGTTAGCTAATGAGCAATAAAAGACAGGGTGGGAAAGAGAAATAAAAAAAGGAGGAAGGGATGAAGGGATGAAGAAGAAAAGAAAGGCAGCATGGAGTGAGGAAGGGAAGGAAAGAAAGACTGATCCAAGGACAGACGAATCCAAGGCTGGCCTGGTCACCCCACATCCTGGGAACAGCACACCTGACTGCTAAGAGGCAACTCTGCTCATCTTTTCCAGCTGTTTGTCACACCTGTTTCAGACCCCTATGGTGAACCTCTCCACAATTTGTTAGTTCTTTGAAACTTACAAAGCATCTCAAAGGTACCTAGAGGACACTGGCCACTAAGAAATTTCACTATTTTACCTTGGAAGGGAGCGGGTCTTTGAGCTCAGAAACCTCATTGTTCATGGGTCCTGAAGACTTCGGTCTTCTTCTCTGTCTGGGAACTTTCTTTCTTCTCATCCAAAAGTCATTCCTTACCCCCTCGCCCCCTCCACAAACATCTATTCAATGGGCTCAGGTACTGAAAACTAGGAGAGACTTCAAGCAATTTGTGCTTTAGGCAACCAGGGGGAAAACCTAGATGCTAGCAAAGAGCATGTGTTCTAGCTAGGATGTGGGTTCAGTTACCATGACAAGACACCCAAATGTGTGAGGACATAAGAGCAGGCTGCAGTGAATAGTCAGTGTGATTGGGGCTTACCTCCTCCATGTGGTCTTGGAGGGACGGAGACTTCTTCCACCTTCTCCTTGCACCAGCCCGCTTGGTGTTTTTATGCACTGCTTGGTGCATGGCCAAATCTCGTCACCTCCATGTCTATGACCCATCTGTGTGTCAGAAGGGAGAGAGGAAGCCAAGCACTTGTCACTTCTTCAAGGAAATGATCTAGACGTGTTCATGTTACTTTCACTTCCAAACTGTTAGGAATAAAACTAATTCCTAAGACCATACCTGGCTGGCCAAAAGTAAGAGGGAATTCTAGTACAAAGAAAAGGAAGAAGAGAATATGTATCAAATATGATTGAGGCTCTATGCTTAAAATATGAAGGATAATATAAGGAAAAGGAGACACAAATCAATACTTTTTTTTTTAAAGATTTATTTATTTATTTATACAAGCACTGGGTACAGTCAGAAGCGTGGGAGTATGACAGGATTCACCAGAGACAGAGTGGGGAACAGAACAGGCAGACTGACGAAGAACACTGCTTAGGGGAGCAGCGGGTGAGACAGGAGAGGTCTGCGCACCATGTGGGACCCTCACCAGTGGCCGGGGATTGAACCAGTGCTACAGAGGCTGCGGGCAGCTTCGCAGCCCAGTGCTCAACCACTGTGCCACCAGGGGAGGCCTACAAATCAATACTTTACCAGATCATTTTTGGCATCAACAACATTATCATTCCCCTCTCATTACTGTGGGTCCGTCATACACCTGTCACTCCATCAGATTTATACGCGTTATCTCTAGCCCCTGACAATAACTCTGCAAGGAAATGATCGTCCGTGTGTTATCTGGGAGTCTGTGGTAGCTTTTCACTGTGTACATTTAGAGAAGTAATAAATTACTTCTCTGTTTGATTTGTGATTAGAGTTTGCCACAAGAGAAATTTGGATGAGATTTGGAAGGTAAGTGAAGCAGCTGCCATTTCTGTACCTGGCACTGTGGCAGCTCCTGCACTTAGTCCAGGTCTGCAGGCTCCCCTTGGCCACAAGGGGCAACACCCGGGCTCCCAGCTTCTCCATCTCTCACTAGATTTTCTCCTTCAAATTCTCTCTACCTGAGCCAGGTGTGTGTGCAACACCATGGTGAAGGCCCGATTATCTCACAGATCACTCATGTCATCAAGGTTGAGGTAGTTTGCTGTGTTTCAGTTTGTCCTCAAGAGCCTTATTTGTCTTCATGGGTCCCAGTTTGTCCTTGCTCTTCCCCATTTCCACTGAAGCCCTCCCTTCCTCTTGCTTTCTCTCTCCTTTCTTTTTCTCCCCCCTCCTTCTACCCCACCCTTCCTCCATGCTTCTTTCTTCCTTTCCCTCCCTGCCAGCACTGTGATCACAGCCCATCACTGTACAAGCTCTAAACCCATATGAAATTCCTCATCCTACACACTCATAGAGTACTTCTCTGGGAAATCATCTGCACATAGTCTAAACATGCAATGGGTAATTGAATTGAAGAATGTGGGAGTGTCTCATGGAACCCAAAGATGGGAAAACAGTTGGGCTACAGCGATGAGAATATCTTCTATATTAAACCAACAACAACACAAAAAAAATCCTTCTTTTAGCTAGTGCTAGTCTCTACTTCATGTGCTAGTCTCTACTTCATTTCTGAGCTCCCCTGCAAATGCAAGAGTTGTCTGCACTTCTTCCTGCTTGACCTCACCCTCTGTAATTCTCCAACACTTAGAAAGCCAGATTCTAACCTATACCACCACCAAACTAAAACATTGTCAGATGCAATGTTTTCACATCCTCAACTCAAGTGAGCTGGTTACTTGGTGACTAGGTGAATGCTGATGTGCACCAACCAGACCCTCCTCAGTGACACTTGCTGGCCCAGCAGCTAAGAGTGAGGAAGGCAGAGTCTTTAGCTGTCAGCCTGTTCAAGGATGATCTCAGCTGCAGACAGCCCATCAGCCAATACCACACTCCTGCTTAGATGGCACCTGTCCAAGGTTTGGCCACCCCAACAGGACTCTGGGCAGTCATTCTAGCACCACAGCCACCTCTGGGTTGGCCAATATCTTTGGGCCTGCATTGCAGCTCAACTTCTACCAGCTCCTGTCTCCTTCCTTTCCTTTCCAAGGAGGTAGAATGCAAAGGGACACCCTTAGATGCTGTATTTTCTCTCATGTTTGCTGTTAAGGGATTCAACCTGAGACGATTCTTCTTTGAATGCTCTTCCTTTGGCTTCTGTGACTCCACTTTTTGTGAGTCTTGCTTCCATTTCCCTGTCAATCCATTCCTGCTTCTTTGCAGCTTCCACTCTGCTCTCTTGCATTTGCTAAATAGGAGTTTCTCATTTCTCTTCCCAAGAGATTTTATCCACTTCTGTTTGCAAGAGCATTCAGCATGTTCATGACCCCAAGGTTGATGTATCCAGCCCAGGCTGCTCTTCAGGGCTTCAGTCTCTAACGTCCAATTTTCTCATTGACATCAGCACTTAGATGACTTATAAGCATCTCAAACCTGTTGTTTCCAAAACTAGGTCTGCTCACATAGTTCCCACTTAAGGGCTACTGAGTGTCCAACAGAGGCTCAGTGAAGATCAGTATGTATGAAGATCCTTGATGCATTATTGTCACTTTGATGATAGTCTTTTTCTTTTAATTTGTTTGTATGTTTATTTATTTATTTATAAATTTTATTTTTATATTCCCCATACAATTGCAACCCCCTTATTTTGTCCCCATCCCTCCTTTCCCTGCCCACCCCCCCATAGTGTGTCTCCGGTTCATAGTTGTTTGTTGATTTTGATTTTTTCTTTCTTATAGCTATTCTTTAACATTTTGATTAACTGAACATATCCATGTACTTTGTATTGATATAACGAATATACATTCTGTTGGTATAGGAAGGAGGTGCTTTGCTCTGTCCACACCCTTAATTCCTGGGAACCAAGAATAAGAAAATGGGAAAGATTTCCAGCACAAAAGTAAGCAAACAAAAGAACAATGTAAACCTTTTCTATAAACAATGCAGGCAATCAAATATTTACTGACCATCCACTTTACATCAGGTACTCCGCTAGTATGTTGAGGATGCTCACCAATGAATAAGACATGACTGCCTGGTTTCACAAAATAATAAAGAAAACATAGTACCATAAGTGAAAAGTCAAGTAATAAGAAGGAATTAAGTATTGACACTTTGTTACTATAGAGTCATACAAAGAAAATAAATATTAGGTTGTTTCTAAACCATACTTTACAAGTAGTTACAAGCACAGAGACTGAACATATGAACAGATCCTTCAACTGTTTTCAGTCCTGTTGAGTGTGTAGCTTAGTAAACATCGGCACTTCAGCTACTTATTTCCATGGTAACAAGACAGTGGTGGAGAGTAATCACATTAATACTTAGGGTAGTTGGAAGAACAATGGCACACACTGTGACTATGTTTCAGGCACAGGCAAGGTGCTTTGGCTAGTATTATCTCATTTAAATCTCATAACCTCACGAGATAGCAACAGTTGCTGAGACTCAGAGAGGTAAAAAGTCTCACATCCTGTAAGTGGTAAGAGCTGGAACTTAAACCTAGGTTTGTTTGGTTTTGATTCATGCTTAAACGTCAGGATTGGAACTTGCCTCACTTCTCATCCCTCATTTTTACCTAAGGGAAGAATGAAAAAAGACCTTCATAAAGTTATATGGCCAAGCAGGCATAAATTCTTTCTGGTACATTCCACCAACAAACTGAAAGGGAGAAGGAAATGTTCGTAGGTGTGTTTTTTACGCAGATTGTTAGAAAGTCCACTTTTCATCCCAAAATACTTCTGAATATGGGGCTGGTGCATGTTTCATGAAGTGGGTAAAGGAAGAAACATGGAGGGTTACTATTCCTGATGCTTGATGAGGAAAGCGTACATTAAGAGTGGTCTAAAATTTAAAGATAAACTGACAACTTTAAGAAGTAGTCAAGACAAGTAAGCTTTAGTTTCTGAAAAAATGAGCAAAACTCTTTGATGGGAATTATCTTTCTAGCAGAAGGTATCCGGGACCTCTGGGGAGCAGTGGTGTGCCACCACTGATGCTCAAGCTTCTGAGAATTGATTGTTAAATTTGCAGAAACTGCTCAAGCAGGTCGACATGTTGATGGTTCTGAGTATCTTACACTGTGGAAATCCATCAGTGCTACCTACCCCCCCAGAGAGCTGGCTGTTAAGGGTTTACCAGAACACCTCTGCCTAGAAGCAGAGAGTCTTGATTAGCGCCTCTTCATCTACCCCAGAGACCTTGGTAGACACAATGTGGGGAAAACTGGGAGTAAAGTGGGTGTAGGGAAGGAAGATGAGGAATACAGTGTGAGAGCATATGATAAACATACCACAGGCAGAGACTACTGCATCTGGCTGCATGTGAGAATTACTGGGGAAACTTGAACAAAAATATAAAGCCTTTTAGATTCTGTGAAATACCCAGCACATTTGACACTCACAGCAGATAAAGATCTCCTTCCTTTATGTGATACAATTATTTTAAAAATAATTATGCAATAATCAGTAATAACTCATCATATTATATGAAAATATAAATCATGTATTATTAGACATGCATATTTAATAAATAACAAACTATTTTATCCATAAAATATCATTCTCTTGATGAATTTTTAGTTTATAAATAGTTAACAATGAAAAAGAACAACTTTCAATTTTAAAATATTATTCATGTATGGGATAAAATCTGCTCATTCCAAAATATAATGTCATACTTCATAATCTACACTCTATTTCATCATTTTAAGTTTGAAACACAGGTGATGGCAAAGAATGGCAAATTTGAAGAAATTCTATTTCTGTACCTTTCTAGACTAGGACTATTACCAATTGCTACCCATGTTTCTTTAGAATGTAGAGAAATGTGGAACTACAGGTGTTAAAGATAAAAACTGAGTCCTAAACAAGACTTGAACTCCAATTATTACAGTTTCTCTGGGAATGAACATGTGTAGTTGAGATTCTGGGTTGGGGACTGACTGTATGACTGAGAGTTCACCAAATTAATTTCCATGTAGAATATGATGTCGGGTCAAGGGAAGTGATAAAAAATAAACTCAGCAACCAATATATCTAGCAAACTAAATAGCAGTTTTAGAACTTGGACCAAAAAAGATTGTGGAGAAGTATTTTTCCCCTGACATTGTTTAGAACTGCCAGCACATGGCGATGAAACAAAGCAGTCTGACTTTCATTTAGTTCTATTATTGTTCTTTAAGTTCTCTAAAGACAATGCACCCACGGAATGCCTGCACCTGGGTGCATCGCTCCCACTGCCCTTGACATGGCACTGCTTAGACCCCACCTCAGACTGAAACACTCAGGATCTCTTGCAGGGAGGGACCCCAAAGTCTATATTTATAAAGAGCTGTCCCATGCAATTCTAATGATCAGCCAGGTTTGGGAACCACTGGTGGGGGAACAACAGAGACAGAAATACTTATGACTCAAAACCGAGAGAGGAGGCTGCATGGATGAGGAGCTGCTCAATTCTCCAAAGGCCGGAAACCCCATCCCCGAGTCACTCATTAGCAGATGTGCTGACCTTGACATGTTCAAAGAATCTCAAGGGAAACTAGAAAGTTCTTTTACTGTCATGAGAGATATTAAGTATGCAGATGTTTACATGTTAAAACAAGAAAACACATTCTTTTATTTAATAACAAATTAGGAGAGTATTTTTTATTGTTTTTCTATAGAATTAAAAAAATCCTTATCAAATGTTCTCCCTCCTTATTAATCTTTTTGTCCTTTCCCCTGACTATCTCAGAAAAGTCTATTCTCAAACAAGGCAGAATATATATTTTTTAAATCTTGTTAGATTTTATTCTTCTGTTCAGTTCTAATATCTTTAGTGGACTTTCTTCCTCACTCAGAATAAAAGCCAAAAATCTGGCTATAGCTACAAAGCCGCCATTCCACCACCACTGACTCTTCCAATTGCATCTCCTCACTCACTCCATTGCAGCCATATTAGTTGCTTACTGTTTCTTAAACTCACTAGGCACTCCAACCTCCAACCTCAGGGCCTTTGCGCTGCCTGTTCCCTCAGCCTGCAACACTCTTCCCTGAGGAATCCACATGGCACCGCCCTTTATCACCCTCAAGTCTGTGTTCAAGTCTCTCACCTGATAAAAAAGAATTTTATTTGCTTTTTTTTTTGGAGTGTTAATGTATTTTTTTTTCACTCTTCTCATATGTATTTTACCTCTGTTAAATTTTTATAAATATATGGATTTCTGCATAGAGGAGACACTTCACATAGGATACATGATTTCTTATATTTGCTTATTTTTTGATTGCAGCTAACACCATGTGTCAGACCATTTATCTTATTTGTTTATCTCCTGTCTCCTCTACTACATTTTTGAGGATGGGGTTTTATCTGTTATGTTTAGTGTTACAACTCTGATGGCTAGAGTCTGCCTAGCACATAGTCAACACTTAACAAATATTTGTGAATGAATGAAATGGGTCAAAATGTATGTGATGAAAAAGAAATGAAAAAAATATAATAACAATAATGGAATTATTTTTTTAAATTTCTTTGTCCCAGCCCTTCTTATCCAGTCACACATTTGGAGGTGACTTTTTAATGACAGAGCTGGATTAGACTCACTTGCCCTTTCATGCATTTATTAAAATGTAGTTGCTACTTTTAATTCTTCCTTCATCTATTACGTTGTAGCTGCTATAATTATTTTCAGTTCTTATGTTGCTGATTTGTGAAATTTAGTTATATCCTTCTTCTATGCATCTCGGGGTATCTTTGCTTCCCCTGTTCCTAAAGTGAAGATATGAACCCCTAACTCCTTCCTTCACTCTCCTTCTTGCCCTCCACCCAATTTTCATTGCCTTTCCAAAGGCCTTCATTTTCATCACCACACAGACTTGAATCTTATGCTTCATAACTGAAATCTGTAGGAGAGTGTAGCTAGTCTGAGCACACATTTCCCTCCCTCTTCCCATCTCTGTTTTATATTTGGGGAGAAACGGGAATTTTTGCCAAGGCAGGGGTTGGGGGGAAGGCAGATGACTCCTCAGGAAGATTTCACACAGCCTTCATGGTCAAGGAATGGGCTGGCCTCAGAGGCACATTCTCCACATAGACCTAAAAAGGTGTAGTTCTTCGGGGAGGATCATGTTGACTAAGTTCCCAAGACTGACGTGTCCAAGGCACATTCCACAGAGAAACAAAACTGTTGGGCCAAAAGGGAGGTGGGTAAGACTGAGCAATACAGTCTCCCAGAAGACAGACAAGGAAGAAACTAAATCATAAAGGTAGGTTGGTGAGCATAGAGTCCAAACACGGAGCTAGATGAAATGGGCACTGAATCTCTATAGATGCAGATAGCCCGATGAACGCTCTCACAGGAAGAAATGATCGCACCCATGTAACCATAGTTCTTCATGATCTGGTGTCTGCGACCTCCTTTACTGGAGCATTACTCCCTTTCTATGCCTTCATTGTTGATTGACCCCCTTCTGACCAACATATGTCTTATATTTTTTCTATAATTTCTATTAAAATCAAGCTTAATTAGTCTGTAAGCCATTCTCCCTAAAGTGAATTAGCACACTCTGTATTAAAATAATTCTCTGAGAACCATCTTATTTCCTTTATTCCAAAACTTTCATCCAGTCATACCACTATTGCCTTCAGCTAAGAATGTCTATTTTCTATTGATTGAAGGTATCCTAGAAATTCAGTATCTCACAAATATGGCAAGCTGAGCATCATATTTCTGTAGTAAGCACATTTTTGAGATGGATAGAGGCATTTCTGCAACAGCCCCAAGACTACTTGGATGTCAGACCAGGTTCATGCTGGGCCTGGACTTGTTTATAGCTGCTGTGACTTAATGATTTACCACCAGATGGTCCATCAGATTTTAAGAGGAACTGAACAAGGAATATTAACATTAATCATTTATGTGTGGGGCTTAGGGTTTCTTTGGAATTGTTTACTTTTGTATGGAATTATTTAGTAGTATAGCTTATGATGCAGCAAAATGGAAGGAAGGGAGTCAAGAAGGAAGGAAGGAAGGATGACCTGCTGCAAGTGTTTCTTTTGTTCTTAGGATGTAGTTCAGATTATGACTTACGAGATCCAGATCTGGTCCCTCTTGACTTCTGTCATCATCTCTCACCATCCCTCCCCTAAGGCACCATTTTCTAGTCATGCTGAACTTCTTTAGTTTTTGAGTCTTCTTCACCTTCTTGTCAGGTTTCCAACATACTCTTCCCCCTCACTATAATACCCTTCTTGTCACCTCTCTCCTGTTATCAGGTTAAATGTCACTTTCCTGATTGGGCAGCTCTGCAGGGTTCCCCCATTCTTGCCCTATATTGAAAGTAATACTTCTCAATACAACTATTGCTGAAACCAATTATGAATCAATAACAACAAAACCCCCAAGCCCCAAAACCAACACCCTCTACACACTATTACTTGTTTCATTATACCTAATTCCCTGCTAGAGTGCTGGCCTCGGAGGCCAGGGATGTGTGACTGTGCACGCTGCTGAGTTTCTGTAGCATGTGGCATGCAGCTGACACTTAGTGACTGTGTTGAATAAAGGTGTCTAGTTTGTCCATAGCTTTGAAGGTGGGACTATATGAAACTGCATCTATAGTCACAATATATATTGGGGCAGCTCACAATACAGTGTGACATGACACTGATACCAGGGAGTAACGCATGTGCATGAGAAGTAAAAGTGAGCAATGAGAAAGGGACAGATAAGATGGAGAATCAGAATGACAGACAAAGGATATTCCCTGGGAAGCAGGGCAGAGATTTCCAACAGTCACACCCGATACGTTGCCTCAATATCCAGGTGGAGGTGATAAGAGTTGGAGTCCAAATTGGTTCCATTTTCAAAGATGGAAACCTGTTATTTCACCTGTCACCCTAGAAAAACTGGGCTTTTCTACAGTCTACTTCCTGATCTTGATGACCTCCACAACTTGGGAGCACCAAAATAGGCATAGCCTCAGCCACGACAATGTAAACATTCTTGAAGTCAGATATGAAATCTTCAACCTTGGAACTCTTACTACACAAAGGCTGCCCAAAGCTGTCAGACTAGGAGTCACCCACAAGGTGTACTGCTTAGCTAGCTGCCAGGTCCCTGGAGGGCTGGGTGTCATTGCCTAAAGGAGAGGAGATGGGTAAGAGCAAAGTCAGATTCTAAGGCTACCATCAAACATAAATCAGCTCATGCCATTGCCCACTCAATACCCTCCACCCACTCCAGTGAGCAGATGCCAGAATGGCTGATAGACCCCTCAGGATTTGGTCTACAGTCCCTCCCTTTCCTCTTTCTCTTCCTCTTTCTACTACTATTCACTACTATTGCCTCAAGTGGACAGTTTGTGCACAAAAACATAGAGAGCACAATGCTGTTCCTCCTGCCTGGAAGGGCATGGCCTCATCTTGAAAACCTAGGCAAATCCTGACAGCACTAACTGCTTGATGTTGTCAGGACCCTGTACTCCCAGTAGCTGAGCAGCAAAAGTTCTTTCTAAAAGGGAACTCCAAGTGGTTTACTGCATGGCTGCCACTCTCCCCAAAGTAATTTTTTCAGGGGCTTTCTCTATCATCACCTCCAACCTGACATCCACAAGTGGTCTGGGTATCCCAATTATGCGCTGTCCCAGTATCTGCACTCCCCTGTCACCACACATTCACACTTAGCTCATCTCTATCTCTCACTGGGGTGATGGAATTTTTATTCATCATTGGATCCCAATCCTAACCAGGGCTCAGCCCATGGAAGATATTCCGCAGATGGCCATTGAATAAATGATTACCAGCTACCTCCATTCTCTCAACCTGCTATAGAATTAATGAATTATCTGGAACCTAGTGGATATATGAAAGTGGGAGTGTCATTGAGAGCTGTGAGGTCAGTTTCAGTTCTGGTTGTTATATTCTGTTTGCTGATTTTTCCTAATAATCACTGCCACTTTTACCTTGGATTTGAGCATGGGAAACCTGCCGAGGACATGCAGCTTCAAAGAGCTCAGAAGAAATTTGTCACAAGTGCACATACACACACACTCCACAATCACACGTGCATACACACACACACACATCCTATAATCACACACTCTTTGTAAACATCAAGCAGACCACATCTACAAGAAAAATTCCATGAAATTTTTATTTCAAACCAATCCTCTCCAGACTTTCCAACCCCATTCTTGTAAAGATCTGAAGAAATAATGAGAAAAGGACTTACAATTTCTCTGTAGAACAGGGCGTGTTTCTAAACTGTGGTGGGTGGTGGAAACACCCAGTGCTCTGGCCATACCTGATAGCAATTTACATCATAATATCTGGGCAGGAAGCAGAGTTCCAGTGCCCCAGATACTTCCAATGTGCAGCCAGGTTCAGAATCATTGCTCTGGAATCTTCCTTTTATTGAGTATTCTCATTTTCCCTTAATGTATTGATGTAAAATGGTTGCTTGGCCATCTCACATGCACCCTAGAGACAATGAACTTTAAGCCCTCATGATTTAGTCTATACTGTTGGGGCACAAAGAGAAGAAGAAAAATGTTTTTTTTTTTTTTTTTGTACTGTGTATTTAAGCTATTCCAATAATCCCCAAAATATCCATAATACCCATTATCACCCAAATTTCTTATTTATTTATTTATTTTTTAAGATTGATTTATTTATGCATACAAGAGCTGGGGTACAGGCCAGAGATGGGAGTGGTAAGAGGTTCCACCAGAGGATTCACCAGAGACAGGGAGCAGAACAGGCAGACTAACTGAAATACACTGCTGAGGGGAACAGTGGGCGAGACAGGAGAGGTCTGCTGTGCCATGTGGTTTGCTCTCTGGTCGGCTGGGGATCGAACTCGTGCTGCAGAGGCTGTGGATTGCTTCATAGTGCGGTTCTTAACCCCTTGTGCCACCAAGGAGGCCCCAAATTTCTTTTTTTATAAAAAAAAAATATTGCTATCATACACTGCTCATAGGACATAAAGTTACAGATGCAAAAATGTCCTTCACTTTAAAAATAAAAGCATGTACAAAAAGGAAAATATAAACTACTGACATAATTTGTTCAGGGATGGAATAATTATGGATAATTTTAATGTTAATTTTCTCCAAGTATTTTTCTGTAATTTCTAATTCTCTAGAATAAATAGCCAGAAAACCCAATAAAAATAAATTTTTAAAAGGGATATTAAAAATATATTACCCCACACTTTTTACTATAGTGTAATTTTCACAGAAAAAAGTTTAAGAAAATACTTTTAAGTAATAATTTAATGTTGCTATTGGCTTTTCCTCACAATAAAACATCTGTCATGACATGATTTAAATGGCTAGACAGTCTCAGTTAACATCAGGTCCAGTCCTACAATTCGTTCATGTCTCTTTTGGCCCCCAAGGTTAGCTCAGTCTAGGTACAGCTGCTGTAATTCTGCAATTAGAGCAAGTTGGCACATTTAAAGGACACAAGTCTTTGCAGCCCTCACCACTTTTGTAGTAAATGGAGAAAATGAGAGGGAAACTGAAGAATCATTCAGTTAAGAGAATGGGAAAGAAAGGAGGAAAGGGAAGTGGCGTGGAGCGGGGGGCCTTAGGAGGGCTTGTATTCCCACTTACAAAATCCTGGAAATGAGAGAAAGCAATGGTGAGCCCTGACACTTGCTTGCTAAGTTCCTCCTCTGCCAGGCTTGATCCTAAGTGCTTTGTTTAAAAGATTTCATTCATTCTTTATAACCCCCTCGAGGAAGGTGGTATTTTCTACGCTTCACAGATGTGGCCACTGAGACTCAGAGAACTAACTTACCAAGTGTAACACTGTGATTTATAGTAAGAAATACATATTTGGTTTTTGGCCCTGTCCCTGACATAGAGCTGCTAACACCCCTATAAATTCCTAAGTAATAAGAGCACCAGGAGCATCTTTTGTTCTACCAAGACAACTCTGGCTGGGTTCCTGTTTTAGGACTGATCACTAGAAAAAACTGGCCATGATTTGAAGCTTAGAATTTCCAGCTCCACCCACCACCCTTCTAGAAAGATGGTGTAAGGTCAGGACTGGACACAGAGCAGGTTTTCTTTGATCCCATGCAGACCGGGTAAAGGAGCAGTCAGAATCCTTTGTGGCTTTTTGCAGGTAGGTCTTTTTATTGGGATTTACCCGGTACACAGCAGGTAAGGGTGCTGGGGGGCCGGGAGGCTGGCAGTCCTCCCAGCCCCCAGCAAATCCACACTCTCTCTGGGCTCTCTGGCATTCTCTGCTTCTGCTTCTCTTGCTTCTCTCTCGGCTTCTCTTTTGGCTTCTGCTGCTCTTCTCGGCTTCTAATGGTGTCCCCTGACGCCGCCCTTAAAAAAGCACAGTCTCAGCCCAGGTGAATCCCATCTACCTATGCCCACACCTACTCCAGGTGCCTGCCATCAGGCATGCATTCAGGACCGCAGGGTCCATCATCTTTCCTGATGGCGGGAGAGCAGAAAAGCCTGACATTTTTCCTTACCCTACAGGTCGGAAGAGCTGGAGTTAGTAATTGATTATCCCTACATGGAAACCTTTATAAAGTTCCAATAGTATGGGGTTCAGAGAACTTCCAGATGGGTGGACACATCCATAAATGTGAAGGAAGACACCTCCAAATGCATGGGGACAGAAAATCCTGCACTTGGAGCCCTGTCAGGTTTGCCCTTGGTATTTCTTCCTCTGATTATTCCTCTGTATCCTTTATCACATCCTTTAATAAAATGGTAAGCATATGTAAATGTTTCTCTGAGTTCTGTGGACTGTTCCAGCAAACAATAGAATCCAAGGGGGAGGAGGTGAGAGGAACCTTCAACTTGTAGTTGAACAGAAGTTGTGGATGACCTGGGGACCCACTCTATGTGATTGGCATCTGCAGTGGGAGATAGTCTCCCGAGACTGATCAGCTGACCTATGGGATTTAAGATATTCCCAAATAGAGAGTGTGCGAACTGAGTTAAGTTGTAGGACACCCAGCTGGTGTCAGAGAATTATTTGGTGTGGGGGACAAACTCACACACTGGTGACCAGAAGTGTCAAAACTGAAGCATTTTGTGTACAAGTAGAGGAGAAACACATTGCAGGTTTTTCTAATACAGTAAGATTATCCATTCTAGTAAATGATAGAATTGGATGGAATTCAAACTACCTTCATAGCTCACTCTGAAAATATGTGTATATGTGTGTCTGCTGTGTGAGCTGGGTAAAGGCCATGTCTCTGCCATTGACGGAGATGGAACACAGTTGGTGTCCAGTGCTAGCAGCACCTTCCCCTCTATGCGGAAAGAAGAGTTTAGAAAAGCAAGAGAAAGTATGGAAGATGACACCTGTAGGAGCTGGTTCAGGATCCACCTCTGGGGTGTGCTGACCAAGTGTGTCAACACCCACCTCGTGGATCCCAGGGTACCCAACATCGCCTTTCCCAGGATCTAGGAGTGGTTTCTGCAGGGCAGATAGTAGAGTAAGTACCTTAGGATCAGGAGAACTAAGAGAAAAGTCTTTAGCTTTTGGAGAGATGTAGTCCCCAGTGGGTTTGGGAAGAAAATTTCAGACTCAGGGAACATTGTCTGAAATTTTCAGACAAAAAAAGATCTGAGCTAGCAGGAATTAGACTAAAACTACCATATTCTGACCCAGGCTTCCTTGAGCTAACTCCTGATACTCCTTATGTTGTAAAGTCAGTTCTCTAAATCAGCTACCTGAGTGTGATGCTGCTAGTGGTCACCTTGTTTGTAGGAAGGGAGATGGAAGATACTTCAGAACCACAGTTCCTCACATCTTGCCCCTCACCCTTATATTATTCCATTTTATAATAGAGGAAACAAAGTTTCAGGGAGATTATGTGGATTGTTGCAGGCCAAAGGGCCCTTCAGCAGCAGTGAGGATTTAAATGAAAGCCTGTCAAAGTACAAATTTTTGTACTTTGTTGGTCATATTTCTACTGGAGAGGCCTTTGCAACAGGATCTATTCATTCCCAAATTTTCTTTATTAAAGGTAGCTTCCACAAAAATCTAAATAAATCATAAAGACAATATTCTGCTTTTTGCAATCTTTATTTTGCCCCTCAGAGATTTCCATGGAGCCAAAGAGACATGAATGGAAGCCTCTGGTTGTCAGTTTCCATTACATTCAGGAGCAAGGATGTCCAAGAAGGTCTGAGCAGTAGGTTGTTTTTTTCACCAGACATATATATTAAGCAACTAGCTTCTTGCTGAGATGGGACAAGTTTTTCCAAAGCCTCTTTGAAATCACTCTGAAACTATGAATCCAGAAGAATAAATTAGATATGACTGTCCAATGTGGGACATTTAC
Source organism: Talpa occidentalis (assembly GCF_014898055.3). Taxonomy (NCBI): domain Eukaryota; kingdom Metazoa; phylum Chordata; class Mammalia; order Eulipotyphla; family Talpidae; genus Talpa; species Talpa occidentalis. Next base: position 27,399,772 of record NW_023605194.1, read on the forward strand.
CATTTATTTTGAACTTTTTGCTCTTTTTCAAAATTATTTTTGAATATATAAAAAGAATGTTTATTGTAAAATATTAAAACTATACAAATATATGAACATTTATTTTCACTCACACTTTAAGAGGAATCTATTAGTGATATTGAGTGTGTATTGCAAGATTCTTTGCCATTTTTACAGCCACCCCTCCCCCCACGGGCGCATACGTGTGCACACCAAGTTATTTGACTTCATTTTTCACAAAAATGAGCATATCCTCCATATTGCATTCTGTGACTTACAACTTAATACATGCCATGTGGGTTTTTATGTCTATCATTCATACATGGGAAAAACACTATTTTCCAGATTTCCCGGAGGATTAATTGTATGTTAAAAAGTACCCAAGGTTTAGAGATGGTCACGGATGTGTTACCTTACACAGAGATATTGTACAGAGTAGGTGGTGAGTTCCAAAGAGAGTAAGTACAGGGAAGCAATTTCTCATTTTCCCACTCTGAATGGGACACTTCGTGATCTGCATATTATAGAAACATGAAAGTGAGGTCAGGCTTGGCAGGGAAATTGCTGGCTACAAGCTTTTAGGACAATTAAGAAACAGCAGGATCATTCTGGCACAAGCTTCAACCAGTTGGCAGAAAAATGCCTCTTCTGCTCCTACGGTGACTGGCAATTCTGAGTAAGTGGCTAAAATTGCCTTTTATGTCTGTCGGCAACTTCTTTCTTGAAGTTTTTAAGTCTCGTTGAATTCTCTTTGATAATGGGGTATCTTCTCTATTAGGGCAAATCTGACATCTATAAGGGTTATTTCAATTCTTCCAGGACAAAAATTCTCTTGTTTCCAGAGTTAGAACCCTTGAAAACTTGCTTACTTCTAGAAATGAATTTTTTTCTCGTTTCTTTTTTAAGGTTTTGTTCTTTAGTATTTTTTCTTGAAGGCATTTGTTACCATATACAAAGACCATATTTCATATGATTAGTGACATGCTAATAAGCATTTTGAAATATTAAAAATAGCTCACAGCCCCCTTTATTATCTTTGGTGAAATTCAAGGACTTGGAACCCTAGGTAGGACATTATTAACTGAAAATGTCCCTACTCACTTAAATTATAAGCTGTCAATAAATATTATTTTTTCTTCCAACTTTAATTTACAGGTCTCTCTGAAGCAGTTGCTCCTCCCATCCCCAATACCTAGCCAGGACAGCGTCCGTAATTGCTTGTTAGCTTATTGCTGAAAACCCCAAGTTGAGAGCCTGTACTGTGTAAATGGTTGAGTGTGGCCTTGGAACTCCAATGGCTGGTCCACAGCCAAGTTCTACCACATATTCACTTAGCACCTCCATAAAGTGGAGAAGCTGGTGGAACCTACTTTCTGAAGTTGTTTGAAAATTAATGAATCGATGTAATAAAAGCACCTAGAATGCTACCTGGACCATAAAGTGTTAGTTATTACTGTTTCCTTTATATTTAAGGCCACTTCTCTAACTTTCATTATTGGAATGAGGTCAGAAGCTATTTAGGCCACCGAGAAAGGAAAACCTTCTCATCTTGTCCCCTGTGTCATTAAGAGAAACAAAGAGGAAGAAGATGATATAAATCCAGCCACTTTCCCAGTATGAGGTCAAGAAAGAGTGGGGCTTGGCGCCAGGCCACCTGGCTTGACTCCACACTCGCTGAGACCCTGATGCCCTCATCTATGTAGGGGCTAAAACACCCCCTTGCCATTGGGCTGCTGGGAAGACGAAGACAGAACAAAGTAGTTTTACATAGTGAGTGCTCCATGAAGATGGCTACTATGTGGACTCAAATGCCATAGATTCACCTCCATTGAGCACCTACTGTGTGTTACTAAGTGTGGGGAGTTCATGTGATGATGACCTTTCAAGGAAAACTCATTCTCCTCATTTAACAAAGGAGACAAAGGCTTTGAAAGGTTAAATCATGTAGAGCAGCTCTCTATGTTAGGTGATGGAGCAAAAACATGAACCCCAGCCTTCAGGTCACAGGTTCATGCTCTTGCTTCTAGAAAACCCCAGGTATGTCCAATCACCGCCTGATTAGCCTGAGATCTACAGTACCACTCGGTAAACAGGGTGGAGGGCGGGTTAGTTTCTGCTTTCCTTACTATCAGAAACCTTTTCAATTATTATTTTTTTTTTTGATGATCAACACAAATGCAAACTATACCATACTTTTAACAGTAAAATGATAGTTTTTTTATGATCATGCTCAGGTTCTTTACCCTCAGAGCTGCATGGATTTTCCAAAATGTCTAAATGACTCTCTGAAACTTTTCAGTCAGGAGAGCTTTTCCTTTTCCATTGATTCTGAAACAGTGAGTTGACTCCCTTCTGGAAGCCTTTTTAAGTCATTACAAATAGCATTTATCTTTATGGTTTTCAAGTGACCTTTTAGTGCAGGCATTTTTTTCTTCTCCCTGGGATGGGTTCTGACATCATTCTCAAGGAACACAAAGGCCTCCCCTAGATTGATTTATCCCGCTGTGGCTTTGGAAAGGGTCTCTCCTCTGACCATGTTTTAATTCAAATGTTGGGGAGGAAATATTTAGCAGTCCTCTCTCTTCCTAATTTTTCTTAAGGTTTTTTTGTTTGTTTGTTTGTTTTTTCAGTCTGCTATTCTAATATCTGCCTGGAGAACTTTATTGCCCCCAGCCAGAAGTATGGCTTTGTGTCTTTTAGTCAATTATTTCTTATCTTTGGCTACTTCTGCTCTTTTTTAATTCAAATTAACCAGCATCTGTTCCCAGGAATTGATGCCAAGGTGCCACCCAGCTTAGAGAAACTAATCTTTGATCTTTTTCTTTTGCCTCTTCTTGGTACAACACATTAGTTATCATCCTAAAGGCCCCCACATTCTCATGATTCCCTTTGCAAATTTACTTGGGATTTAAAAGAAAAGACTTTAAAAGAAGAGCTATGAAGCTTATTCATATTAAATTCTGGATTATAGTTGCCAAAAGCTGTGTGGTTCTCTCTGAGTTTACTCTCTCCTGCCTGGACGTGGTGTGGTATAACAGAGCAGAGGGATTCTCAGTCTTGGCTCTTCCCATGCTGTGTCCTTGGTAAGTTACCCAGGTAGTTTTTTCACTGGCACAATGGTGGGGGCCACCTTCATAGGTCAAAACCCATGTCAGGAGAGAGGCACAGGGTGCCACCTTCCTCACCAAAATAGTCTCTGCTGTTTGCAGTTCTTTTATTGAGTTTTTTTTTTTTAATTTTTATTTTATTTTTTATTTTATTTTATTTTTTTTTTATAGAGGCATGCTTTATTTATTTGTTTGCTGGTTTGTTTGTTTGTTTTGTTTATACATGCACTGGGTACAGTTAGAAGCGCGGGAGGGTGAGAGAATTCACCAGAGCCAGAGCGGGGAGCAGAGCAGGCAGAAGGACCAAAGTACACTGCTGAGGGGAGCAGCGGGCGGCAGGAGAGGTCTGCACGCCATGTGGGACCCTCCTCCGGTGGCCGGGGAGCAGCCGGGGATCGAACCGGCGCCACAGAGGCCGCGGGCAGCTTCTCAACCCAGCGCTCAACCGCTGCGCCACCGGGGAGGCCCTTTTTTAATTTTTAAATGTAGTTTTTTCTCCCTTACATCTTTAGGTTTTTGGTGTGACTATATCCCCTCTTAAAAAAGAGCTAACAATGATTTTGCAGTTATCATATTGAGGTGAAATTCTGGTCTAATTTTAGAAGAATACCTAGATATTATGATTCTCCTGAACTCTAAATTACTGTTATAGGCATTTTAAAAAACATGAGTTGATAAACTCATCTAAGATGGAATTAAAAGAAGCTGGGCCTCCCCTGGTGGCGCAGCGGTTGAGCGCTGGGCTGCGAGGCTGCCCGCAGCCTCTGCAGCACCAGTTCGTTCCCTGGCCAGCGGCAAGGGTCCCACAAAAAAAAAAAAGGAAGCAATTTTTAAAAAGTGTTGAAAGTCACTCATTCAGGGCCTCTCTGGTGGCGCAAGGCATTAAGCACCGCACTGTGATGCAATCCACAGCCTATGCAGCACGAGTACAATCTCTGGCCGGCCAGGGAGAAACCCACATGGTGAGGCAGACCTCTCCTGTCTCGCCTGCTGCTCCCCTCAGCAGTGTATTTCAGTCAATCTGCCTGTTCTGCTCCCCACTCTGTCTCTGGTGGATCCTTTCACCCCCCGCATCTCTGGCCTGTACCCCAGCTCTTGTATGCATAAATAAATAAATCTAAAAAAAAAAGTCACTCATTCAATCAAGTCTTTCCTTAATGACTGCTCTGTGTCAGGCACTGTGTTAGACCCAGGTAATATAATAATACCAGGAAAACATCTACCTGAAACTTACAGTCCATGTGATACCTTCTGCCGACACAATGGCAGTTTAACTGTGAGTTGTAGTTTTTTAAATTCAGGTGTAGAGTTTGTAACTTGCCAGGAAGTCATGTTAAAAGGGTGATTCCTAGGGAAATTCCACGTGAAAACTTTCTGTGATTTCCAAGAAGAGTTTATCTCCTGGACACTTTGCTAAGGAGTTGGACCTTTTTACCCAGAGCCATGAACCTGAATAAGTTAACCCCTGCTATGGAAGCAAGTGAGGGCCAGTCTAAAAGAAGGATGTGCAAATTACTGCTTCTGGGCCAAGTTTAGCCCACTGCCTGTATCTGCATGGCTGTGAGAACAGTTTTTACAATTTTAAAGGCTTAAAAAAAATCAAAAGAGAACAAAATTTTGTGGCACATGAAAACTGTATGAAATTCTGATTCAGTGTCCATAAATAAAATTTTATTGGCACTGAATCATGTCCATTCATTTATGTATTGTCTATGGTGGTTTTGTCTATAATGGCAGAGAGTTGCAACAGAGACTGCATAGCTTGCAAAGCCTGAAATATTAATTTTCCGGTCCTTTAAAGAAAATATTTTTTGACCTCTGGCCTAGAAGACTTTTTAGTGCCATCACTTTCCATTGTGCAGCTGTGGTCATCTCTTGAGTTGCCTAGAGACATACTAACCCCAAAGAGCTCCCTCCCTCTGCATGGTGCAAAACACAGAGAAGGGAAATTTATAAGAGGTTCAAAATACTTAAGCCACTTGGGTGTGCAAGAAATATATTATTATTTTCTCTAATGAAACATAATGCACTTAATGCCAGAGCCTTCAATCTTACTCATTTCCACAAGACCTCTGTTTTCTCAATCATTTCATCTTAAATCTCAGTTAACTTTGGATTTTCTCTTGTGTCTTCTTCTCCCCTAGCAGGGCAACCTACATGGCATTGTGGCAAAGCCTGCCTCTCCTGAGATGTAGGCCACCTCTAGTTGCTGGCATCCCAAGAAAGTCCAAAATCCCCAACCATGCCAGTCCCACTGCACTGTCCCTTTGTCACTTCTGCCAGATACTTCCAGGATATCTCTGCTGCTCCTAAACCCTCGTAAGAATAGAAATGTACATTATTCTTCCATGCTTTCTTGGGGCTGCTGTAGCTCTGGACTTGGCACTCAGGATGCTGGGGTGGAACTGGAGCACAATGTCCTCGCCCTAAATGTGCTATCCTGCCTCATCACACAGCCAGCTTCTTGGATGGAAACACCCAGGCCTGCTATTGCTCCATGGACAGTGGAGTCAAACAGGATGTGTTCTCTTTAGGGCTGTGATCTAAAGCAGGAAGGGTGGAGGGAGGAGCAGGCTTTTGCTTGATAGGTCTTTCAGAAAAAAGCCTATTTGTCTTTCCCAGTTTCATGCATGTTCCAGCTTAAGTCCAAACTACTGGCTCGGTTTGATTCAGCAACTTCAGGCTTGGGTTAGGCCAGATGGAAAATCAGTCGTGGAAAAACGAAAATGTGAAAAAACCAAGGCAGAGAAGGTCATTCACCCCCTCATAAATCTAAACACACTAAGTCCATTGAAGGACTTGCCAGGAAAATGCTATTTTCAGTTTTCTCCATGGGTTCAATTTATCTTTACTGCTAAGTAGTCAAGTTGAATTAGATCCAGAACTAGATACAATTTGACCCTTTTTCTTTGAAGCGAGTTACCCCCCACCTCTCTGCAAGACCGGACTACCGCATCCTAAGGATTGGCATTCCCCACGTTAGGAATCACAAGAGAGCTTCCTTATGGATATCTGAGTTGGGAGCCACTTAAGTTTCCCTTTCTCAGATAAACGAGTAATTGCCTCTTTTCTTCTATATCTCATTAAGGATGAGAAACAGTTACTCGGGATTGCACTTCAGTTCACAGGGTTTTGCTTTTTGAAGATGGCAATTTTTCTGCATCTTATGCTCTACCTTGGTTTGAAGCTTAGTCGCATCTATCATCTGACCTTTCAAGTTTGGAGTTTTGAAAGATATATAGTAGAATGGAATACAAGGAAGGACACATTTGTCCAAGCAACTTGGGTGGCCAAATTAACCCCCGTGTCAGGGAGGGGGTGGATTAGAGGCTGGAATGCCCACACCTCCATAATGTGACCACAATTGTGTGTAAAGATAAAATATGCAAGGCTTTCACACATTCCTCAACCTCTACTGGCAAGTATCACAGTTTCCATTCTATAAAGATAGGGCCCAAGTAGAAGAGAGACGTCTAGGTGTATTTTCCATCTGGATGGCAAAATGGAAATTGACTTCTAATTTTTTCTTTTATGTAGAAGAACTGTGATGTAGGCCAGAGGTACAGGTGAGAGCATTCACCAGAGACAGAGTGAGGAGGAGAACAGGTGGATTTGTTGAAAGACACTGCTGAGGGGAGCAGCAGTCGAGAAAGGAGAGGTCTGTTGCTGTGCCGTATGAGGGTCAGCTCCCAGGGATCAAACTCAGAATCTGTAAGATATTAAAAGTGTGTTGTTTTAAGCTACTGAGTTTTAGAGTAATTTGTTTGCTGCAATAGATAATTAATAAAGTCCTTCTTGGGATAATGTTTTATTTGTAGTGAAATTTTATATTATATGCATTATTTATGATGTTTATGTTAAAGCCTAATGGGCAATCAAAGTATCTAGCCAGCTTTCAACTGGAATAGGGGTGATAAAATAAATGGCCATATCATTATATATTTAAACTGTCCAAACTTGATCACACATGTATGTTTCTAGATAAATGAGTGGACACCCTCAAATGTTCCTCCATGTGGATAAATTGAGTGGACAAAGAGAAAGTGAGTTACAGTTTTATCAATTCCACTTTATAGCAAGTGAAAAGGATATTGTGATGGTTTTATAATATGCCTGAAAATTACTTGGCACCCCTCTCACTGAGAATGGAAAGTCTCTGTCCCCTCCCATGGAATCTGGGTCAACCATAGTGACCTGTTTATAACCAGGATTGTCTCAATTTAACAGCCACAGTTAAAGCCCAGCCAAAAGGCAGACATACAAGTGAGGGCACCTCCCAACGACCTGTCCCCAACCATCAAGTCTCTTCCAAGTCTTAATTCTTCAACCTGAGTCCCCAGATAGCAAAGAGCCTAGATAAGGTACGCCCGCTGTCTCTGTCCAAACTCCTCTCCCACAGAACCCATGAGCATTAAATAAAATGATTAAAATTTGGGGTGGTTTGTTACATAGCAATAACAACCAGAAACAAACAGAAATAGTTCTTCATCTTTCTGATTAGTTGAAAACAATTCAAGTCAGCAATAAGGACTAATTAACCAAATGAGTTTAAGCCAGGCATGACTCTTAAAGACCTCAACTTCAGGGCAAAATGTAAGGTTCAGTAGGAGGTTGGCAATAGGAGAGGCCAAGTAGAGAGACCTTGGCTTTGCTCTGCTGTAGTTTTCTTTTGCAAATTGCAAAAGAGGAGAACATTAAAAGACTTGTTAAGTAAGATGTATAGCTATATAGATATGGAAACCATAAGCACAGATTTAATCTTTGAGTCTTCCTCCACTTGCAAAAATTGGCACTTGTGAAAATTTTAAATACAGAAACACAAGAAATAATGAGACATTCACTGCTACCACCCAGAATTCATCCAAGGTTAATATTTTTGGACATAGTTGCTTTTATAAATGTTTACAAATAGTAAATAGGCAGTTAGATACCTTTAAAGCTCCCCATTTACTATCTTATTCCAACTTATCCCAATCCCCAGAGGTAACTGGTACCCTGACTTTAGTGTTTCTCTGTTGCCTTTACCTTTTAATTCTTTTGAGAACAAACACTTCTGATGGTTATCTTCTAATTGAATTTTTGAGAGCTATATTTAGTGATATCGTCATTAATAAATACACTGACTTGGTTAAGACAACAGACAAGTGTTCGCTCTCTCCCTTACCAGTGGATTAAAAATCCTAGGATACATGCTCTCCATCTAGTGGTAAGAATGGGATAACCACAGGTGCACATATGTCTGATGTAGAGGAATGAGCACGAATAAAGTGACTTCTATGGACAGGATGTTCTGCTAGTCTCTGTGAATAAGATGATAAACTAAACATAGACTATGGCCACCAGTGCTCACAATCCAGAGACTATTTACCATGTGCTCATCACCATATGAGGAATATGGCGGCTCAGAGAAGTCAAACAACTTGCTCAAGGTCATACAGCATCGAGTAGCACAGAAGTGGTCCAAACTAACGTCAAATCCCATTCTCTAAACTGAAAATCTTGATATTCCTTTAAAACATTATTTTGATATTAAAGCAAATACAGAGTCCTTATGACAAAGAATGCAAATTTTCATGAATTTTGAGGCTTAAGGAGAAGAATCTTCAAACATACTTGGCCTGTTTCTTGGGTGACTCCATAACCTCAGATCCTGCCTTTAGAGGACCCAGGGGGGAAAATGTTGAGAAGCTCTGCCTGGGGGTGGTATTGCAACAGAAAACAGTAGATGGTTCAGAGAAGGGAATGGGGAAGGCTGAAACCCCATTACAGGCATGGTGTACAAAAACCGTTAGCACCTGGATCAGCAGGCACTGACCAATCTTAGAAACACTGAACACAGTCACCAGCTTAACTCTGCTCACTATCTTCTGCTTGAAAAAGAATATTGTGATTGCTACATATAGGAAAAGGATCTAAAGAAGGACTTAATAAACTATCCATTGGAAGTCCCTCTAACATGTCCCTAATCTTCCTCTTCTAGTCTCCTGCCACTATTGGACTTCTAAATTAGAAACCTTAATGTTATCCTTCACTTAATTCTTGACTGGACTTCCTTTCTGCTGCTTATCTCATTGGTCCCCTGCTCCTACTTTGTAGGATGGAGAGTGTGTGCCTGGGACAAAAAACCCAGGAGATAAAAGTCCATTGTAAAGGGAAATTTCTACATGGAAGTATAGGACAGAATTAATACTGACACGATTTGGGCAAAGAACTTGGTCATCACATAATGGCTGAGGAGAAGAGCACTGAGGTAAAGGCGGAGAGATAATCAGAGTTTGATCTATGGAGGGCATGGAAGACCTACTATGTGGCCTAAGTTTATTCTAAGTACAGCTTGGAATCATTGGGGAATTTCACACAGTGGTGGAGAAGCATGTCCAAAGATATGGTTTATTTTTTCAAAAGATTGCTCTGGTTGCAATAATGAATTCTAGGGTGATAAAATTAGAAGCAAGAAGGCCAGAAGCTTTTAGGATTTAGAAGAATGTGATGATGGTTGTTTAGACAGGAGTAATAGTAGGGTTAGAGACAAGAGAATAGGTTTAGAATATGGTCATTGGGTAGAGTCCTTAGGCAGTCATCTGATATTATCTAACCTAATTCCTTCACATTACAGAGGAGAAATTTGAGGTTCAGAGATGTAAAGTAATGTTCATTCACCATCTATAAATAGCAGAACCACTGCTCTGACATGGGGTCTTGATTTCCAGCCTAGAATACCTTTCTATTGTACCTCATGACTTTATATATCATGTTTTTGAGTGTATCTTTATCTTCTTCACCAGATTATATATTTCCCAAAGATGGGAAAGTTACCTTATTCTTGAGTGGTTAATTCAACTTTTATTTTGCATTGGCCAGCCATATGGTAGATAAGATGTTCTAAGACATAGTCCTACATTCAGCCCTAAGACATAGAAAGAGCCCTTTGACATGTCTTAGATTAAAATGAGGTTGAAAAAAAAGGTTCTAATTTACATAAGGTAAAATCCTATTAGATTCAAACTCCAAGAGAAGTTTGGAATTTCATTTGAACTAAGAGAAAAGACCTTATAACCCAGCAATTCTACTCTTTACTGTATACCCGAAGAATGTAAAAACACTATTTCAAAGGGATATATGCGCTCCTATGTTCATAGCAGCACTATCAACAATAGCCAAGTTATGAAAACATCCTAAGTATCCAGGGACAGAGAATGAATGAAGAAGTATGGTGTATTCACTTTTTTTTTTTTTTTTTTGAGTTAACATTGGCTTATAACCTTATGTTAATTTCAGATGCAGCCTTATTCTTTGACATCTGTATATACTGCGTTATGATTGCCAACACAAATTTGGTTTCCATCTAGATTTCCTGATTAGAGTTCTATCTAAACAGGAACAAACAACTGATCCCCTTCTCCACGTGTTTACACACCCTGTGGCCCTTAGAATATGGTCAGTGGGTAACAACCCCTTTGGTAACAACCATTCTGTTTTTAGAATCTGAGTTTTTTGTTGTTGTTTTGTCTGTACTCTCTTAGAGGTTGTCATCTAATTGAAAGAAAGAAATTAATCAGTTAATTACACCACTTTGTAATTGCAAATTGTGATAAGGGAGATGAAAATAGCCCAAGAAAATGTTAGAAATGCTAGGGAATGGCCATTATGATCTCCCCATTTGAAAGATGGATGAGTTTAAGACAGTCTATCATCCATCCACTTTCTCCATTTGACCTATTTCACTTAGCAAAATTCCCTAAAGGTCTATTCATGTTGCAAATGGCAAGATTTCATCATTTTTAATAGCTGACTAGTATTCCATTGTGTATATATGGCACATCTTCTTTATCCAATCATCTATCAGTGGAAATTTAGGTTGTTTCCATATCTTGACTGTTGTAAAGAGTACTGCAATGAACATAGGGGCACATATATTTTTTGAATTTGTGTTTTGTATTATTCATATAAATACCAGAAGTGGGGCAGATGGATCACATGGTAGATCTGTTCTTGATTTTTTGGAAAAATATACTGTTTTTCTCATTAGCTTCTTTATGGAGGAAAAGATAACAGTCCTTGCACAGCTTGTCCCAACTGACCCTAAATTAGAAAAGTCTTTGCTTAACTCAAAACTCAGGGGGGAGCTTTACATGTGACTACAGGAGGGTTCACACCTTTTCAACCCTTGGCAAAGGAGACCCTGGTGGAAAGAGTGAATATGTGACAATTCAATTGAGAAAACTCTCTTTCCACTTCTGCCTTCAGAATGGTGAAACAGTCATGGCTTAGCCTTCCTCTTGGGAGTATTTTTATCCAGGTGGATATGTAGAGTAAGTGAAAGCCCAGAGGAAAAGCACACCAAGGAGCTGATTTTATAACTAGTTTTAGCTTAGGCCTCTAGCAAAAATAAAGGAGAAAGCAGAGCACCTTTGGGCTTATATGTTGTTTGATCTAATTCACCCAGATAAGAGCACAATGAGGGAATGAGAAAATAACCAGGAATGAATTATAACCAGAGATTAAATTACAACCAGGAATAAAGAATGCTCATTTAACTCAACTCCTGTGTTACCCCTCATTCAGGAGCCTCAGTTTGACAGGTAACAACTGGATGGATGTGCAGATTCTATCCAGGTAAGGGAACCCTCTCATCTAGTATAGTTGGCAGAACTTAATGCAGCCATCTGGAAAACCTCTAGTAAAAAAAGATGCTACTTGGTTTCAGAGAAAATGTCAAATACTTGTGTGCGTTATTAATCATGAATTCACTGAAAATTAACTTTGAATGGCTCAGGTATTACTGACAAGTGAGTTTAAGATCACTCCCTTTGCCCTACATTTGTACTGCTTCTCAGCATATGCAATGTTGCGTAAACCCTCCTTCGGACAAATCTGTTTTCTGTGCCCTTAGCCTCTCATGCTGTCTTTCTCTCTTCCTCTCTGGCATCCAGTGCCTTCTTGCTGAAAAATGGGTTTCTGGAGCTCCCTGAACAGGTTTGCCCATCAAGCAATGTCCCATGTTCCCAAATTATTACTTTATGCTCCATCAGTTCCATAAACCTTCCCCCTTACTCAGAACATTGATCCCATGCATCTGTTGATATTTGGGGGACAACAATCTGATTGAACTTATTCATGTTATAGGGTGGATGACAGACTGTCTTAAACTCATCCATTTTTCAAATGAGGAGATCTTAATGGCCACTCCCTAATTTTCTAACATTTTCTTGGACTATTTTAATCTCCCTTCTCACAACTTACAATTATAGAGTGGTATAATTAACTGAATAATTTCGTTCTTTCAATTAGATGATAACCTCTAACAGAGTAAGGTCCACATCTACTTGTATTTTCCAGCCTAAATCATCATGACTGTCATAAAAAAAAAAAAAGGAGACCAATACATATTTGCTGCTTGGATGAATGAGTGGACAACTAAATGAGTTAAATTTTCAAGTACAGGTGAGGCAAACCTTTTTCATATCTAGTTCTGAAGGCAAAAATACAAAAAAAAAATGTGCCAAGAGTCTCGAGGGAAAGATTATTGTAAGAGGCTGAAAACTACTAATGTTTTACTTAAAAATCGAGCATTCCATACAATTTTTCTTTAAAAGAAGAAGAGGATGCATTGCACTTGACAGGCAGGTTTCAAGGAAGCAAGCCCCAACTTGTTAGTGCCCTTTGCTTACATGACATCACTTCTCAGATCAGAAAATGAATCAATACCGTTCTTCCTTCCCTCTGTCCCATCTGCTCACGAGACAGAGAATTAGGAAACCAACCAGCCTAAGCTCTGTGTTTTCAGCTCTCCCACTGACATCCATGGCCCCCACCCACTTGCTCCCACCCCCTCCCCACGCTGACCCTCTCTTTCTAACCATTTCGTGCTCTTTCTTCCCTGCCTTTCTCAGTGGCAAGACACAGAATTGGGATGTTGGACGTAAAATTTGCCAATTTTCAGAAGTTCAATTTCACATGGCCAAAGTGTCTTTGTTCTGCCTGGGTTTCTATGAAAGTGAGATGACATAAGTAAAAATGTCAGGTATCTACTAGGCACTGAAAACATGCAAGATCTTACCTCCTTTGTTTTTAGTTCATTAAAATACTGCAATTGTATGGGGAATATAAAAATAAAATTTATTATTTAAAAAAAAAATACTTGTGAACCACAGCTGTCCAACAAGGATCTCTCTGTCTTCTGACCTAAAGTTTTAAAATGTTCATGGTTCATTAAACGAAAGACAGTGAGCTGGGGTCAGAAATGTGTAGATGTGACAGGGAGCTGAGAAATTTAAGTGTCAATAGCCATCAATTCCCTAGATGAAGGTCTCCTTAACAAGGATGATTTATCTTTGAGGCATCACTCAGGTGCCTTTTTTATAGTCCTGCTGTTGCTATGGAAATCACTCCTGGAAGAATGTGTGCAAATGTACAATGTATGGCCAGGTGCATAGCAAGGGTGTGTGTGCAAATGTTGGCAGGCATATTGACACTTGTCAGTCTCCAGCTTTGGGCCTGAAGGAAAAGGACTAGAGTGTGGTTAGGAGAGCAGGAGAGGGAGATGAAGGGGAACATGGAGAGCGGGCACCCTCACAGCTACCTCAGTGTCTGATAGACTCCAAGGCCTTCTAGAATCTCCAAGCCTCCACTCTACTACTTAGGGTGACCACAGTGTCTCTTGTCTCAGCATCCCCATTAATAACCCCTCCTTTCATTGTCAATACTAACCAAATAGTTACATGATGATTGAAAAATACAATTTCCCCTAGACAATAAGGGAAGTATCACTGAAATGATCCCATCGGGTCTGTGAATATATATATTTTTTGGTTCAGGACTTAGGTCACTTATAAAGCCAACATTTGAGTGGAAACTTCTCATCCTTTCTCTGTGCTTCCATCACAGTTTCAACTGAGCAGCTGTTGCCTCTACCCTCCCCTCCACAAAAACAAACAAACAAGTTGTCTATTACCATTTCACAAGGAAAGAATAAAAAGTTGCATTGAGGTGGATCCTGAGAGTCAGCATGGCTCACTTGCCAGAGAAACAACTAGATCTCACAGATCAGCTTCCTAGATTATGTATTTCATATTTAAGCTTCAAGAAAAAATAGGACTGCTATTGGGAATGCTTTGAGGGTGCATCATTCATGGTTTCTAGCTGTGAGCAACCTAAATGAAAAAAGGCCCTGGGCATGTTCCAGAATCCTTACTTAGGTTGGAGAACAGGGTTGAGAAAATGAGCTGCACAAAGTGGAACAGGGCAGCTGGACCTTAGGCAGCGAGTGTCACAGGAGTTCTCCAACCAGGGCTCCTCTGCTGGGTGTTGGCGCCGCTGGAGGCAGCAAGACCATGCTGGTCCTGCAGGCTGAATGTCACAGCTGCCTTTGCTGCCACCGCCAGAAGAGACCATTCGTGAGCCTGTCTGCTGTGCCTAACTGGCTTCTGATTCTAAGTTCCACCTGTGGGCATCTGGTGAGCCACAGCTCGTACAGGTGCTAAGGCTATAGGTTTGAGCAAGCTTGGAAGAGTAAATATCAGTCCTTTGCGGCTTCAATAGGAAGAGATGAGTTCTGCCTCCCACTAACTTCACATTGGAAGGAAATCCTGACGCTCTGCAGTCAAAAAAATATCTGTCACAGGGGAGACTTTAACAGATTCCTAAAACTATCAAAATCAAAAATGAAGCCTTAAGACAGGGTCTCTCCAGGTTTTTAAAAAGAGGAGGTGCTTTTCAATTGTCCAGAGGTTTGGGTCTAATGCTAACAGAGAAAAGGGAAAGGAAGAAGAAAGGATATTGATTAAAATGTGGGAGGAACAGGGGAGGTTACAGTCTTGGCTGAAACAGGAGGCCTAGTTGCCAGCTTTGGATAATCATCTCCCAGAAATGCCAAGCGACCCCAGAGAAAGGAGGTTTATAACAGAAGGATGGGAAGGATGAGCCAGGAAACAAGACTTCCAACCACAGAGAGAAGGTGAGCATGTGACCACAGGCAGGGCAGCCCTATGTGAATTTGGGCCACAGGGAATGGTGTCCTCAAGAAATCTTGACCACCTGGGTGCACTGGTTGTGATTTAGAGCACCCTTGAGGATAAAGGTCCCAAATGCATGACTGAAGGCATGGAAGCCTCTGGAAGGATTATCTAGTTGTGGGACAGGCCACCTGTCAGGATGAGAAGGTTTGCCAAGGGTCACTTAGGCTGCAAGTGATAGAAACTCAGCACTAATTAGCTCAGACAAGAGAGAATTGTTTGGAAGGATAAACTGCCAAACAAGGAGGAAGGAGCAGTTGGGCCCTAACGGATCAAAGGTCCCCAGGACTCTGTCCCATCTCTCATCTCTGTGTCTCCTGAAGCGAGAGCCCCATCACCTTTAACAGCATGCCAGTCCCATCAGCTTGCAGCGGTATGGATTTGCTCACAGACTAAGGTCCTGCCCTCTGGCTTCTAAATCCAGAGCAGAGTTGAGCCTCTTCTTTCAGTTCTGGTTTTGTAGAAACACTCTAGTGAGCCTGGCCCACCCAGGTCAGGCATCCTAATTTAAGTTTCTGCTAATTTTAAAGGAAAATTGTAAGCTGTGAGCACCCACTAACATTTTTACCTGTCCCTGGGTTACTGATTGTGGTTAGGAATATGGGGTCCTGACACAACCATCTTGGGTTCTTTGTTCCCCTGGATCTGTCCATTATTCAAGATATGGGGCCATATTATATAATCACAGTGACTGAGGTCCCATCCCTGTGATCCAGGGCTGTTCTCAGAGCTGAGAAATTAACTACAAGCTCCAGCTTGTGTCTGTTACATCCAAACACCTGGATGAGAATTTGAAAACAGTCTTTTCCTATGAGTAAGCAGATAATACCTGCAGTCAGCACGTCAAGGAGCAGAACAATGCTTTCCACACCTCTGGGCATATCCCAGTGCCCTTGTGGGTATGCCGTGATGAGGAGATTAAAGGGGCCCTTGTCACAAACATAACCCAATGAAATACTTGAAAACACCACATCTTTGAGTTTAGGCAAATGGCATTTAAATGGGAGAGATTGAATGGACATCTGAGGGCGGAAGACATGCACTCGGCACCTTAAGAGCATGGGCGTCACAACAGTGTTGGTGCTTAGGTGGTCGGTTCTCATCCCAAGTGTCATGTGACCCTTGCTGCACTGCAGCTCTCTGATTGGGTTTATGAGTTGGTTTGCACAATTTGCTTGGCAAAAATAAAAAGTAAATTATCTTTCCTACCTACTTCCCATTCCTAATGTGCCTAAGGCCACAGAGGTTCACATCTGAAAAGTCAAAAAGCAGGGACTAGCCAATCTGTATGTATTATCCAAGCAGCTAACCTGAGAGATTCTGGATGGAGAGGCTTACACTGTCGCTGTGATATCTTACAAACAGAGCCATAGTTTGTAGTTTGGGGAAAAGTTGGCATGCATTTACGTGATCCAATGCCATCTACCATCAGCTACTTCTCCCAGCCTCCTGGCCTGCTAAAACCAAGCCTGAAAGAGAAGTTTTGACTGTAGTTCTTAGGGCTTATAGAATTTTCGAAACAGAACTGGATACTTGGAGGACAGGTAGAAGGTATTAAAAATTGCAGTTGGATTAAAAATTGCAGTTGGGTTTATCCTCCACTGCTCATGATGAGTCTGCAGTTGGGTTTATCCTCCACTGCTCATGAGAGTTGAGACAGCATCCTCCCCCAGGTCACCTGTGCTACTCAACATTTTATATGACGTGACGCTACAGGGACCCAGTTACATGCTTCCTCAGCTCTGTCTATAACCAGTCACGGTCTAACAGGCTGCTTCTGTGGAAAAACAGAGACATGAGCGTATGTAAGTGCCATTTGTTACTTGAAAATGCCTCAGGTTTATCATTTTCTATTTTTACTCAAGTTTCTGACTTTTGAACACATTCTTACAATGAAAAATTAAAGCTCTGCCCTTTTAAGGATATATGTCAACTGTTTTGTCACATCCTTTGCTAATGCCAATGTCATCAGAATGTAAAAAACCGAAGCAAGGAATTGCATTTTGAAGTGAATGCCACGTGAGCAGTAATGGCAGAGAGCCAGAACCTTCTGGTGGAGAGAATGAAAGCAGAAGTCTGGTGGGGAGCATTTAAATCCCCTTTATAGTTCTGATCTTTCTCCACCCTTTCCCAGCTTGCACGGCCAACTGGAACAAAGGTGGTGTCGCATTCCTGGGCACACTGCCTGCCACCACACTTGGAGTGCAAGTACCAAGCTTTCACTCATCCTGTCCCCACACTGACAAAGCATGCATCTTAGAGGCGTTTTCCCGCCACCGACTTCCCCAGTGCGGGTGGGAGAAAATCAAGTTACACACACAAGTCTAAACATCAGGCTTCCCCATTGGCTTCCTGGCACCAGTGTCCTGTTTGGGCTTAGAGATTTCCTGTCTGAAAACCAAACGCTTTGGCCACCTCCTAGTCTATATTCTAAAATTTATTTTTAACCATATGTAATCGATAAAATCAGTGTGGAGGTCCATGAATATAAGCACATTCCTTGTACTTGTCTTCATTTGGGATTTCTCCTCCATGTTAATGATAATGATTAAAGTTCAGGAGCTGTTCATAGTGGACATTTTTACATCGGAAGAAGCCCAGAACTGTTTTGGCACCCCACATTTCAGAACAGTTAACAGCAGCATGTAGAAAAGTATCCAAGAAGCTATTTCATTTCCATGGCAGCCAAGACCCAGACGCCAAAGCTTTATAGATTAAAATCAATGCCTGAATTGCATTCAGAAAGCCTGAATTGCCTGTCAGACTTCAGGACCGGCAGCGCACTGTGATAAATGAGGTGAAGAGCCCCATCCAGGCAAGGAGTGCGTGCTGCATTAGTGAGTACTTCTGTGTCTTTTTCAAAGCAAATACCAAGTGGAATGAATTCCTGGGAAACAGCAAATGAATGTCAAGAATTTGAGATGTGGGGGTTATAATTTACTAATTACTGGGGAAAGATGAACACAAAGTCAACGTGTGAAAGAATGTGGTAGGGGAAGACTGGAGCAGGGGAGACAAAGAAAATGAGCAGTGCAGAAGGCTCCGATTTTCTGTCCTGGTGAAAGAGATGGATTTTAGAGGCAGAGATACCTGGTTCAACTCCCAGTTTGGTCAGTGCCAGTCTGTGGCATATATTCCAATAAGCATCAAATAAGAAATATATAAACAACACAACTGAAGCCTGGCACATAGTAGGCAGTCAATAAAGGTTATATCCTCATGTCCCTGGCACCCATCCTATTCCTTATTACTTAGTACAGGAATTATAGCACTAAGACAAAACTAACTTTGTTCATTGATTCAGAGTTAGAGAATGAGCTTAGCAGGTCATCAACATTTAAAGATTGTAAAGCAAGAGCACTGAGAAATTTAAAGAGAAGCCTCCACAAGATGGGGCTTACTATAAAATCACATGAACATTATAACTTGATCCTGTCTTCTGCCAGTTGGTGAAAATCTGTCCAAATAATGACCTAGAGTTTCATTCTCCAGTGTCCTTACCTCTTTTCTTTAGTACTTAGGCATTTCCTAAGCCCAGGGGTGCTAGGTAGAGCACTCTATCAACCAAGCGCCCCTTACTGGGCTATCAAGCTAGAAACCCCCTGGGGTTTCCTCTCTGTCACAAGGCACATGAAGGATGCCATTAGCAAAGGAACCATGAAGTAAGTAAGACCTAGGATAGGAGCCAAGAGCTATAAATGCTTTTCCTTTGCTCCCCCACCAACCAGTTGTAGAAATGATGAAGTCAGGTCATGGCATCATCTCTCAAACTATTTCCACTAGTTCTTTAACAGGGTCTGCTAGAGGGCCTCCCCTGGTGGCGCAGGCGGTTGAGCGCAGCACTGTGAAGCTGTCCGCAGCCTCTGCAGTGCAGGTTTGGTCCCGGCTGGCCAGCGAGGGTCCTACATGGCACAGTAGACCTCTCCTGTCTCGCCCGCTGCTCCCCTCAGCAGTGTATTTCATCAGTCTGCCTGTTCTGTTCCCTGCTCTGTCTCTGGTGAATCCTCTCACCCTCCTGTGCATCTGGCCTGTATCCCAGTTCTTGTATAAATAAATAAATCTTTAAAGCAAACAAACAAACAAACAAACAAACAAAAAAAAAAAAACCAGGATCTGCTAGAAACAGTTTGCTTTACCCCAGTATCCACTGTTCCCTTCTTGGTAGAAGTGCCTTGATTAGCTGTGACTATGACTGCACTGCCTAGACACCACATTTCCTGGTTTTCCTTGTATCTTTGTCATGTAATGAAGTTTTGGCCAATGAGATGAAAGCACAGGTAGTATGTGTGATTTCTTAAACATGTCATTGGAAAGGAGGGATGGCGTCCTTCTGCTGTTCTTCTTCCTCCTGGTTTTGATGTGTTTGTGATGACTGAAACTGGAGCAGTCATCTTGGATGGACACTGATGCAGAAGCCTGAGGAGGATAGAATGACATGACGGGAGTGTGGGTCTCTGGCATTGTCAGGAGTCAAGCCAATCCTGGACTATGTTAAGTCCTTTTATGTGGAAAGAGCAAACATTATTGTTTTATTGTTAAGTCCTTATATGTGGAAAGAGCAAACAATAACATTATTGTTATTTTGGATGTTCTGTTACTAGAAATGGAACACAAGTTTTACCAACAGATATGCTGGTAGCTGTTCTACTACCAAGGGTTCCTTGGGCAAATAAATTCTGGAAATTCTGTATTTTATAGATCCTTCTTAAAGATTTGCCAGTCTCCTAGCACACTACAGGCTCTAATAGGTCCTCTGGAAAGTACTACAATATCTCTTATGAACTTCTTTCATCAAGCTAATGTTTAATAGACCCTTGCAGCTCAGCAGCATCAACCTCACCCAGGAGCTTATTAGACATGCAGATTCTCAGGTAACCTTGGGCCTACTAGGTTAGAATCTACTATTTTTAACAAGATTTCTTTGGTGACTATATACACATTAACATTTGAGAAATGCTGCTGCTGATTACAGTGTAGAAAATGGTATTCTGTGGTCCTAGATTCTGGAACAAAAGTAGCAACATACTGTAGGAGATATATATGGAGTACCAGGAGTGAAGGAGCAAGCATGGGTGATTCCCTGGGCCACAAACTAGTCCTGAGTTCTATAGGCTTGAGACAGCCATTATCAACTCCATGAATCCTTTGGACAATTTTAGTTCTAAACTTTGAGTCATTTTCACAGATAAGACTTCTTAGTTGAAACTGACTGAGCCAAGATGGCTCCCAGAGGGGAGCCATCCTCTCTCTCTGCTCCCAGCTGCCTTATTTCTGCAGAGACTGCTGGGATAGAGCTGCTGCCCCATCAGAGTGGCCCCCTGATGCTGCACACTTCTGTGGTCTACTACTCTTTTCTCCGCAGCTTACACCTGGATCTACAGGAAAGGCTAAAAGGGCCCTCCAGGGGCTACAGGAACAGCTGGGGAAAGTGGGGGGCAAAGTATAAAGTTAATAACAGCTTAACTCACACAGGGCACCTAGTCAGTCTAGCCAATCAAAACATCAGTTGAATTATGTTATATTGTTTGTGAAGCAGTAACTGATGGATCAATTCCACTGACTCTCAGCTTCATGAGTTCTCTGGTGGAGGTTGCTAGAGGCAGTACCAGGTGTTGTAGTTGTAAAGACCATGTCCTCTGGATCCAGACTTCCTGGGCTGGGATTCAGGCTCACCACACAAGAGCTGTATGACTTCAGTCAAGCTACTTAACCTCTCTCAGCCTCAGTTTCCTCATCTGTAAAACAGGGATTAAAAATGGTATCTACAGGGCCTCCCCAGTGGTGCAGTGGTTGAGCGCTGGGTGGCGAAGCTGCCCGCAGCCTCTGCTGCGCCGGTTCGATCCCCGGCTGCTCCCCGGCCACGGGAGGAGGGTCCCACCTGGCGCGCAGACCTCTCCTGCCGCCCGCTGCTTCCCTCAGCAGTGTACTTCGGTACTTCTGCCTGTTCTGTCCCCTGCTCTGGCTCTGGTGAATTCTCTCACCCTCCCACACTTCTGACTGTACCCAGTGCTTATATAAATAAATAAAAATAAATCTTTACAAAAAATGGTATCTACATTCCAGGTTGTTGTTGTGAGGATTATATAAGGAATGTAGGGGAAGCACTTAGATTTGTTCCTTGTATGAAGGAGCACTATAAAAATAATCAAAATCAAAAATATACTCACAAGTAATAGTGTATTACTGATAAATTATAATTTGGGGGATTAAAATTTAAATCATATGTCTAAAAATCAAAACGTGAGGAAAGAATTCTAAATATTTTATAAGTCAACATAAAGTTTTTCCACCCTATTTCTCCCATTTGGTATTAACTAAAGAAATCATTGTCAGTTTCATTAGAGCGCAAAAGAGAACTTAAGCGAGCATGCATTTAATAAATGTCAACTGGGTGTCAAGGTAGGAGGTCTTGCTGGGCATGTGGAGAATGCAGTGATATAATAGATGAGGTTTCTGCTCTGTCATTCAGTGGAAGGGAAGACATTTTGTTGAAAATACTATAATGTATCCTGTGAAAGCAGAAAAACAGATGATGATAATGATACCTGCACCAGGAATTTCATAGGCTCTTTAACATACGTGACTCCTTTTGCTATTTGAAACAAGTCTACAATGGCAGTATCTATAAATCATTCTCATTTTACAAGTCAATGGGTGAAGTTTCAAAAACATGAAGAAAATTGCTAAGTTCCTATTTCTGACATGTGAAAGACAGAGATTTGGATTCAGGTCTGTCTGATGCCAGAGTCCTTGGACTGACTGCAAAGAACTGCAGATACCCATAGAGAAAGTGACATCCCAATGGGCCTTCAGAGATGAATCAAGTTTCCGGGCAGAGTGGGGAATTGGAGAGGAGCGGGTGGTAGGGTGCTGAAGAGCAGTCCCACTCAATTCAGGAGTGATGAGGCTGGCAGAATCTAGAATCAGATATCAGGGCCTGGGAGATATAGAATTATGAGACATAAAGATGGTAAAGTTGACAGGAGCCACATGACAGCAAATCTTGAGAAAGAGATTGAGGAGCTTGGACTTTACTCCACAGACCAGCATTAGCAACACAAATTTCTTAAGGAGCCTCAAAAAAAAGAGGAAGGGTGGGTGTTTGTGGGGGACCGGCCTCCCAAGGGCAGAGTTTAAGGGAAGAGGGGATGCCGAGAGTGTGATGTAGCCAGCACAGAAGCCTCATTTAAAGGCATTCAAACTCTAAAAATCCAGACCAAACAAAATAACTCACTGTACTTGCAAAACCAAACAAGCCTGCAGCGATCAGGCCCACCAATGGCCTGTCCATGAATTCTGCTAGGCAATGGCTTCCAGTGAAAAGGAAGAGCTAAGCTGGAGGCGAGGAGACCAATTAGGAGGCGGTGTGTGGAGGATGATAAAGGGCAGAACTACGACACTGGCAACAGGGCAGAATCTGATGTATAGCTAAGAATTTAAAAAATTCTCCTATAAATTACTAAACAGCTGGATTTTAAATTTGGTCATATCACTTCCTTAATTATCACTTGCGGTGGAGGGAAGAGACACATTAACTAAGCATAATCCATAGGTCTGCTTTTGAAGCTTCAAAAACTCAAATGGATAGAATTACTTTCTGTAATTCTTGTGATTTAACTGCATGCAGCCTCACAGTCTGCAACGGGAGAGGAGAGAGGATGGTTAAATAAAAACAGTTCTATTTTTGGCATGCTTTAATGACAACCTTGTCTTAGAAACATTTTTCGTGCAATGCCTTTTCTGTTCAGTGTCATTGAAAGTGTTTTTAATTTCAAAGAGAGGCTGTGGCACAGGATGTTAATCAATGAAATTCTGGCAAGCTTTTCTATGAACGGGGCTCATTATTTATATTTATCACTGACAGAGATGGGTTCTTAAGCTCAGGCAATATTATCATTCATGCCTGGTTAATAAAGGAAAAAACAAATGCTGTAGGAAATTCATCCTGATGTTGGAGGGAGGGAGAAGGACCTATTTTAGGTCTCTGGGATATTTCATTGTCCCCAAGGCCCTCCCTATGAGTCACAGGACAGAAATTTGAGGCAGAGAAGACAGAATAGCAGAGTCGTCTGGTCTGAAAAATAAGTTGTGGCTGAAATGCTGGATAATGGTATTTATGTATTCCTTGCTTGCGGGTTTCTGTGATGCTTTCTGTTATGTATGCACGGGGTGCAGCAGGCAACGCCAGTGTTTTTGTTCCTCTGAATTCCTGTCATTGGAAACTGCCAGGATTTAGGGTGGGGTCAACTCAAGGCCATTTTTACCCCAGTAGAGGTCTGTTTTATTAAAGGCATGCTTGTCCACTGCCTGATACAACACTTTCTTTATCTCCTTTTGGCACTGCCCCAAAGAAAGCAGGGAGACTTGCTCCTTATAGGGTTCTAGTCTCTGTCTCCAGTCTGGTCTTACAGGGCTTAGGAACACAAAGCGGGAAAGACACAGAGCACAGCATTCAGGATTAAATTGCATCTTACTCCACACTCCAATTTAAAGGAGCGAAGATGACAGTAATGATGATGATGATGATGATGATGATGCTTCCGACCCACTCAGTCTAGCTGTCTCTTCATCCCTATTTTGATGCAGAACTTGGTATGTCCTTCACAGCCCCTCCCCCGTGCGCTTGTCACCTCTGGAAGAGCTGACAGCCTTGAAAGTGAAGCCTGAGCATGGAAGGGTGCTTCCCTGGGGAAACCAGCTGGTAACTTGGGAATGTGATTTTATCAGATTTTTTACATGTTCTCAGTGACTTGCCTGGTCTTGATAGTCACTAGGCTAACAGGCTGGTCAACCGTGAGCAGGCGGGCTGCCAAGCATGTGACCCGGGCAGACCAGGGGCTCCATGCTCTAAAAGGCCCTGTGCCTGGTGTAATGTTTTGCTGCCATCATCTTGAAATAATTTCTTCATAGTTTAAAACAAGAGATCCATGTTTTTACTTGGCACTGGGCCCTGCCAATTAGGTAACCAAGCCTGACTGGAAGAGTAGATCTTTGAGCACCCTAGAGCAAGACACCAGAGGATGGAGAGCCTCTTTAAGGCTCTCCTGGTGGCACTGACATTTGCAGGGGGTTAAAGGATGCACACGAAGCAGTGACAAACATGAATGCTTGTGAAATCCTGAGATTTGTTCATAGTGGAGGAGCTTTGGGCACGTGGATTCCATGGAATGGCAGAGGGGTACAGCCAGGAAATGACCGCCTCAGCAGAGCCAGATGGTTCAGAGGGGAGAATGACAGGCAGTAGCAGATGCAGCAGGGAGGTCAAGAAGGGGAAGGGAGGGTATTAAGAGGCTTTTGTATATGCCCTTGAAGAAGTCATTGGAGACCTAGAGAAGCTGTAGAGGGGAAGAATAAAAGCTGGTTGGAATTGAAAGAATTCCAAAAGTGGAATTGGAGATAGCAAGAGAGAGAACATGTTTGGGGGAATTTAAAGTAGGTGAGAGTTGGTGAGGACTGAAGAGATGAGGATGGGTGACCTGCACCTGTCGGAAGGTCACTGGGAAGGCAGTGAGGGCAGAGGAAGTGATGGGGGCATGGGTGGGTGGGGGATGATGGTGGGTAGGGAAGAAGAACACAGCCTGGAAAACTGAGGTTGCAGAGAACAGGCTAGAAGAGGGAACATATATTGTAGAGGACCCAGCACATATCTGATTCAATCATCTCTGCAGCTTTACCACCCACACCCCCAATTGGTAAAATCCTGAACACTGAAGGAGTGAAAAAGAAAGGTGTTAAGCAATACTTCTGAAAATCTGGTCTGGGAATATCTACATTCGAATCACCTTATGGTGTGTGTTACTAATATATTTTCTGGCTCTCATGTTGGACCTCTATTGTCAGAATCCCTCAGGGCTCTGGGAATTGGGTAGTAGGGAGCAAGAGTCAGGATTCTGTATTAGAGCTTCCAGGTCATCCTGATGATATCAAACATTTGAAAACCAGAAGGATGGAATGCATCTGCATGAGGGGCGGCTAAGGCAGATTCTGTAGGTGTGACTTTGACACAACAGTGCAGAGGTTGGCTCAGAAAGGCGGGATGGGGGGTGGAGGGGGGTTGTGGGCACAAGTGGCCCAGGCCCTCTAGAGTGGATACTGACTTGAAGTGACTGCAACGCAATCCTCTGTCATAAAGGGAGGCTTTTTCCATCACAGTCCTCAATGGGACTTCCTGCCAACCAAGTTCCCACCATACCTGCCTGATTGGGAGTAATATCTACTACAATCTCGGGGGAAAATAAGGAATTTTCAGTGAACACTATGTCCCTTTTAGCTGTCCTCTGGCTTATCTCTCTTTTGCTTAGAGGTAGTTGGTTTAAGGAGGTCCAAATAACCCTGACCCTATAATGGGGCTCTTAATACAAAATGGAAGACCAAATGAGTCCACTTCACCCAGTTCTCAAGCCAAACAATGGTCTTTTTTTTTTTTTCCTTCTCCAACCCTATGCCTTGTTCAAACTCTCCTCACCTCCAGAAAAACTTCTGGGTTTTGGGTCAGGCAACATTCTTTATTGTTCTGGGTCCAGTCTTACAGTTCTAAATAAACCTGATCTCTCTTGAGGCCACAGATTCTGCCAGCATGAATCAGCTGATAAGACAGCTTGGTTCTTACATTCAGCTTCCTAGTTTCCCTAACTGCTGGATTCCTCTTCTCTTTAACATTCTATTGCAAAGTCTTATTGATTAGTCCCTGATTGACATATCACTAACCTACTGACAATTCCTGCCAGACAGACTAGTTCTGTCTCTCAATATTCTGATCCCCAAAGAACTTCTCTATGTTTCAACTCTCACACAGTTCCTGAATGTTCCCTCAAACTATAACATGCAGGCAGGTCACCTGGGAATACACATTCTGATTTAGTGGGTCTGGGTGGGTGGGCCCTAAGAGTCTGCTTTCTATCAAGCTCTTTGGTGCTGCTGGTGCTCCTGGTGGATGGACTACACTCTGAGTAGCAAGGTTTACAGGATACATAGATCATAACTCTCTGCTATGACCTGCTCCATCTGTTTCAGTTTTTGATCATCTCATTATTCTCCTTTAAACAAAGAAATATAATCTTTCTGCACTTAATGTAGATTTACTTTTCCTGTTTCTAGTTATATTGATCTTTCAAAGTTGACTTCAAAATGGCAAATATCTGAAAAGGGGCACTAGCATTCCCTTACATTGATTTCTGCCATTTTTTTTTTTTTGAGTTGTTCTCGCAAGACTGTTAAAAACATTTTGTGCACAGACAGATTTCATTATATAGAAAAGAAGAGTGAACTATAGAAAGTTGATAACAAGCATGCATCTTCCAACTGGACAGTA
The DNA here is from genome assembly GCF_014898055.3 of Talpa occidentalis. NCBI lineage: Eukaryota > Metazoa > Chordata > Mammalia > Eulipotyphla > Talpidae > Talpa > Talpa occidentalis. Next base: position 27,426,204 of record NW_023605194.1, read on the forward strand.
TGACAGCAGAAGTTCTCAAAGATTGGCCTCTAAGATATCCATTTCCACAGGCACCCCTGACATTTGCCAAACTGATTTCACACATTCTGTCTCCACAACTCTCCATCCAATACCCCAGTTCCCCTGCTCCTGTGCATTAGCAATTTTTAAACAAATGTCAACTACTTGATGCTCTGATTTTGAAGAAAAAAATAATTTTTCTACAATTAGGATTTGAAACATTAATTGCCTATAATATTTACATTTTAAATGCAGACTAAAATTTTTTTCTACACCAGGTAAGTAAATTGGGAAAATCATCTAAAACTAAAGTTTTAGAATTTTCACTGTTTCACAGTAGTAATATTTGAGAATGGGAGATGGTTATCCAACATGTATTCTAGTTCTTTTCTATCAGTAAATCCTTCTATGTTTTCTGTGTATACCCCCTTCAAACCACTGCTCGATTTCCCAACTTTTCATAGCCAAACTGTTAGAATGACCTATACTTAGAGGCATCTTCATCTGCTTTCTCATGAAGTGTCTAAAGTGGACTTTTGTTTCACAATTTTACTGAACTTGTATTTACAAGGACTTCAGATATCTTAGTCATCAATTAGAAGAGCTAATGGCTCTTCTCTTACAATTAGAGGATCTAATTGGATCTAATGGCCCCAATTTGTTTTCTGTCTCGGAGCAAATGGTGGTACTAACCTTACTCTTTCCTCCTTTGGATTCTTTACTAGTAGGATATGCTGATTACCTCCCATCTGAGTATGTCAATATCTTTAATGTCTCCTTTTCTCCACCCATCCCAACTGCACTTGCCAAGGTTGGAACTTATGTCATTCTCTGTTCTTTGTCTACCTTCTCTCTCTTGGAGATCTCATCAACTTTCATGGCATAAACTATTTGCACGACTCACCAAATCTACAACATCTAGTACTGATTTCCTTTGCAGTTCTAGTCCCCATGTTTAATTGTCTATTCCATGCTCCCCCTGTTATGTCCTAACTCTTTCTTCTACTCGATTTCTCTATTTCTGTTTCTAGCAAATATGAATTTGCAATCATTGAACTCAAGAAGTCAGTAACAAGATAAGCAAGAAAAATAAATAAATGGCATCTAGATAAAGAAATGTAGAAATGGCTATTCATAGATGACATGATTGTCTACATAGAAATTTCTGTTAAAAAGCTAGTAGATGTAATATGTGAGTTTTGTAAGGTTGCACAAACAATTGGATATTGACATTCTAAAAGCAAAACCATTTTCAAGAGCATCAAAAAGATGATTACTTAGGAATTACCTGACAAAAAATGTGCAAAAAATATTTACTGAAAACACAAAATATTATTAAAAAATAAACAGGGCCTCAATAATAGGGCCATGGATCAAAAGACTCAATATTGTTAAGATGTCAGTTCTTTCCAAATTTACCTATAGAATCAATGCAGTCCCGATTGAAATCACAGCTGGATTTATTTTTGTAGGTATGGACAAATTTCCTAGGGAAATGCCAAAAACCCTAGAACTGCCAACACTACCTTGAAAAAAATGAACAAAGTTAGAGGACTTATAGTACTGGCATAAAGATCGACAAATTTGTCAGTGGAACACAATAGAAAATCCACAAATAGATCTGCATATAGGTGGTAATTGATGCTCAACAAAAGTGCAATGCATGGTGCTATAACAATGGGATATTTATATGTAAAAAATACAAACAAAATACAGAAAACCCCTTTCAATCCTATATACAAAAAATAACTTAAAAAAAGGGATCATTGGCTCAAATATAAAATCTTAAGCCATAGAACTTACAGGAAAAAACATAAAGGAAAAATCTTTGTGACCTCAGCTTAAGCCCAGATTTCTTAATTACAACACCAAAAGCACAATCCACAAAAGAACACACTGATAAATTGGACTTGATCAAAACTAAGAAAAGTTGTTTGAATGACATCGTTAAGTAAATGAAAAGAGAACCCACAAACTGGGGGAAAATGTTTGCAAATTATATATCTAATCTATCCAGAATTTATAAAAAAATTGTCACATCTCAGTCCAGCAGTTCATTTGTACGTGAATGGATAAACACATTGTGGTATATCCATACAATGGATGACTACTCAGCAATAAGAACAAAAGAACTAGCTATATAACAACATAAATGTTGTTTAGATTTTATATTCAGATTTAATCTATGAATAGCCATTTCAGTATAATTAGACTGAATGAAGAAAAGCCAGTCAAAAATGAGTTCATATTGTATGCTTCCACTATTTTCACTTCTATAAAATGGATATGAGTTAACAGGGATATAAGCAGGTCACTGGTTCCCTCAAATGGAGGTGGAGGGGAACAGAAGGTGAAACGGTATCACAAAGGAAGACAAGGAAAATTTGGGGGTTGAAAGCCATGTTAATTTGCTTTTATAATATGAGTTCAAGGATGTATACTTATTTCAATACATCAAGTTGTTCCTTTAAACATACAGTTAATTATATTTCAATAAAGCTGGTAAAACAATTTTTAAATATTTCTGTGTGAAATATTTCAAAAATTTAGACAAACATGAAGGATAATATAACAGACATCTGTGTACCCACCAAGTTTTGACAGTCCTTACTTAACATTTGCTTCAGTTTCTTCAAAAATTTTTAAAGAAAGAAATCATTACAGATAAAGTTGAAGTGCTTATGACTCCTTCTCATTTCCTAATTGGTTTTCCTTTGTACCCACTCCCATGTTGCCCTACCCCCTAACTTTCCCTATTCTCCCCACTCCCAACCCCCACCCCTGTCCCACTAAATATAATCACCATCCTGACTTTAATGATGATGGAATTGGTCCTGGTTTCCCCCTTTTGCTTTGAGAAACCATAAATAACACATAATATATGTTTGCATGATTTGCATATTGAAACTCTGTATACAAATTATAATTTCCTCCTGAAACAGCTTCTTCATATTCAACACTGTATTTTTTTAAAAGCCATCCATCTAGCTCACTTCACTCTTTTAGGGGTCCCTTGTGAGCATACACATGTAGGGACACATTCTCCTTGTAGAGCTTACATTGTTTCCAATTCTCTACTCTCACAGACAATATAGCCCTTCTACATTCCTATACCTATTTCCTTGGGCCTGTATGAGGGAGCTTTCCTAGGGTGTACATACTTGGGGGATTTCTGGAATCTTCGGTTTTAAGAGATAGTGGCTTATACCCACAAGGCCCTTAGCAATCCTATTGATCCTTATCCTGACACACTCTGGTTCTGCCATGCATTTAAATGTGAGGCATGGGAACAGTTAACTCTTTGGGGTGGTCCTAGCTTGTGGCTTCTCCAGATACTCCTGCAGCCGTCCTCTCTGAAGCTATCTTCCTGGGGGAAAGGGTGGTGGTCATGAGCGAAACTGGGTGCAACCTTCTCACGAGACCCTTTGCCTGGTCTCTTGGAAGCCACCTCTGCTGTCCTATTTTTTTCTGACCTTGAAGGAACTTCTTTCTCTGCTCTTATTGCTCATTATTCTAACATATTCAACATCATTCTTTTGTGAATTTCAGCTTTATAAAAGATAAGGAGAGGCAATTGTTCTTCAGGAAAAAATTCTTCAAGCAAATAACTTTTGTAGAATTAGTGGGGGTGAGGAGGATAATTAGGAAAAAGCTCAAAGAGCAAAATGCAAATTGATATCTCTAAAACTACCCTACTCTTGTGAATGGTGCTATTTTCTTTTATCATTCAGACTCCAACCTCCCCCATCATTCACTGATAACTGTTTACATAATTCTTATATGCAGTCATCATGTTCTGTCAATTCTTTCTTCAAAGTGCCTTTCAGAGTCTGTGCATTTGCCCCTACTCCAGACCTTTATTTCACAGTTATGTATAGCCTTCTGTCTTCTCTCCACTCAGTTCCCCACCCCCAGTCCCTTCTGCATACAAAAACCAGGGGAGTTTCCTAGAAGAACACTTTGGACATTTCAGTGTCCTGCTTAGAGGTTTTCCCAGACTCTTCATTGCCTGGAAAACAAGGCTCGGATGACTTAATCTGGCAGTGAAGGCTCTTTCCAAGGCAATCCTGTCCTAACTCCCTCTTCTGCTCATATAGTGAACCCTCTCCTCTGACCAAGCCTGTCTCCTTCACCCTCCAAAGAGCTGTCACTTTTCACCTGCTTCTCTTTTTTCACTGATACTTTCCTTCTTGGAGGTTTAGCTCAAGCCCTTTCTGTTCTACCCAGCCTATCCAAGTCTAGGTCTCCACTATCGTTCCCTTTTCAGATGTTTTATACCTACACCAAACCTTTGGTCAGTTAAGCCCAGCTCACTTTTTGAAAGTTTTATCCTGCTATCTAACTTCATACGTTTACTTATGTTTCTCACTTCATGAACCCTATTCTTTAAAACATACTTTCCATAGTCCCTCCTGTTGCTCAAATCAAAAGCTAATTGTGGGGGCGGAGCAACATGGCGGCGAGGAGACAATGCGAGTAAGATCTCCCATTAAAAAAAGATAATAGGGAGGAAAAGCGGCAGGTCCCAGTGAGAACCGGACACGGAAGATAACGGGTGACTCCAGCGAACTGCCCGAAGAAGAAAGTGGCCATAAAAGAGGACTAGAAGGGAGGGAAGCGCAGAACCCTGCTCCCCTCCCCCGCCCACAGAGGCGGCACTCTCCGACCGGCAGAGAGGAGGGAAACAACAAACCAAAACGACCCACAAGAACAAACGACGCAGCAAGCGGGACTGTGAGTGGAAAGGAACTATTGCAGCCACCACACCCCGTGAACGGGAGCTGAGGCGAACCCTGCAGGATCCGCCGCGGCGGTGAGCGAACGGCTCCGGGCGCCATTAGAGAAGAACAAAGACCCCGGGAGACGCGCATACAGCCCGGGCTGCCGGACATTTCTTAAGACTGCTTGAAAAGGACAGAAGGTTTCTGGAGGACCCAGTGGCCAGCCGGGAAGTTATTCCACGCCAGGCCCCTTCTGACCAGCAGTCTGAGCCCACAGAGGGAGCAGGCACCCACGTCCGGGGCAGACCGGGTGCGCAGAAGAGTGTGCCTGAAACCGGAGGCGCAGGGACTGCATCCCACTTCGCCATTTGAGAACAGGGACATTTCTTCAGTAAAAACTGCCTAAAACCAGCAGAAAGCTCCCCCAGAAGACAGAGATGGCCCCTGGAAGAGCCAGAGGGGAGCGGAGAAGTTCACCCAAGATGTCAGTCAGTCCGAGCAACACAGTGTCCCAACGCATACGACAAATTAGAAAACAGACAGTAGGGAGTAGAAGAACCACACGCAACCTAAAACTCCTCAGGAAAGAAGCACACCACAAAAAGAAAACCACTCCCCAGATTGCAACGACAGCAACTTGGAAGAACTTCTGAGCCTTCCAGAAAGAGAATTTAAAATTGCCATGATTAAAAAGTGATAGATCAGAAGAAGGAAATTGAGTCCCTAAAGAGGAAGTAAGAGAAATGCAGGAGATCAAAGAATTAATGGAGGAACTAAAGAACTCTGGGAAAAAGCAATGAAAGCAGAATAGATGAAATGGAAGAACGAATAAGTAATCTTGAAGACACAGAAATAAAAAGAACCAAAACAGAAAGGAAAGAGAAGTACGAAGGAAAAAGAATGAAGAAAGACTTCGGGAACTATCTGACTCCATGAGGAAAGGAAATATAAGAGTTATAGGAATTCCAGAAGGAGAGGAGAGAGATGTAGGAACAGAGAAAATATTCATGGATATAATTGAAGAGAACTTCCCAAATGAGAAGAAGGAGCTGAAAATTGATATACAAGAAGCAAGAAGAACACCAAACTTCCACGACGAAAGGAAAAACACAGCAAGACACATAATAGTAAAGCTCCCAAGAATCCAGGACAAGGAAAAAATAATGAAGCTGACAAGAGGGAAGAAACAGATAACATTCAAAGGAAAACCAATCAGGCTGACATCAGACTTCTCTGAAGAAACACTACGGGCAAGGAGAGAGTGGAGGGACATAGTCAACAGACTCCAAGAAAACAGATGCCAACCAAGAATACTCTATCCCGCAAAGCTCTCTTTCCTCCATGAAGAAAGAATATGGACCTTCCCAGACAAAGAGAACTCCGGAATTTCATTGCGACTAAACCCCCACTCCAAAAAATACTACAAGGAATCCTAAAGCCAGAACGTCAGAGGGACGAATAACAACGAAAGAAGACCAAAAAAAAAAAAAAGTTATTAAAAGAATAAATAAATAAAATCAAAGGAAAGACAAACATAATGGCAATACAGATGCTAACATATCAATATTAACTCTAAATGTAAATGGACTAAACTCTTCAATAAAAGACACAGAGTTGCAGCCTGGATTAAGAAACAAAACCCAACCTTTGCTGTCTCCAGGAAACACATTTAGCTACAAAAGATAAAAATAGGCTCAAAGTCAAAGGATGGAAAACAATCCTACAAGCAAATGGGCCAAAAAAGAAAGCAGGAACAGCTATACTTATATCAGATAAAACAGACTTCAAACTCAAAAAAATAAAAAGAGACCCCAATGGTCACTACATTATGATTAAGGGACAATACTTCAAGAAGAAATAACACTCATTAACATATACTCACCAAACGAAAGAGCACCAAAATATATCAGACAACTGTTGTCCTCTCTGAAAACAGACATCAGAGAAAACACATATGTAGTGGGAGACTTCAACACACCACTATCAACAATGGATAGATCAACAAGACAAAAAATAAGTAAAGAAACTAAAGCTCTAAATAAGGACCTAGAGCATTTGGGCTTAACAGACATCTATAGAACACTAAACCCCAAAAAAACGGAGTACACATTTTTCTCAAGCGCACACGGATCATTCTCCAGGATCGATCACATACTGGGCACAAGACAACATCAACAGATACACCAAGATTGAAATCATACCAACCATCTTTTCTGACCACGAAGGCATCAAACTAGAAATAAATCATAAAAAGAAGGCAAGGAACTATCCTACCTCATGGAGATTAAAAGCCACACTACTGGAAGACCACTGGACTAACGAGGAGATCAAAGAAGAAATTAAAAAATTCTTTGAATTGAATGACAAGGAGGACACAATATCCTAAATGTATGGGATGCAGCAAAAGCAGTAATAAGAGGAAAATATATAGCAATAGAAGCTCACATCAAAAACAAGAAGAACTCAAAGAAACAACCTAATCTCGAAGCTCAAAGATCTAGAAAAAGAACAACAAAAAAACCCAGAACCAGTAGAAGAAAGAAATAATAAAAACCAAAGCAGAAATAAATGAAATTGAAACTAAAAAAACAATCCAAAAGATCAATGAAACCAAGAGCTGGTTCTTTGAAAAAATAAATAAAATAGACAAACCCCTAGCCAGGCTCACAAAGAAAAAAGGGAGAAAGCACAAATACACAGAATCATAAATGAAAGAGGAGAAATCACAACAGACACGCAGAAATCAAAAGAATAATCAGTAACTACTATGAACAGTTATATGGAAACAAGTTCAACAATCTAGAGGAGATGGACAAATTCCTACAACTCTACAATCACCCAAAGCTAGATAAAGAAGAAATAGAACACCTAAACAGACCAATTACAAGCAGCGAAATTGAAATGGTAATTAAAAACCTCCCCAAAACAAAAGCCAGGACCTGATGGATTTACAAATGAATTCTACCAAACATTCAGAGACGAATTAGTGCCTATCCTTCACAAACTCTTCCAAAAAATGAGAAGGAAGGGACAATACAAACACGTTCTATGAAGCCAATATTACACTAATACCAAAACCGAATAAGGACAACACAAAAAAGGAAAACTATAGGCCAATCTCCCTAATGAACACTGATGCAAAAATCCTCAAAAAATTTTAGCCATCAGAATCCAACAATGTATCCATAAGATAATTCACCACGACCAAGTTGGATTCATTCCAGGGGCACAAGGATGGTTTAACATCCGAAATCAATCAACGTTATCCAACACATCAACAAAAAGAAATATAAAACCATATGATAATATCAATAGATGCTGAGAAAGCTTTCGACAAAGTGCAACACCCATTCATGATAAAAGCCCTTGAAATTCTTGGGATACAAGGAACATACCTCAACATCATAAAGGCCATCTATGACAAGCCAACAGCCAGTATCATTCTCAATGGTGAAAAGCTGAAAGCAATTCCATTAAGATCTGGAACAAGACAAGGATGTCCACTCTCACCACTGCTTTTCAATATAATACTGGAAGTCCTAGCCAGAGCAATAAGACAAGAGAAAGACATCCAAGGAATCCAAATAGGAAAAGAAGAAGTCAAACTATCACTATTTGCAGATGATATGATAATATACATAGAGAACCCCAAAATCTCCACAGAAAAACTAATTCAACTCATCAATCAATTCAGTAAAGTGGCAGGATACAAAATCAACACGCAAAGTCAGTAGCCTTCCTATACACAAACAATAAATCGAAGAAGAAGAAATCAAAAAAACCACCCCTTTTATTATCGAAACAAAAAAAAATCAAATATTTGGGAATAAATCTAACAAAGAGGTAAAGGACCTATACAAAGAAAACTATAAAACACTGTTAAAGAAATAGAAGAAGACACAAAGAAATGGAAAGACATCCCCTGCTCATGGATTGGAAGAATAAACATTATTAAATGGCCATCCTACCAAAAGCAATATACAGATTCAATGCTATTCCAATCAAAATCTCAATGCATTCTTCAAAGAAATAGAACAATTATTGATGAAATTCATATGGAATCACCAAAAACCCGAATAGCCAAAGCTCTACTGAAAAAAAAAAAAGGAAGGAAATGGAGGCATTCACACTCCCAGACTTCAAACTATACTACAAAGCCATAATCATCAAAACTGCATGGTATTTGAACAAGAACAGACATACAGACCAATGGAATCGAATAGAAAATCCAGAAATAAACCCACAGATTTATGGTCAACTAATCTTTGACAAAGGAGCAAAGACTATGCATTGGAGCAAAGAAAGTTTGTTCAATAAATGGTGCTGGAAAACTGGGTCGCTACATGCAAAAGAATGAAGCTTACCACTACCTCACACCATACACAAAAAATCAACTCAAAATGGAAAGAACTAGACATAAGACCTGAAACCATAAATACATAGAAGGAATATAGGCGAAACACTACGGATTTGCACAATCAAAGACATCTTTACAGACACATCACCCAAAGCAGTGATAGTGAAGACAAAGATAAACAGCTGGGACTACATCAAATTAAAGAGCTTCTGCACAGCAAAAGAGACAATAACAAAAAACAAGAAGAACCCCCACAATGGGAGAACATTTTTGCACCCAACACTAATGATAAAGGACTGATCACAAAAATCTGCAAAGAGCTGATGAGACTCAGCAACAACAAAGAAAATAACAGTCAAAAAATGGGCAGAAGAGCTAAAAGAAACTTCTCTGAGAG